>NC_056731.1:224666776-224999276 GCF_019279795.1 Protopterus annectens
GCCTCCTGTGTGTCAGAAATCAGATTACTTAAACAGGCAGTGCTTTAGGTTTAGTGGCTGCTGGGATATTCTCCTTGAATGCATGCTTGGTGACCACATATGAAGCTAAAAAATGAGCATATGTTTAAATGGATTCAAATTACTATATGATGGAGGGAGATGAAACTGAAACTCTTTTTTCTGTGTAAATATTGTTGGTACATACTAGTTATAGCAGGAACATATGTGCTTGAGCATTCATCTGAAATTATTGAAATGTTGTTACATAGGTGCCTTCAGTTTCACATAAATAATAATTGGTAGTGACTCTGGATGCCTGAGCAGGTGGCATATTATTTTACTTGTGAAACTTGAACTGTTACGAGAAGGTTAGTGATGTGACTATTATGGAAGTTTTAAGGTCTGGTGATCAAAAATAATTTTTTTTACTTTTGAACATTGTGATTTACATATTTTTAATATACTTACAAATAGCCTATATAAAGTGTTTACTTGATGTATATATAGTTACCAGTATACTTAAAATAAGGGCTACTAGTAAAAATAGGAGAAAGAGATTAAAAGGGAATTAGATACGTAGTTTGGGATCTTTCTTCAAACTTGGAAAAGTAAGATCGGATGTTGTCATTTTCATTCATTCTTCAACTATTGGGTTCAGATCCGATCCTTGGATCTGACTCAGCCACTTCCTCCAGCTCATGGAACACTGAAACTCTTGAGCTCTTTCCTTTACCCATAATGCCATAGTCACCTAACATACCTTAGATCTTTTGTTTGCCACCACAGTGTTTGGACATGGTCACTGTAAACTCTTGAGTTATTGTGATTCCTCTTCATGAGTTAAGAATCTTTTTTCTTTATTTCTTCTTGTTATATAGATACATATTTCCTCCCCACATTACTTACATTTTAATAACTTTTTAATAACTTTTAGTGCTAGATTTCCAGCTGTTTTCTCTTTTGAGTATTCTAAATTAGCATAGTTTGTATTTCTGTCCCTTACAGTA
This sequence comes from Protopterus annectens, assembly GCF_019279795.1. Classification (NCBI taxonomy): domain Eukaryota; kingdom Metazoa; phylum Chordata; order Ceratodontiformes; family Protopteridae; genus Protopterus; species Protopterus annectens. The sequence continues at coordinate 224,667,784 of NC_056731.1, forward strand.
TTTATTAAAATTACCATCATTTGGTATTTTTCTTCACTGTTAAAACAAAATTCTTCTAAATTAGTATAACCTCTTTTTTCATTATGTCGGATAAACCTTTGGATTTTAAAAATGTGTGTGGCTTGCGGCCATAAAATCCTTAACTCAGATGCAGATTCTAATGCATATATTGTTTAGGGCCTACTAACCTTAATACTGATTGTGACATCTGCAAAGGGTTTAATACCCGAGGTTTAATTGATATCACAAATAAACTTATTCTTAGGGGTTTGCTGCCCTTAAAACTAATTCTACAGAATCTGGGGCTCAAACCCCCAAAAGAATGGACAAAAGAGAAGCTTCTTAATCTAAAGTGTCTCGGAAGAGATATCTGGACCCAACAACTTCTACCACTTTGACTCTGTCTTCAGAACCTCTTTTGAAGCATGCAAAAAAATCAGATCCAACAACTTCAGATCCAGAATCCAGAACATAGAAATCTCCTTGGATCTACTCACCTCCAATATTGTTGGATCTGATTACCTCTTGGCTGCCATCTCCTTTTTTGGCATCACCCTGGCACCATTCAAGACCTTCATCTCGGCCTCTTCCATTTGATCTTCCAAGAGCCTTACAGAAGCTGTTGTGGAAAGGATGATGAGGAAGTTCCTCAGGAAGCAGATTCAAATGGGAGTTCTCCTGGGTCTGACCACAACGGGTCTAGAGATCCTTTCTCAGTACTACCCCTCTTTTGTTAGCTCCTTCTCCAATCTAACCTTTGGTTTCAGAGATGGTGGATCCAAAAGTCCAGGAAGGAGTTGTCTACTTCAGATCCAAAGATGGTGGCATCTATGACTCTGATGGCATCTCTGAGTGGCCTGGCACTGAGCGCTTTGGAGCTGGATGACTCTCGGAGCTGTAGCATCAGCATTGGCTCAGAGGTACTAGATTAAACTCTGGGGCTGCCTCTAACCCCTCAGAGCTTAGGCACTGGACAGCTCATCTCTGACTCTTTTTTTGAGTATTCTGCCTTCAGGCTGGAGGGAGCTGATGGTCCATAAGCATGCCTTATCAAATCCATCGGTGTCCTTTTCTCCAAAGCATTCTGCCTTCGAGGTAGTGGAGAGAGCTTTCTCTACTCCCAGAGTTCAGACTTCTCTTCTATATTCGGATCTGACTACCCAGCTCCATTTGATTCTGCATCCAGAGCATCAATTACCTGTTCTTCTTGGGATAGCCAGCCCAAACCCATCTCCAGACAATCCAACAGGGTACTGTAATCTCTTCTGACATTTCTCCGGAGCATCCCACTGAAGAAGTACCTAGGAAGAGGAAGTGTTAAAGGAGGCACTTAGACTCCCTGCAAGAGTCTTTCACAAAGGATACGAACTTTGATGAAGGGGTATTTTTCCCAGATCACCACCCAAGGACGTCTCATTTGGAGACATCTTAGAGCTCCTGAAACAAAGGTGTGGTTTGTCCCCTGATAACCCTTCGCTAGAGGATTCTGTGTTCCTGGAGGCCTTTGGCATTGGCCTGTCTACCTCCTGGGTGACTCCACCCACTGATGAGCTCAATGATTTGATCTCTCGATAGGCATGGAAGGAACCTGAAACTACAGTGCCTATCCCTAAGAGACCACCTAAGGATAGAATCTTTTGGAGTAAGAGAGTAACAGTTGATGCCATGGTTGTAGCACCAAAAAAGAACTGGCAGAACAAAGTTCTACTGTCCACCCCCTGACAGGGAGTCTAGGGCACTGGACAGATTTGGGAAGCATGTCTGTTCATAGGTTCATAGGTTCATACTAGGATATCTGCCCTGGGGCAATTATAAGCCTAGCCCAATTCTGTATGGCTTACGCCACCCCTTGATTTGAGTATACTGTGCCCTTTTTAAGGTTTAGTTTACTGTGCCTCTGTCTAATAGTGACACGGGAGTAATCCCTGGGACAAACCTACGATCCCCCATCCACCTATCGAGATTCTTCTTGAAGAGATTCAGTGAGGTGCTCTGCCTCACATGAACTGGAATTCTATTCCAGAGCAAAGGGAGCCTCTGGGTTATGAACCTGTCCCTCCAGCAAGTTCTATTTATTTCTGTGCTGAGGTTCAAGTCCCTCGAGTGTGTGGCTCTAAGGGATTTAGATTTACTGAGGTGGAGCATGTCCATTAATTCTGGATTTGACATAGCTTTGTATGTCAGGCATAAATCGCCTCGAAGTAGGTGGTATGCAACTGAGTAGAGCTGGAGTTTTTTTAACCAAGCAGCATATGGCATCTGTTTGAGACCCTTGATCCTCTTGGTGAGATACTTTTGGGGTCTTTCTAGTTGCTGCAGGTGTCGGGTAAGGCACATCCCAAAAGGGGCATTGTATTCTATGATGGGCCTGATGAGGGATGAATAAAGGGGCACGATTACCTCTCTTGATCTAGTTGTGAAACCTTTTGTGATGAGGTGGGCTATGTAGAAGGTCTTTCTAACCACTTTGGCAATGTGGTTTTCAAAGGAGAGATTGCTATCAACTTGGGTCCCCAGGTCCCTAATAACTTTCTCTGCACTTAATGGGTTTCCGCCTATGTGGTAATTTGTGGGCACATTGTTTTTGCCAAAGGGTATGACTATACATTTTTTGGCATTTAGCTTTAAACCATGGCGCTGGCACCAGTTATCTGCCTCTGTGAGACCTTTTTGAAGGATGTTTGTGTCAGCTGGAGAGTCGATTATGGCGCCCAGTTTGCAGTCGTCTGCAAACTTGGTGAGCCATAGTCCTCCCACGTTTGCCTGTACCTCGGAAAAGTATATACCGAACAAGAGTGGTCCCAGGACAGAACCCTGTGGGACGCCACTTGTGACCGGTTTAGAGTCTGACATGGCTCCAGCAACCTTTTTTTTTGTTTCAGCAACCTTTGCTCTTAGGTCATTGAATTACTTGGCACATTTTATGAGACTTCAGAGGGATTTGATCAAAGAGCTCTCCAAATCTCTCTGTGAGACCACATCCTCTGAGGTACAGAGCACTACATCCTCACATTTGGCTACCCTTCAGCTCATTTCAAATTCATCCATGAGGCTTATCTCACACACGGCTGAAGATACCTAATAGGTGGTGGGTTCAGGCACTTCCATTAGAAGACATGCCTTGATGTGCTTGTGTGACTTCATTGAACCCATCATATCTTCCATCATCAGTGCTTCCTTTGATGGAAGTTCTTTATTTTTTGACCCCTCTGTGATGACCCTCCACCTTTGGGCCATTAATCAAGGAGCCTCAATCCTCACCACAAGCACCTGTGGGGAATGTTCACTAGGAGGATAACATGTACAGTCCTAGTATTTCTGATGCAGCTCTCTGCATTAAGTACATTCAAGCACAATTTCCCTTAAGAACACACAGTGAACACAGTCAGTCCACGGCAGCAAGAGTTTTTGCTCCAGTGGGATTGCCTTCAGTGTCTCCTGGGTCCTTGGCTTTCAAAGTGGTGGAAAGAATATTGTCTCTACTTAGAAGGGCTTTGACTCTTCCTTCTGTGGATCCATGCCCCCAACCTCCTTTGGATCCTGTGTCTGAATTCTGTCATCCTACTCTTCAGGGACAGCCAATCTAGATGAGCTTCCAGGCAGTTTCCACCAGGGAACTTTCCTTCTCTTTCTGACACTTCCCCAAAGCATCCAACTGAAGAAGTCCCTCAGAAGAGGTCATGCAAAAGAAGGCACCTGGATTCCCCACAGGAATCCCTCGCAGAAAACACTGATTTTGTTGACTGGGAAGGGTCTCCTAAATCTCCACCTGAGAATATCTCATTCGGAGACATATTAGAGATCCTTCGCCAAAAAGGTGGTTGGTCTGCCCAGTCCCCTTCCCAAGAGGAATCACTGTTCTTGGAAGCCTTCGGGTCTGGGACATCTACTTTTTGGGTTACTCCACCTGCAGAGGAGCTGACAGACCTGGTTTCCTGCAGAGCATGGAAGAACAAGACATAGTAGAACTAATCCCTAAGCACCCAGACAAGGTTCTTAGTGCCCCGTCAGATAGGTTACATCAGATGGAGGGTGTTCCTGTAGATGTTATGGTCATTGCGCCAGCTACTAAGAGGAGTTGGCTAAACAGAGCTCCTTTGTCCATCCCCCTAACAGGGAGTCTAGGGCACTGGACAGGTTTGGAAAGCAAGTGTTGCATTAGGGACATTTGTTTTATGGTTGCTGAATTATTTGATGTATTTCATGAGGTAACAGAGGGACTTAATCAAGGAAGTCTCTAACACTCCCCCTAGGGTTCATGTCTGTAGAGGAATATACATCTTTTTCCTCAAGACTGGCCACCCTACAATCCATTACTAATGCATCCATGAGGTTAACCTCACATGCAGTTGAAGGTTCATCAAGGGCTATTGGTTCAGGCATAGCCATTAGAAGGCATGCATGGATATGGTTGTGCAATTTTGCAGATTCATTTAAGGTTTCATTCATCAGTGCTCCATTTGATGGATCTTCTTTATTTGGACCAAGAGCTAAAGAGATGCTCTCCCACAGTGAGAAGCTGAAAAGACTCTGCATGCCATGGGAATCCCCTTTTCTACCTCACAGAGAACCTTTTCCAAGAATCAATGTAGTAGTAAGAAAGTGTGGTTCAGAAAATCCCAAGGGCTCCTCCAAGAATCACATGGAGATCCCCCCCCCCCGAGGCAGAGAAGGAAATAGCTATAACGGGAGACATTGCCCTCATGGCAGAGAGGGTCCAGGGAATCAAGGTCCTCGAGATTCTTTCTTGGACAGGCCTTTTCAGGGATCCTGAAAGGTTTCCTAACTATCCCAGTGTGGAGGCAGTCAGAGGGGTGCTTATCCTTGCACCTAAAAGCCTGGACAACCATCACACAAGATTCTTGGGTGCAAAGGATCTTGTCCAGAGGATACTTCATTCCCTTTTCCAAAGTCCCACCACAGAAGAGAAAAAGTCTCCCAGATGTTCCACCCAATCAGAAATTTAAAAGCTGCTGGACAAAAGAGTCATCCAGGATGTCCCCCCAGATCAAAGAGGATCCGTGATCCAGACTTTACTCAAGGTTTTTTATAGTGCCAAGGAAAACAGGGGACCTGAGACCCATTTTGGATCTCAGTTATTTGCACAAGTTTGTAATGAAGTCCAGGTTCTGGATGGTCATGGGTCAGTCCATTCTCTCTCTCCTTCAGTAGGGTGACTGGATGTGCTCTCTAGATCTTCAGAACATGTACTGTCATATAAAAATGAACATATGCTCCCTGAGATATCTAAGCTTCCAGCTGGAAGCTAGTCATTATCAGTTCAGAGCTCTGCTCTTTGGTCTCACCACAAGTCCCAGGGTGTTCATCAAATGCATGGCAGTGGTAGCAGCTCATCTAAGACTAAGCGGCTTTAGAGTGTTTCCATATTTAGATGACTGGCTCCTAACCGCACAGACCAGGCATCTTCTGGAAAAAGACAGAGGTTACCTTTTACTACTATGTCAATCTCTGAGATTACTGTAAATCTGGTAAAGTCCCAATCTCAACCAGTTCAAGCCTTGGAGTTTATAAGGGTTCATCTAGACACAGTCAATTGCCTAGCGCTTCTGCCTCAAAACAGAATTATTACTCTGAAATTGCATGTCAGTTAAGTTCTGTCTCATCCCTCACCCCCATGAAGATTAATACTCAAAGCCCTAGGGTTGATGGCTGCTGCAATTTCATTACTACCCACTGCTCATCTTCATATGAGAATTCTTCAGTGGATTCTAGCAGTGCAGTGGTCTTTTCATCAACAATCTCTACAACAGTCAATAAAAGTATCTCAGGTTTGCAGGAAATCTTTACTGTGGTGGATACATTCTAAAGAGATTTATCAAGGCTGCCCATTTGTCCTTCCTCCCCCGAAAGCCACATTGACCACAGATGCCTCCCAGTTGAGGGAAGGCATTACTTGGGACAGACAGTTCAAGGCACTTGGTCCCAAGAAGATATCAATTTGCATATGACTTTTCTAGAGATGAGAGCAGTGCTTTTAGTGTTCAGTGAATGGGTTCAGATCCCACTGTTAGATCTGATTTGGCCACTTTCTTTAGATTCTAGGATCTGACTCTTGAGTTCCTCCCTTACCCATAATGCCCCTGATAACTGAATTACCTCAGATCTCGTTTGCCTTTCTTGAGGATCGGATGGGATTGTGTGTTTTTTTCATATGAGTTTACTGTTAAAACTTTGAATTTTCTATTTCCTTTTTCTAATTTCTAGTGTGTACTATCTCCCTTATCTTCCTTTTGATCTTTTCTCTCGTAAGGTAAACTTTATACCATAGTTGTTAGGTGTTTCTTTTTCTACTTCCTTTTGAGGTATTCTCTAGCTACCATAGTTGGTAGCCCTTCTTTTCCACACAAATAAATAAATAAATAATATAAGTTATTCTTGCTTTGGCAGGGCTAGCCACCTGGTGGTGTAAAACCTTGGCTCGAGATAATTGTCACTGCTGAAGTGACACCCCAACCCCATGTGCAAAATGAGAAAAGGGGTTGAGGATGGATGAATGGATGGATTCTTGCTTCTGTTTATTATAGTTGTGATTGACTTGTTCAGCATATTTAATTGAACTGTTGCCATTCAAACTGTTTTCCCAGTATGAGTGTTAAGCCTACCGGATTTAAAAAGTGCACTTTCTGTGGGCACAAGATCCCAAACTCTGATGCCCACAGGGGGTGTGTGTACAGTTTCAGGCCAGCACATCTGGACACCTCCTGTTCTGTTTGTGCAGCCTTTAATTCCAGGATGATAAGTGATCGCAGGAAGAAATTAATACTTAAAGGATTTCTTTCAGCTTTGGCTTCTTCTGCTGTTACATCTTCATCAGGGACTCAACCCCCCTCTCAGAAATCTAAAGAGGCTAAAAGGCATAGGAAATGCTTTTCATCTAAGTCAACTCAGTCAGTACCTTCCTCTCAGCCTCCTGTGAAGGTACCCAAGACATCGGATAAGAAAGCTTGGGATCTGATAACTGTAGGTGCTAGGTCTCCTCAGCTCCATTCTCTGAGTTTTTCCCAATCCTAGATTAAAGTCTTTATTCCTCCAGGGGACCCCAAAAAGGTCTTCAATGCCGCTATCCAATTTCTCTTCTATTAGGTCCTCCGGGATTCTTTCTGAGTCAGAGGTGGATAGGATGATCAGGAAGTACCTCAGAACACAGATCCAGATAGGGGTTCTCCTGGCTCCATCTCCCATCAGACCAGTGAGTCTTAAGTCTATCTTCCAACCTGTACATGCTCTTTCTCCAGTCTGTCCAGCAGTTTCAGAGTCCTCAGATCTGAGAGCCCAGAGAGTTGAACCATTGAATCCGAAGGCCTTAGCATTTTCAACTCCAGCAACTTCCCTGACCCAATCTGCTCAAATCCTGTTGGAGCATTATGGATTTTAAAGCTGAAGCATTGGTGCCAGATCCAAGGGATTGACCTCTACTCTGAAGTTTTCAGAGCCATCACTTTCTCCAGGAGCTTCCGTGTTGGATAGCTTGGCTTCGACTCCCCCTTTAGATCTGAGGACTTGGGAGCAGTGGGGGTTGTCTGATCCAAGAGTTTTTGCTCCAGTGGGATTGCCTTCAGTGTCTTCTGGGTCCTTGGCTTTCAAAGTGGTGGAAAGAATATTGTCTCTACTAAGAAGGGCTTTGACTCTTCCTTCTGTGGATCCATGCCCCCAACCTCCTTTGGATCCTGTGTCTGAATTCTGTCATCCTACTCTTCAGGGACAGCCAGTCTAGATGAGCTTCCAGGCAGTTTCCACCAGGGAACTTTCCTTCTCTTTCTCACACTTCCCCAAAGCATCCAACTGAAGAAGTCCCTCGGAAGAGGTCATGCAAAAGAAGGCACCTGGATTCCCCACAGGAATACCTCACAGAAAACACTGATTTTGTTGACTGGGAAGGGTCCCCTAAATCTCCACCTGAGAATATCTCATTCGGAGACATATTAGAGATCCTTCGCCAAAAAGGTGGTTGGTATGCCCAGTCCCCTTCCCAAGAGGAATCACTGTTCTTGGAAGCCTTCGGGTCTGGGACATCTACTTTTTGGGTTACTCCACCTGCAGAGGAGCTGACAGACCTGGTCTCCTGCAGAGCATGGAAGGAACAAGACATAGTAGAACTAATCCCTAAGCACCCAGACAAGGTTCTTAGTGCCCCTTCAAATAGATTACATCAGATGGAGGGTGTTCCTGTAGATGTTATGGTCATTGCGCCAGCTACTAAGAGGAGTTGGCTAAACAGAGCTCCTTTGTCCATCCCCCTAACAGGGAGTCTAGGGCACTGGACAGGTTTGGAAAGCAAGTGTTGCATCAGGGACATTTGCTTTATGGTTGCTGAATTATGTGATGTATTTCATGAGGTAACAGAGGGACTTAATCAAGGAAGTCTCTAACACTCCCCCTAGGGTCCATGTCTGTAGAGGAATATACATCTTTTTCCTCAAGACTGGCCACCCTACAATCCATTACTAATGCATCCATGAGGTTAACCTCACATGAAGTTGAAGGTTCATCAAGGGCTATTGGTTCAGGCATAGCCATTAGAAGGCATGCATGGATATGGTTTGCAATTTTGCAGATTCATTTAAGGTTTCATTCATCAGTGCTCCGTTTGATGGATCTTCTTTATTTGGACCAACAGTTAAAGAGATGCTCTCCCACAGTGAGAAGCTGAAAAGACTCTGCATGCCATGGGAATCCCCTTTTCTACCTCACAGAGAACCTTTTCCAAGAATCAATGCGGTAGTAAGAAAGTGTGGTTCAGAAAATCCCAAGGGCCCCTCCAAGAATCACATGGAGATCCCCCCCCCCCCGAGGCAGAGAAGGAAATAGCTATAACGGGAGACATTGCCCTCATGGCAGAGAGGGTCCAGAGAATCAAGGTCCTCGAGGATTCTTTCTTGGACAGGCCTTTTCAGGGATCCTGAAAGGTTTCCTAACTATCCCAGTGTGGAGGCAGTCAGAGGGGTGCTTATCCTTGCACCTAAAAGCCTAGACAACCATCACACAAGATTCTTGGGTGCAAAGGATCTTGTCCAGAGGATACTTCATTCCCTTTTCCAAAGTCCCACCACAGAAGAGAAAAAGTCTCCCAGATGTTCCACCCAATCGGAAATTTAAAAGCTGCTGGACAAAAGAGTCATCCAGGAGGTCCCCCCAGATCAAAGAGGATCCGTGATCCAGACTTTACTCAAGGTTTTTTATAGTGCTAAGGAAAACAGGGGACCTGAGACCCATTTTGGATCTCAGTTATTTGAACAAGTTTGTAAAGAAGTCCAAGTTCTGGATGGTCATGGGTCAGTCCATTCTCCCTCTCCTTCAGTAGGGTGACTGGATGTGCTCTCTAGATCTTCAGAACATGTACTGTCATATAAAAATGAACAGATGCTCCCTGAGATATCTAAGCTTCCAGCTGGAAGCTAGTCATTATCAGTTCAGAGCTCTGCCCTTTGGTCTCACCACAAGTACCAGGGTGTTCATTAAATGCATGGCAGTGGTAGCAGCTCATCTAACACTAAGCGGCTTCAGAGTGTTTCCATATTTAGATGACTGGCTCCTAACCGCACAGACCAGGTATCTTCTGGAAAAAAAGACAGAGGTTACCTTCTACTACTATGACAATCTCTGAGATTACTGTAAATCTGGTAAAGTCCCAATCTCAACCAGTTCAAGCCTTGGAGTTTATAAGGGTTCATCTATACACAGTCAATTGCCTAGCTCTTCTGCCTCAAAACAAAATTATTACTCTGAAATTGCATGTCAGTTAAGTTCTGTCTCATCCCTCACCCCCATGAAGATTAATACTCAAAGTCCTAGGGTTGATGGCTGCTGCAATATCATTACTACCCACTGCTCATCTTCATATGAGAATTCTTCAGTGGATTCTAGCAGTGCAGTGGTCTTTTCATCAACAATCTCTACAACAGTCAATAAAAGTATGTCAGGTTTGCAGGAAATCTTTACTGTGGTGGATACATTCTAAAGAGATTTATCAAGGCTACCCATTTGTCCTTCCTCCCCCAAAAGCCACATTGACCACAGATGCCTCCCAGTTGAGGGAAGGCATTACTTGGGACAGACAGTTCAAGGCACTTGGTCCCAAGAAGATATCAATTTGCATATGACTTTTCTAGAGATGAGAGCAGTGCTTTTAGTGTTCAGGCCCTTCGGAGCTCTCTTTCACTAGGAACTATTACTTTTCAGATGGACAAGTCAGTACATCAACAAACAGAGAGAACTAGATCTTACCCCCTATGCTGAGAAGCAGTGAGATTTTGGCAATGGGTGATCTCCTCCAACTGCTTTCTAGTAACAATGTACATACCGGGGGGAATCCAACATATTAGCATTCAAGCTCAGCAGGACCATTCTGACTCCTCATGAGTGGTCTCTCAGTCAATCAATGGCAAAGATGATCTTCCACAAATGGAATCAACTGTGCTGTGATCTATTTGCATCTCCCCATGACAACAAATGCAGAAAGTTCTTTGCCCTAATTCCCCCTCAGGGACAGTCACAGAAGGATGCTGTAGTCCATGTCTGGGCCTCTGGTCCCATTTTTGCTTACTCTCCCCTACTCCTAATACCCAAGTTTCTTCAGAAAGACAGTTGGTTGAAGAACAAAGTAATCCTCATTGCACCATTCTGGCCTCGCAGATGTAGTTCCCTTTTCTATGGTCCCACCTTGGACAATGGATCCTACTCCAGATCTCACATTGCATCCTGCAGGAATGACTCACCTGGACATAGCAGGTCTCAAGCTGACTGCTTGGTTTCTCCCATTCCATTGATGTCTAGATAGTCCAGGCTTTCCTCTCCAGTTCATCAAATCTTTTCTTTGTCCCACAAACCTTTAGCCAAAAAGATTTATAAGAGCAAATGGAAAATATCTTCGTTGTGAATGCATCAAATAGACTTAGATCCTTGTACTGCTCCAATCCCAGCTATTCTAGATTTCCTTGCCTCTATTTTTAAAACTGGGGCAAGCTTCTCTACCATGTACAGTTAGCAGCCATCTCCAATTGCCACATTGGTGATAAGGCTTCTTTTTAGCTTCAACTAAGCTGTGCAAGGCCTTTCTAAAAAGCACATTTTTGCTTAGGCCTCCAATTTGAGATCCCACTCCACCTTGGGGATCTGACTTTGGCATTACAATCTTTAATACATCTTCTGTTTGAGCCCTCAGCTAAAGTAGACCTTAATCTTTTATCTTGGAAAACTGTCTTTTTGGTGACAATTACTTCAGCTAGATGAATTTCAGAACTTCAAGCACTCTCTGCAAAACCACCTATCCAATTTTTCACAAGGACAGGGTTACCTTATGCACTAGTCCTTTCTTTCTACCTAAAGTGGCCTCTGAATCAAACATCGATCAAGTCACTAACCTGCCAGTTTTCTTTCCATATTTGGAAAATAAAGATCTCTTAGATGAACATAGACAACTTCATTTTTATCTACTTATAACCAAGGAGTTAAAAAAATATATATCAGTTGTTTGTCTGCTTTTCTAACACCAAGATGGGAAAAACAGTTTTGAAGATTACTCTAGCAAAATGGATAACATATCGTATTTCTTATGTCTTTTCCTTGAAAGTCCCAACCTTACTAAAACAACTGAAGGCACATTCAACAAGGTTGATGGCTACATCTGCTGCATTTTGGGCTAGAACTTCCATTGATGATATTTGTGCAGCTGCCACTTGGTCTAATGCTCATACCTTTGTTTGGTTTTTCAAATTAGACATCATTTCCAGAACAGAGCATCATTCGGTTCTAGTATGCTGTGGAATATCCTTCCATGAAGGTCACCCAAGGTAATTGTAGCTGGCGACTGTGTCCCATTTGTTAAGGAATGAATGAAAATGACAGCATCGGATATAAAAGTTATGTACACACCATAACATTCCATCTGTGTTGTCCATTTTCATTCCTCCTCAACTTCCCTCCCACTTTCCTCCTGAACATGTCTTTGGAAGTGACCTTATAGAATTATTATTAGGAACCATTGTTCCTGTTTGAGCTCCTTATATTTCAGCTATCACTGTTCTGCCTTAGCTGTTTTTAATTATTTTTTTTTCCTGGGGTATTGTATAATAGCAGCAAACTCAGTCTGAGGTAATACAGTGATCAGACACATTATGGGTAAGGGAGAAGCTTGGGAGTTGGATCCTAGAATCTAAAGAAAGTAACCAAGTCAGATCCGAGGGTTGGATCTGAACCCATTCATTGAGGAAGAATGAAAATGGACAACACAGATGGAACATTATGGTGAGTACATATATATTTATCCTCATTGCTCCTTACTGGCCTTGTCATATCTGGTTTCCCTTCCTTTGGCCTCATCTTCTGTGTCCACCCTGCATCCTGGATCAAACTTCAGACCTAATGTTTCACCCAACAGACGTGGTTCATCTGGATATTTCAGGCCTCAGATTGACTGCATGGCTCTCCAGTTCCATTGATTGATAGACAGAACAGGTTCTCCTCTCCTGTCTGTCATATTCTGTTATCATCCTACAAAGCCTCCACTGGAAAAGAGCACAAAAGTAAATGGAAAAGATTTGTTGTTTGGGCAAATAAAAATAATTTAGACCCCTTTTCAACACTGATTTCTTAAGTTCTTGACTTTTTAGCTACAATTTTAGGTGAAGTTGCTAGTCCCCCAACTGTGATAGTACAATTAGCAGCCATTTCTTATTTTCATATCTTAGATCCTGGATTCACTCCCATGCAGACAACACATCAGGCAACGAGCACTGTTCAGCACTCGTTTCCTTAGCAGGCACGGGTTTTACGGAATCGGATTACTAGCCCGAGGCTCAACCCTCCTCAGAGTGTGCACCACACACTCGCATACACATGCTCACACCTAGAGCCAATTTAGAGTGTCCAATCCACCTACTGCATGTCTTTGGAATGTGGGAAGAAACCGGAGCACCTGGAGGAAACCCACACGAATAGAGCGAGGACATGCAAACTCCACAAAGAGGGCACCCTAGCCGAGACTTGAACCGGAGAACTATTTTCATATAGGAGTAAATAATTAAATTTTAGCATCTTCCAAACTTTGCAAAGCCTTTCTCAGAGAACTTTACCTACTTAGACCTCCTTTCAAGAACCCTGCTTCTCCGTGGGATTTAAACATTGTTTTGCAGACTTTAACCAAACCCCTTTTTGAACCACCCACTAAGTGTGAACTAAAATGCTTGACCTGGAAAGCTATCTTCTTGGTTGCTATTACTTCTTCTAGAAGAGTATTGGAATTACAGGCCCTGTCATCTAAACCTCCTTACTTGATTTTTTCATAAGGACAGAGTATCTTTACGAACCAGTCCTTCCTTTCTACCTAAGGTGGTGAAAATATCCAGTATTAATCAGGTTATCAGCCTACCAGTCTTCTTTCCAAATTTCTCAAACAAAGGAGAATATATATGTTACACTTATTGGATGTTCACAGACAATTACGTTTCTATCTTCACAGAACTAAAAATTTCAGGAAATCAGAATGATTATTTGTTTCTTTTTGGAATCAAAATTAGGCAAACCAGTTTCTAAAGTGACTTTATCCAAATGGTTGACTGACTCTATTACCTTTGTATACAAAACAGTGGGTTTGACTTTACCAACAGCTAATTCCACTAGATCTATGGCTACTTCTTCAGCTTTTTTGTCTAGAACTTCCATGGATGAAATTTGTACAGCTGCAACTTGGGCTAACTCTCATACTTTTATTGCTCACAACTTATTTTTCATGGAGAGGAATTGGTTTACTTGCAGCTTAGCTATCTTTAATATTCAATGCTTTGTTTTTTGTTTCTATACAAATAAAACAAGCTTTCAGGCAGTAGTTTCCTCTGTGTCACTATAAAGGTCATAGATAGTAATTAGAGTAGTAGAATATTTATATGACTGATATCATATGTCCTCTTTAAAATGTGTTTCTTTCAATGTAAATGGCCTCAACAATAGCAGCAAGAGTGGTATTTTGTTTAAATATTAAAAAAAAAAAGTTTTTTTTTTTTACAGGAAACTCATTTATTCCAGTGTGATATTAATAGATGAAATATAACAGAATATACAGTACTAGCAAGTTCAAGCTTTAAAGAAAAGAGAAGGGGGTATAACAATCTTATAGATAAATTCAGTTATAATATTAGGGTTATTGACTCATATAGTAATAGTGAAAGTGTTATGTGTATGGTCATTATTGAATATCAAAAAAGAATATCAACCTTAACAAATGCGAAGTAGATTCCAGGAACTGGTGATAACTTTAGGAAGTATCTGGTAATTTTAACTTTGAATATGAAGGTAATTATAATAATGACAGGAGACTTTAACTGTATACTTAAAGAAAATGATACTACTGCAATGAACAAACCTAGAATTTCAGCATCAGTTAAGGCTTTAGTAAATTTTACTAACTTACTTTATCTTATAGATTTTAATACCTTTATGCAATCAAATTCTGCATGGAGCTCACTGATTACGTTTCAAATATTTGGAAAAAGACACATCATTTAAGAGCTACAATGGCATGAGACACAACCTTGACAAAAGTTAATCAGCCCCTGATAAAGTTGTTAAGTTCAGGTCCCACACTAGACAGTAAAATCTGCTAGTACAAATGACAGTGGCAGAATGAAAGATTTATTTCTGCCTGCTGTCCGTTGATATGTGGTAACTCTACTGACCCATATAACTACTGCACCATAGCTATCCTATCTCCCCTATCAAAAATTCTCGAAAAATGCATCCACTCACAACTACTAAAACACCTCCTCCAAAGCAATCTTCTCACACCCACCCAGCTTGGCTTTCATCCCAACCATAGCACAACTACAGCCCTCCTGTCCTTTACCCATACCATAGCTGAGGCCCTAGATAACAACAAACTTACATCCTGTCTCATCTTAGACCTTTCCAAAGCTTTTGATACTGTCACCCATCCCCTACTTTTATCTAAACTTGCCTGTCTCAGTCTATCTTCCTCCTCCCTTTCTTGGTTCTTCAGTTACTTATCTTGCAGGTAACAGTCCGTTAAATGGCTGTCTTCCTCTTAACCATTCCTACCTGTCCCAACAGGAGTACCCAAAGGCTCTATTTTGGGTCCCCTCCTGTTTAATATCTTCACTAATGACCTCCACACATCTTGCAAACAATCCTCCCTTATACAATATGCCGACGATTCAACGCTTATCTCTATCTCTGATAACCTGTCTGAACTCCTTACACTCGCTCAACACACCTTTTCATCTACCGAAGAGTGGCTAATCAGTAACTTACTCATCCCAAAAAAAGACCAAACTCCTACTATTTCTTCCCCATTCTCTGACTCACCACAAATCCTCCTTTTCTATCACTTTGTCAAATAACAGAATCATTATCCTGATACTCACACTAAATTGCTAGGAATCATCATCGATGATGAACTTAAATTTAACATGCACCTTCTCCAGTGCATAAAAAAGACAAACCAGAAACTGTTTACTTTATTGTAACAAAAAATTTCTAACTCCAAAAGTTAGACTCTCCCTTGCTCAAGCTCTCCTCTTCCTTTCTTCTTTATGCCGCCCCTGTGTTCACCAAGATTTAAACGGTAACCTTAAACAAACTCCAACAAACTTACCATAAGCTAGCTAGATTCATCACCAACTCTTCATACAATACTCATCACTGCTTGCCCCTTACATCCCTCC
This sequence comes from Protopterus annectens, assembly GCF_019279795.1. Lineage (NCBI taxonomy): Eukaryota > Metazoa > Chordata > Ceratodontiformes > Protopteridae > Protopterus > Protopterus annectens. The sequence continues at coordinate 224,683,479 of NC_056731.1, forward strand.
ACTGGCTTGAGTTCCCCCACCTACTGTTGCTATCACAACTTCAAATGTTACACTTCATTCTCTATAAACCTTCATCTTGTCCTGCGCTCTCTTCCTTCATCTCTGTCTACACACCTCCTCCTGTTCTTCGTACCTCAAATCAGCTACTGCTACACACCTACCAACCAAAAAAAGCAGTAGACAAACTCTTTTATAAATACTCTAATACCCAAACTTGGAACAAACTTCCTAGACACATATGCTTCACCATTCACCCATCCCACTTTAAATAAAATTTAAAACTCCATCTACTTAACTCCAAAATCTGTCCCTGTCAAGACCCAACCTAATCCCTCTCTCCCCTCCTTGAGTGCACCTCTCAGTACCCCCCACTTAAAAGTCTTTCGGCTTTTCCCAGTTAGGGGTCGCCACAGCAGAACTCTGGTCCACTCATGATTGGCAGTGGATTTTTACAGTGCCAAGTTGCCAACTCGACACCCAGTCTTCAAAGAAGGCACGCACATTCACGCTCACACCTACCTGCATGTCTTTAGTGTCACTCAGCTGTGAATTGGACATGCAGACTCCACACAGAAGGTGCTCCAGCCGAGAATCAAACTGGAGAACCTCTTGCTGTGAGGCGACAACGCTAACTGCTGCACCACCCTGGCCATACACCATACTTGAGGATATTTATTTCTATTTAATACTTAAATCTGATTGGCACTAACTCTTTTTGTAATTATGAAAATAAATCATGACCCTGATAACATAGGATAGACATAACTGCAAGTGTTTAAATTTATCTCTTTTTACTTTTGTCTTTTAAATACTGTTGTATAATTTCAGTTTTTGATCACGTTAATCGCATGTTAATGTATATGTTACCAGTTTTGCTGTCTTCAAAATCTCTGTTTTTTGAAATTTTTATTTCAATTACTGTTCACATGTTAATGCACATGTTATCATTTCTCTGTATGTGTAATCTCTGTTTTTCTTGGAGCTTTTCTCCTTGGGTCTCCACTGAAAATGTGATACAAGCCCAGCTGGATCAACCCGGTTAACAAAGGTCAATAAATAAATAAACAGACTTGCTGTTCTAAACCTAGAAAGTTACTAGAATAACAGGATGTGTGTTTGCCTGATTTACTGAAGGATACAAAGTCTGAAACCTAAATGCATATCATTATTTAGTGTCTTCAGAACTCAGTAATTTGTCCGAAAAACCACAGACTTCATGAGGAACACACCCAACATATGAGACAAAAATGTGGATATTCTGCAAATATCTGGACAGTTGAGAGGCATTGAAGGTGAGTATAAACATAGGAGACAGTGTTATGCTACCTTTCTGAAAGCTAAGTGTTTTACGACTTTTAAAACCGGTAAACCACTTGACATTTTTTTTTCATTTTTAGTGTTGTACTACAAAGACTTATGAGCAGGTAGCTGATGCCATCCTAATGTTATGTGTTTTCAGTGGATACACTAGACAATCTTGACATACTGAAATGTCGAAATTCAGTACATCGAGACAGAATAGTGGAAAGTGCAGTTAACCGAAACTACACTATGCCGAATCCACAAATGTCGAATCTGCCACTATCGTGGTGTCGGTTCGTGATGTGTGGTGTGGTTTGTGGATTTATCTGGGGTTTCAGGTAAGTGTTGTGGGTTTGAGGATATTGGGTAGGGATTTTAATGTGTGTGAGTGTGTGCGGTGGTGTTTTTTGTGTGTTTGTGTGTTTAGTGCGACCTCGGAGTTAGAATATATAAGTAGGGGGTGTAGGGGGTGCAGGGGTGCTTTCCCCCCTGCTTATAGGTAGGTTAGGTGTGTTTGTGTGTGTTGTTATATTTGTTTAGTTTGGTAGGTGTATGTGTGTGTGATTATGTCCTGGTTTGTGTGTGTGTGTGTGTGTGTGTGTGTGTGTGTGTGTGTGTGTGTGTGTGTGTGTGTGTGTGTGTGTGTGTGAATGGTCGCGATTGTAGTATTTGTGATTGTGGGTATTCGTGTATGTGGGTTTTCGACTATTCAGTCTCGAAATACTAACATTCAACATTTCAGTATTTCGAGATTGTATAGTGAATCCGTTTTCAGCATGGATACCACGATTCACCTCAAGACCGTCACAGTTACCATCAGAGAAACACTCATAATCCTGTATGTTTTACACTCATTACTGCTATAGATTTGGCATGCAGTCAAGAAATGATAGGGTAACTGTTTCAAATTATTTGGTTTCTAAAATAAATAAGGTAAAGGTAATAACACATCCTTTATTAGATCACAGTGCAATTACATATACAATAATGACAAAACCAAGAACACTGACTTCTTAAGAGATGTTGATTTGAAGCTAGTGCCATTAAATAAAAATTGTCAACAGAGGTGTGGATTCTGATACCACCATCGCTGGCTATTATATGTAGTATAATGCCTGTTTCACACCTTCTTTCATAATTAAATCTATATAGGTACCTGCAGACCTTGTGATAAATGTGCTGATAGGCCTGCTGATTTGGTGCATGTGTTATCGTCATATCCTAGAAAAATTATATTTTGACAGATGATTCATGACACTGTCAAACATGTATAAGATTTCTCCAGTAAGCTTACAGTCAAGGAATATTTTTGGAGACTTTTCTCCACATGGAGTATTAAAGACTGTGTAGGGGCAGTTCTGAATTGAAATTTTGGCACTTAAAATGTTGAGTGCCAACAAACCGAAAAAAAAAGACTGAAAACAGAGGAGAGCAAATCTCGAAAATCACTCTTCTGTTTTAACTTCCTCTGAACTTGTGTATAAACCAAATCTGAGATCGCCCATACCTTGGAGAAAAGGGAATATTCCAAGAGACAGCATCTCAGACTTATTATAGGCAAGTCTGTTCTTTCAGCCATTCAGCCTTTGTATTTTGGAACTCACTTTAGCGGGTCCCTACATTTCAGATGGTTACCATAGGGACTGTAGTGATCTTAACAGCGTTTGTCATTATCCTGTTTCTTTGATGCTGTCTAGAAAAGCCCCAACCCTCCTAGCCTTTCTAATTAGATGATAGAAATGTAAATAAACTGCATGGCTAGGAACAAACACCTCAAATAAGGTCCCTCTGTTTAAATTACCCATGTCACACTTCATGTTAATTACGTGCACAGCTAGGTGCTCAGCTTCCCTTTTCTTTGATAAATACTGTGAAAGTTATTAATATGTCCATGTTTGATAATCTGTGTCTTTTGAGTTATCTCTAAATTTTTATGTTGCTGTGGTGCTTAATTAGTTTTTCTTGGATGTGCTGCATGTTTAAGTACTGTATCTCTCCAGTGTTATCATCCTTTTGTAGTTCTTATAATGTAATGTTTGCATCTGATGTCTGTTTATATCTGAGACCTATATGAGTACTTTGCCAAAGTGTATTATATGACTTATAAGAAATGTAATGGATTGCTAATGAGTTTTATCTTGCCCATTATAGTCTGAAACCTGCTAAGTTAAAATCTAAAATACCATCTCCATTGATTGTCTAAGAAAAGCACACAGCTGCATATATTTGTTTTACCCAATAAAGCTGCAGTGTGTTCTGACCAGTCTTTGCCATTTTCTTATTATGCATTTTGTGAGGCTCATAGAATTTAAATAAATTCAGCAAAATCTAAAAAAAAAAATCTCAGCATGAACTGAAAATTAAATTTTTTTGTTCTTAATTCTAGGTGTTCTTTTGTGTGTCTTTTGGTACTTTTTGCGTTGGACAAGCATCACCACATATTGAAGCATTTTCTATTGCAAGAGCAGCTGCCTACTCCATTTATGAAATAATTGATAGTGTAAGATGCACTTATATTTTACTTTTGCCAGACTAAGAATATTCTTTATTATGGAAGCATAAAACTGTTTTTGTTTACCAATACATATGAGTAATATTTCATTTGCATGGTTGCATCAAATATCTGCTGACCTAGATAATCAACAATTTTTAATAACAGCTTTTATAAATGGAATTTACAAATATGGGTATCTGTGAGGGAAGTAATAGAAATGAAATGTACTATAATCACAGTTTCTCATTTTACTCTTGAGAGTAACCACACAAAATGAAAAGATGTCCAGTAATTCCTTCTGTTTGCAGAGCATTGATATGACTGCTTTTATAGGCATAGATCGCTTACAGATATAAATGAGCATGAAGGTCTCCATTACTAATAAATTTAATATGCAGAAATTTATAACCTACTACTTTGATGTCAGACACTCCTATAGCACTAGCAGTCTGAAGACCCAGGTGAATGGACCAGAAATTGAGAGGATTTAGGGAAATGGTGTGTTTTAGCAACATTTTTAGTATACTGTTGTGGATGATATGTATGTTTGTTCATAGGATCATAGGAATTTACTAGACTATTGGCCCTGAGGCCCTTACAAGCAAGCCTAGCCAAGAATTTAGCCCATGCTCCAACAAGTCAGCACCCTATGCCACTTGGATGCAAGAACACATGTGGAATCCCAGGAGTGTATTTTCTGTTCCCCATCCAGTTATCCAGGTTGCGCTTAAAAAGTGTTAATGAGGTACTCAGCTTTACATGGAGAGGGAGTCTATTCCTCAAAAGGGGGAGTCTCTGGGACACAAATCTGTCCTGCCAACAAGTTCTATTGATGTCATAGACCAGGTTGAGGTCACGCCTGTGGGTTACTTGAGTGGAGCATGACTTGCGGATATGCAGCAGTCCCATCAGGGTGGGTTCTGAGATTGCTTTCCATGCCAGACAGAGGTCACTTCTGAGGAGTCTGTAGGAGACTGAGTAGAGGGACAGGGCTTTTAGCCTATCTGTGTAGGGTAGATATTTGAGGCCCTGGATTCTCCTGGTGAAGAACCTCTGTGGTCTCTCCAGCTGCTGCATGTGCTTTGTGAGGTACATGCCGAAAGGGGCATTGTACTCAATAATGGGTCTTATAAGGGAAGAATACAGAGATGTTATGACCACCTTGTCCCTGGATGAGGTACCCTTACTAATGAGATGGGCCATGTAGAAAGCTTTCCTTACAATGGTGGCAATATGGTGGTCAAAAGTCAGTTCGCTATCAACCTTGGTGCCTAAGTCCCTCACGACTGATTGCGTGCTTAGGACCTTATTATCAATGTGATAATTTGTGGGGACATCATTCAGTTTGAGGCCATGTTTCTGGCACATCATATGTTTGGGTGAAACCCTCCTGAAGGATGTACATATTACTAGGGGAATTGATGACAGCACCCAGCTTGCAGTCATCCGTAAACTTGGTCAACCATAGCCCACAAGATTTGGCCTTTACTTCCAAGAAGTATATCCCAAACAGCAGAGGCATCAAGTCCAATCCTTGGGGTACACCACTTGTTACGGGTCTACTACTTGAGGTGGCTTCTTCCCCTGTTTTGACTAGGTGGGTTCTATCAGTGAGCCAGTTTGCTACCCATCTGGTAACATATGGATTGATGCCTAGTTGAGAGAGTTTATATATTATACCCAAATGGAGAATAGTATCAAAGGCTTTGGCCAGGTCAAGGTAGGCAGTGTGCACGGTCTTCCCCTCGTCTATGGTCTTGGTGACTGTCTCAAAGAAGTCAACCAAATTTAACAGGCATGACCTCCCCTTGAGAAAACCAAACTGTGTGGGATCAAGTGTCTGGAGGTTTCCAATGTCCTTGTTAATGAGGTCCATGATAATCTGCTCCATGGCCTTGCAGATCACGCTGGTTAGGCTGATGGGTCTGTAATTTCCTGGATCAGTGGATGCTCAACCTTTGTGCAAAGGGATGACAGTAGCTGTCTTCCACTCAGCTAGGATGAAGCTGGTACTCAGGCTTTGGTTGAATAAGGTGCCTAATGGTGCTGCAAGTTCCTGCCTGAGTTCATGTTGGATGCAGCCTGCGATGTTATCGGGTCTCATGGAGGCTGTATTTTTTGCCTTAGAGAGGGAAGTGACGACTTGTTCCCTAGAGATAATGGGAGGGTGGCAGGTACTGGGGATGTCCTGTTTTACTGATGGGGGTACAGAGGAGTAAAGTTTTCATTTAACCTGTCTGCCAGCAGGTTGACTATATCTGCAACATTTGTGTATATGGTGTCCTTGACCACCAGTTCTGAGCAGATCTGGGTGCTTCCCTTGAGATTGTGGACATATGTGAAGAAGGCCTTATGATTGTTTTTAGTAGATGTGGCCAGTTTGGACTTGAAGTTTGCTTTGGAAGATTTCACTAGTGCTCTTATTTGCTTGTTCAGGCTAAGGAGAGATTGCTTCCAATTAGACACCTGCTCCTTCTTGGTCCTGGACAGCAATTTTTTTCCTTTTATTATAGAGTTTATTTATTGTAGATGCCCAACAGACAGGTTTACTCTTCCTTGAGGAGGATGATTTTGTCCTGTCTGGTATTCCTGATTCCATGCAGCTATATAAATGCTCATATAGTACTTTGGTGTAGGTTTGGACATATGTACCAGTTCCTATGGAGGGGGAGGGGGCTGTGAAGCTATTTATACCTTCCCTCAGGAGGTTGCAATCAGCTTTGGAGAAACTTTTTTTGTTTGACCCTAGCTGGGGGGGGGGGGGGGTGTCAGTGGGAGATGTACTCTTTGAAAGTGACTACTTTGTGGTCGGATCTTACCAGGGATGATGACACTGTAGGGATGCTGCACTGGTTACTCATGTTGGTTAGTACCAAGTCCAAGATATGTTCACCTCTTGTGGAGGTGTCAACCAACTGGTCCAAGACATTTGTATTGATGAAATCAAGGAATCTCTGGGCATTTGTATTTTGGCATGAGTATTTTTTCCAATCTATGGTTGGATAGTTAAAGTTGCCCAGGATCAGGGTAAAAGGCTGAATCTTGATAGATTCAAAGAGGTCCAGATAGGTGGAGTGGGCATCTTGAGTCAAAGTTGGAGGCCTATAGCTAACTAGGGTTGGAATAGGGGTCTTGTAAATTGTTAACTGCACCTGGAGTGTTTCCTGTGCATCATACTGTTTGACCAGCCTAGACGTCTGTATGTCTTTTATATATATTGCAGCTCCACCACCTTTTGTTTTGCTGCCCATGGTTTGGGATCTGAATGAATGATAGGATAAGTAACCTGGTATGGCTGGGGTGCTCTCTGCAGCTTTGATCCAGGTTTCTGTGACTGCACAAATGTCAGCTTATTCCATGGTTAAGAATGCTTGCAATGAGTGCAGTTTCATGTTTAGACTCCTAGAGTTCAGCAGCATGACCTTTAATTTACGTTTTGATGAAATTTTCATATCGGTAGTTTTGACCTCATGGCATTGCCTAAAAAAGGCAGTATGGGGAAGGCAAGAGCCTTTGCCATGAGCCTGAAGCCCATAGGAGACAGATGCAGGCCATCTCTGGCAAAGATCGTGGTTTGTCAATTGTCATCCCAGGCTGACAGGTACTGGATCCCCTTGGAATGACACCAGAAACTAAGCTAATTGTTAAAGTCAGCCATTTTCTGTTTGTATTGAGGCATCAGTCTGGATGATGGTAGAATGCTGCTTAAGGCTAGGAACATACTTGCCTGAGACACATATTCAGCGAGTTTGATCGTGTCTGTCTTCATATATTCCAGGGAGGTGCATCTCAAATCATTCACTCCAACATGGATTATGACAGAGTCATAACAGTACCTGTTGTCAGCCTTAGGTGCATTGGTGATATGGCTGATTCTGGAACCCGACAAACAACTAACCATAACTTTATCCTTATCCAGCCTGGTGAGGGGCACATCTGTGTGTCTCACAATGGATTCTCCAGTGACTAATATGTTGGGTTTATATTTAGGCCTTAAGGACATATATATGGCAAACTATACTGTGAGGTGTGGCAGATGATGAAGAATTTTGATCATCAAGTGAGTCGAGGGAGGGAGTTATATGGAATCAGGTACTAGAACCTTAATATTTTACTCTCAATCCTTTCACATAGTGAAAGGATCTCAGATGATTCTTTATCAGTTGTCAAACAAAGAATTTCCCCAGCTGTCCTATACAACATAAGCTTATTGTCTTGACGTTGAGTGCATGACCAGTTATGAAAACATGATGAGATGTGCAGTACTGGTATGTATTTTCCATTACGTACAGTACTGATGTGACACTTGTGTAGTGATGCAGATATAATTCACAAAACAAATAATACTAAATTGTGCAGATCAAGTAATGTATTCTCTCACTTGAGAGGTTTGGTCAGTTCCATTATGATATTGTACAGTACATTTATTTTTAATCAGATAAGGTGAGCCTTTTCAGCTGTGACCAGGGTCAAAGGCACAATAAACTTATAAACATATAATTATAATGTGCAATGTAATGGAATAAAATACAGTGTAAAACTTAATAATGCATTTCTGTTAGAACCTGAAGTGGTTCACAGCAGAAAAAGGAGTAAGGTGTAAATGGTACAAGCCATATATGAACTTAGTACATTTAGTAAATGCTGTTAAAAATATTTACATTATGTCAAAAGTTAATACATTTCAGTCATTCACTTTTTCAGAGAAACAAGAATCCTGACGCAACAAAACAACAGAGGGCAAAACTTCAAACATAGTTTAAAGCTCATATCCATGAAAATTAAACAGATAGCTTGGATGGAAACCATTGCTTGAAATGTGTCAGTATGCTTGATTTCATTAGTGTGAGGGGGTGTATTAAATAAAGAAGGTTTTTATTTTGAGAAGGCCTCTTCAGTTTTGTTAGTAGAGAATCTAGATCAAAGAAGTATAAAAGAGCCATTAGACTGGGATCTTAGAAAGTAGTTGGGCCTGGTAAAAGTCAGTTGGTTTATAGCATAAGGCATATTGCTAAAAATATACCACTGTGGAGAATTGTTGAGTGCAAAATGTAGCTCTTCCTGTGACAGTCAACCAGCTGACTTTAGACAGGGATACAGAGTGGTGCTTTCACCATCCCGATCAAGATATAAAACTGCAGATTTTGTTTTGTCTGGCAGTTCAGCAGATGATTAAGGTTGTAAGCTGATAATGAACTTCATTTTATGGTTCTGAGTTTGATTCCATTACTATCCATTTGCCTGCTGTATAAGTCTGAGCAAGATATTTAACTGAAGTGCACCTAGGTTGCCCATGAAAAGAGACACTTGTGCTTAGTGAGTTTACGTGGTTTACAAGTAAAAAAGAAGATAAATTAATCTGATCTCTGGAAAAGAAAGGAAGTAGCTAATACCAAAAACTATATTTAGTTAACTCTGAACTGCTTTAATATTGTGATGTTATATACGAGAAGAAGGTGAGAGAACTCAAGCCAAATCACATGACGCTTGAATATTGAACGCAATTATATAGTGATTCTATTTGAATATGTTAATCTTGAGTAAAGTAGTAGTATATTTGTCTGTGCCACAGAATAATGTCTCATTTTTTTGCTGTATTTACAAGATATTAGCAAACAAATTTCTGACTTGAAATCTGTCCCAGGTCTCAGATCCATGTGAGGAGTGGAGTGTAGGGGTAACTTCAGCAACACTGTTTCCTTCTGCAAGCCACGATAAATATACAGATATAAATATAGTATTTAGCTGTGGAATGTTTCTGAACAGGTTATTAATAAAATGGGTAAGAGCACGGGACCCAGGACAGAACACTGTGGTACACTTGCTCTTAAATCACCCAGGTTTAAGTAGGCCTAAAGTAAACTGGAGCTGTCCTATATGTAAAGTAGTTGCTAAACCTTTATGTAACGGTTCCTACTCCAAGTTCATGCACTTCTTATGAAGAAAAAACATGGTTAACAGTAGCCTTAATTCTGGGTAGCATGATTACCTCACATGTTTATATGTTATGTATTTGGTTGTCAACTTTGTATTTCATAGTGTAGTAAAATATTTATTATCTGTAGAGCTTGAATTGTTGCACCCCCATGCAGTGTTAGAAATCCTTTCTTCTTTACTTGACTTCATACATTTATATCCAAGTTAATTAATAATACATTATAAATTACATTTCTGCATAGAGGTGAACTGCTTTGTAAACTTCCTGTTCAGTGTTATGTGCTGTTCACTTTTGCTGCTGATTTTTTGTGTGCCTTTGGTTTGTGGCTTGCATGAAAATGATCCTTGGAATGGCCAACTTGCCTGCTAAGCAAAAGCACACATACATAATCAGTATGTGGAAAACAAATAAATAAGAAAATGGTCTACCATGTCAGATGTTCTATTCAGGTTTATGAAAAGATCTTCACTTAGTATTTTACTTGTTTATTTTTTATTTGTTTACCGATTATACATGGCCATTTGCAGGCATAGCCTAGTTGAACACTTGTTTACAAGTACATACAATGGGGAATATACAGAGCATGAGGATGCATAAGCAGAAGAACCTTCTTCAACTGTTTAGGAGAAGCACATGTTGTACAGGAGCAGCTTGGCGAAAAATGAAGGCAGTGAGTAGAATCAGTGAAATTCAGAGCACAGAGACAGAAAATAAATAGCAATATATATAAATTTGTGGAAAGGATGGAGTGTGAGAGGCTGGATTGGTGCTAGAAGCTTAGGTGATGTGTCCTTTTTGCAGAGAGCAGGTTTTGTGTTGCTGTTGAAGGTGGGTAATTGGATCCTTACTTAAAAATAGATTGGAGTTCTTTTTGCGGGATTGAGGGAAGGATTGTTGCCTGATGGAGAGAACCACTATGGAAAAGGCATGTCTGGTGGAATGAGCATCTGTTCACAACAGCTAATGTTACTGTTAGGGTTCTGTGTAATTTTCAGAATTCATGCTGAACTGAGGTAACAAGATCTGAGAGGGTTGTTTAATTAATCACAGTTTCAGCTAAGCAATTTTTACAGTCAAGCAAATTAAGGTAAGTCTTCTGACAAATAGCTTATTTTTAAGGTTTAGTTTGGAAAATGTAATTCGGTTTCTGTGACATTCCCGTTAAAGGGGGTATTCAGAAACAATTAACAGACATCATTAGGTGAAATAGCATGGTGATTTGCAGTGCAAACCTGACTGCACTATAGGAGAAATAGTGTGGCATGCATTCCATGCAAAAGATTGCATAATAACATGTAAATGAGTGCCTGTGGTTAATGAGAGCTATTGTATATACAGATAATGAAATCAAAAATGGTGGAAAAATTCAGAGAAAAAGCTCAGTACTCAGTGTTTATCTGTTCTAAATGCCAGGATTTTGTGGTGTAGTGGAGCTTTGCATGCACTATGATGGTGGGGATAGTATGAGAATTAGCAGAGCTATGTGTTTCACTGGCCATTTTTGAAGCCAGTGTCTATGATGTTGTTCAGCATCACCTTCCATATCACAGACGGGTGTGCTAGTAGCAGACATTGTTAGCTGCTGCCATGTGTCCAGAGACACCATAAAAGAGTTAGTAGACATGTGCTAACCTCACATGGAGTCATGGTTGATGCATGGAATGCTTATCCCAGTATATACAAAGGCCTGTGTAGCATTAACCATCATTGCTATAGGGAATAAATAATTAAAATCAGCACTAGGAAGGTATATAAACCAGCAGGACTGCAAACTATTTGAAAAACTCACGTTTAATGGAACCAAAAAAGCAAAACAGGTAAATTTAAATGCATTAACTTCTTCACCGTGTTTGTCGTCCCCAGCAACTGGGACTTCCTCCGATCCTATTCCCAATGCATGAACTCCCTCCCTTATTATTTAAATTCCATAAAGGAAGTCCAATTATCATCTTCTAAACAAGTAAAGAAAGAATCCATTTTAAAACCAAGGCTGAGAACTAATACTAAAAGAATCATTCCAATCCAGCTTTCCCATTGTACTGTAGTATATAGTAAATGTAAAAACCTTTTTTTTAAAAACCTCTGTCTCACTGTTTTCCAGAAATTTTAATATGCCCAAGTAATAAAAATAAAAACAAAAACTGTTTGAATACTTTTACCATCAGGAATATAAAAAGTATATATTAATAAATTTGACGATAAGCCACTGTCATCAATGAAAATGTATAAATTACAGGTTCCATACAACGGGATACATATAACAAGGGGTTAAGATGAATATAACATATTCCATCCATAACTATACTAAAATGCTAAAATACTACAATCAAAACTGTCCTGAATTGTTTCTAAACATTTATAGAAATTTAGGTTGTAGTGTAGTAGTTGTTGAGAGAGTCGAAACTTGTAAAATTTTATAAGGACCCTTAAATGTTATTCTAAAACTAAACTACAATCTTGCTGCTCTTAACTTTAAAACTGGCATGAGGGATATATTGTCATTCATTCCAGGAGCTTCATTTGATTGCAGGACAAATTGTCAGTATGTTTCCCTGTATTCAATTTTCTCTTCCCACATACCACCCCCTATTATTCCATGGAATGGATTCTAATACAGAAAAGACAAATTTGGCCTTTTTACAATCCAGGATATGTTTATACAGGGCATTATTCATGTTTTGAATTTGAATATTACAAAAGTATTCATAAATGCTCTTTTTTAGGGTTCTTTCAGTTTTACCTACATGAAATGCTTTACAGATGTCACAACTGGCCAAATAAATTTACCCTTATATTTCTTTGTTTTGATCAAAGTATCTCTGCTAGGAATATATATACAATCAGTATTAATATATATGCACATTGTGAACATCTTCTACATGTATATGTGCGTATCTTCCCTTTACCTTTATACTGAACACCATTTTCACCTTCCTTTTGATCCATTAATTCCTTTAAATTTCTACCTTTTTTATAAAAAAATTTAATGGGTTCTTTAAACAAGTTGTTCACCTCAGTGAAGCGCCTAAATAATTCCCAATACCTATTAATAGTATCCTTGATAAAAGTCGCATCTCTATCATAACTTAAAATAAAAGCCCCCTGGTGCTCATTATTACCACTTTTTTGTCTCACCATTCCTGTTAACTTTATTATTCAAACCTTCTTTCCCAATATGGGGGAAAAGCTGTTTTGTCTACCTTCTAATACTTCATTAATGACTTCTTCTATTAGTCTTTCTGGGTATTTTCTTTCCAAAAACATTCTTCTGATGTTTTCATACTCCACCAGAAAATCATCTTCCTCAGAGGTCATTCTAGAAGCCCTAGTTATTTGACCCTTCACAGTGTTTAATTTTTGTTTGTATGGGTGGGCACTTCTATAAAACAAGCATGAATTTGAAAATGTTTCTTTCCTATAAATAGTGGATTTGAAGTTTTATCTTGCATTTCCTGTATAGCAATATCTAAATAATTGACCTTACACCTTTTCATTTTATAAGTAAATTTAAAAAAAATTGGTTTGCCTGCCCAATAGATTCTATGAATTATATTACGTTCTCTTCTGTATCATTCCAAAAAACACAAATGTCATCCAACAATCTCTTCTAAAGACTCCAATATCTCACATAAGGTGAATTAAAAACATATTTTTTCTCCCATATCTGGAGTATTATATTAGAGTAAGCTGGAGCACAGTTTGCACCCACAGCAACTCCACTTATCCATTTATAAAATTCACCTTCAAAAACTGTATAATTATTTCGGGTATTATGTCCCTCAATTCAATAAGTACTCAAAATTCTTCAAAGCTAACTGTGCCCACCTTCATCATTGTTTCCTCAAACCATTTTAATCCAGTTACATATGGAATAAAGGAAAAAAAGATCCACAATACCAATTGTCACGTAGATGGTGTTTTCTTTGTATAGCTTTTCATCTACCTCTCTTAAAAAACTCACAAGAGTCTTTCAAATATCCTGAGTGATGGAACCCTATGGTTTTCAAATCATTGCTATAGGGACGTTTCAGCATCTAACATGGGCAGAGTTGTGCAGGAATCGGCTTTGTGAATCGTACACCAGATGGTCATTATGCTCACTGCTGCAGTAACCTTTTGTCTGTATTGGTAGTATCCTGCCCAGGATATAATATCTGGTGAGCTTCACAAAGTTCTGGCTTCCTCCCATACCTTCATTCTGACTGTGGATTGGCCAGCCCCTTGGAGGGAAATCAGCAGTCAAAGTGAATACAACGTCACTACTTTCTTGCCACCTTGAGAGGAAGTAGCTCTGAGGCTTCATAGGAGCAGTAATTCACAGGAGCAGCCTTCAAGCTTCATTTCTGGCAGATAAGTCTCCATAGGGGAACTCTTCCACACAGAAATCGATACATGCAGCCTGTACCAATGCTTCATGCAGTGTAACTTTCTACAGGGTGATCTAATTGGTAGGTGCACACATTGCCATGTACATAGCTTTTGGATATGCTCTTCCCATTGATGTATGCAGCAGGCCACTCATAATGGTGTCAGTGTTATATGTTGCTGCTAATGAAGGATATACCTTTAAGAAAAAGTTGTTATGTTTTATTTAGTGACTGAAAATGATGTTCATGTTTAGGGAACCCAGTAATCTGATGTTGTCATTTTCATTCGTTCCTCAAAGAATGGGTTTGGATCCAACTCGGCCACTTTCTACAGAGTCTAGGATCCAAATCATGAGCTCATCCCTTACCTATAATGTCCCTGGCCAATACAATACCTCAGATCTCATCTTTTATATACCTTTTTATACTTTATCTAATACCCTTCTTACCCACTTTACCTTATTAGGTAGTTTTTTTTACCATAGTGGGTAAATTGTTTTTCCATCCTTTTATTTGCAGGCATATTCTCTGAAATACCATCGTTGGTAGTTTTTTCATTTCTCCTTCTCACCATCAGCTAAGGTGGATCACAAGTTTTTTTCTTAGAAAACTGTCCTTCTGGTAGCTATAATTTCTGCAGGATGGGTGTCTGAACTCCGAGTGCTTTCTTTTAAACTACCATATCTGATTTTTCACAAAGATAGAGTTGTGTTGTGCACAAATCCTTCTTTCTTACCAGAAGTTGCCTCTGAAACAAATATCAGTCAGGCCGTCAACTTGCCAGTTTTTTTCCCTAAATTTGAAAATAAAAGAGAATACACCCTTCATCTTCTTGATGTACATAGACAATTGCATTTTTACCTGGACAGAACCAAAACATTCAGGAAAATTTGGAAAACTATTTGTTTCCTTTTCTAATGTAAGAAGGGGAAGACCAGTTTCTAAAAGTACCTTAGCTAAATGGATAACAGATTGCATTTCATTCATTTATTCTTTGAAAGGTATTCCCTTACCTAAAGAACTGAAGGCACATTCACCAGATTAATGTCTACTTTGGCAGTCCTTTGGGCTAGAGCCTCTACTGACCATATTTGTGCAGCTACCACTTGGTCTAATACTCACTTTTATTGCACATTACAAATTGTACATCATTTCTAGAAATAGAGCTACATTTGGTTCTACTGTGCTCATAACATCCTTCCATGAGGGCCACCCAAGGTTACTGTTGTAGGTAACTATTCTGGTGACTCTGTCCCATTCATTGAGGAACAAATGAAAATGACAACATCAGATAAAGAAGTTATGTACTCACCATAACATTCCATCAGTGTTGTCCATTTTCATTCTTTCTCAGCTTCCCTCCCACCTCCCCCCTATTCTTAACCCTAAGAGAGATCTGATGGAAGAGTAGTTAGGAACCATAGTTCCCTTATCTTTCCATCTATCACTTTACTATCATGTTATAGTAATCAGACTATATTAATATATATATATATATATATATATATATATATATATATATATATATATATATATATATATATATATATATATATATATATATATACACACACATAATAGCAGCAAACTCGATCTGTGGTGTTGTATTGGTCAGGGCATTATGGATAAAGTAGGAGTCCGAGTTACAGATCCTAGAATCTATAGAAAGTGGCCAAGTTAGAACCGATGGTCAGATCTGAACCCATTAGTTTAGGAAGAATGAAAATGGACAACACAAATGGAATGTTATGGTGAGTACATAACTTCTTTTTTTTCGCAATATCAGGAATTTCCTGTCAGGGACTGCTATTTTTAGTTATTGGCTTTTTTAATTTTAAAACAGTAGTATTGTCTTACATTCTGCTTCCTCTGGATCATCATTGTTCTGTTAATGTTGTCAAATGTTTGCTTCTCCTCCATAAAATCCATATCTAGCAATTTTAGCAACATCTTTGCCATTCTTTTAGTTAGTATAGACTTGACATTTTATAATCAAGGTTTACAATTGAAGTGGGTCTATATGAAGGTGGGTCTGAGTTGTCTTTACCATCTGTGGTTAATACAGCCACTACAACTTTCTTCCAAGATTTTGGTGCTTGCCCTCTCTTTAAAATACTGCTAATAAAAATGTTCCAGATCTTTATCACTTTTTTCACCCTTAATTTCCAAACTTCCACAGGAATACCATATGTTCCTGGAAACTTTCCTGCGGATTAATTATTTATCACAGTTTGATCTCATCTTTGGTCTTAACAATTAGTTGTTGAGCCTTATCTACCTCTAACCTTGGCATAATTAAGTCTTCCATAAAAAATTTCATTTGTGCTTTTTCTTGATTTCCACATTCCTCTGCTTTATATATATTTTCATTAAATTTCCACAATATCTCTAATACCTCTACAGAATCTCTGATTATTTTTCTTGTTGTAGGCTCCCTAATTTTGCCTTTGACCCTTTCTACTTTCTGTTCCCTAAGTCATTGTCTTAAACGTTTTTGTGCTCTTAGGTTGTTATCAAAAATAGTTGCTTAACAGTAATTTCTCTAAACTCATGCATATTATCCAATAACACTCTTATTTTCTGTTTAGTACTCTGCAGTTTCTTCTCTTCTTGTTCTGTAAGATCACCTTATTTTTCAATACTTTAACCTTTGTCACCCCCTCTAAATAACACTTATTACTTCTGCCCTGTTTTAAAACCCCATTTTCATTTTATCCCACTCACTAGCTATCACTTCTGAAGAAATTTCTATCTTCTGTAATAATTCTTCTACCCATTCCTTAAATTACTGTCTTTTTAACAGGTAGGTGGGAAAGTTCCAGTGACTTGTTTTTACTTCCATGCCCGCGGTGGTGCAGCGGTAGCATTGTTGCCTCACAGCAAGAGGTTCTCCCGTTCGATTCTCGGCTTGGGTTGGGAGTGCCTTCTATGTGGAGTCTGTATGTCCTCCCCGCGGTCGAGTGGGCGTTCAAGTGACATGCAATGAATGGGCGTGCCTTCATTTAAGGTTGGACATCGGGCTGGCAACTCGACACCATAAAAAACAACTGCCAATCATTAGCGGACCAGAGTTCGGCTGTAGCGACCCCTATCCAGGAAAAGCCGAAAGACAAACAACAACAACCCTGCATTTTTATCTTAGTGTTCATCAGTGCATGATTTGAAACAGTTATTGGATAGCTGTTAAAGCTTTTAATCAAATGCACATGTTCTTGTGAAATATATTGTTTACCCAGTTATTGTACCTTGGGGAATAATGTGTAAATGCTGTCCAAGTTTATACTACTGAATTCACATCTTTCATACTAAATATGTTCATACTTTTCTACAGAAGTCTTATTTTCTTTTGCTGTATTTCCCTTTTAGTTCTTCCTGATACATCTTCACTATTGCAAATCAAGTTCCAGTCCCCAGTTATAAGTAATGCTCCCAGCTGAAAGCTGATTATTTCTCCCAGAATTTTCTTCAGTTCCATAATAGCAGTTTTTGGTGGAATATAAATGCATACCAACATAATTCTCTTCCTTTGCCAGTAACACCTTACTACCAAAAAACTACCATTATTGTCTTTACCCCCTCTTTTTTCACTATTGGAGCCCCTCTAGCAATCAGTACTATTGTTTTCTTTTCTGTTGTCCCTGATATTCTTCTGAATATCCATCATGAAATTATTTTTCTATGGCATTCATACAATGATTTCTTTTCAGATATGTATCCTGCAACTTTGTTATTTGTACTCTACATTTTTTAAATATAATGTGGTGCGTTTTGCCTAAGTATGTAAGGCCATTTACATTCCAAGATAATGTGGATAGAGTAGCCATTATGATAAAAAGCTATTCCTCCCAACTATTACATGTGACTTTTTTAAATGTATATTTCCAACTTTTGTCTTACATGCACACACAAATGATTGGCAGACTGATCTTTTATACAGTTGTTTCTTCTCATTTCTATTTGAACCTCTGGCACCTTTTCATTACTTTTTGCTTTAAGAAATCCTCAAAATACTAAATACATTTTTAGAACACTCTTATTAACTTGGAACAAACACAAAAACTATGCATATTTTCAACAAACTGAATTTAACCTTCCAGCTAAGAGCAATTGCCCTAAATCTACAGCTGCACCCACACATATTACCTAACCTAAAATTAAGGTTACCCATGCAGAATCGCATGTTACAACATGTGTTCCCACATACACTGACTGGTGTCTGTTGTTTTCTTATCTCTGTTTTCCACAAATACTTGAAACCAGATTGGATGCTTTCAGAAAATGTTAGCTTTTAAGCCTTATGGGGGAAAAAAACACTGGTTATCTTTAAATAAAACTAATTTGCACACTATTCTATTAAATTTATTAATGTATTTGGGCTGCTAGGGAGGCAGCTATCTCTTTGTCATTTCCCATAATTTTCATCTTTATTTTTCACTGACCCGCTTGCCATTGTACATTTCAAGTTTGTTTTTCCACCAGCAAAGAATGCTGAGAACTCTCAAGATTAATAGGTTGCACCTGCAGACATATCATCTCTATGTAAAAGTAATGAGAAAAAAACAGCTAATAGCTCTGCAGATGCATGAAGGAATCTTTGTAAATTTCACTCAGAACAGTGTGTGCAATTACCTTCAGCTGCAGACTTCTTGACTCCCACTGAGAACATTTGGTACTGGAAAAACAAGCTAATATTTAGCAGATGCAAAGAACTTCACATTTTTCATGACTTTCAACATTTTGTGTTATTTTTTAAGCTTACTTGCTTACAAAAATATTTATTCATAGCTTAAGTTAAGGGCAGTAATCTAGACATCCCCCTTGTAAAGTAGGAAACTTAGTTTAATTCTACATAAACTATAATCAGAGCAGTTTTGTACCCCACCCCATCCCCAGCAGTCTGAAATCACAGCATAGTAACATAATCTTGCTTCTCTCCAGCCTTTCTTCTCTTGTTATACTGTAATGCCTGTATATGTTCATTATATTCATCATTGCTGCAGTAGCCTTAACTATATGGGTTATATCCTGTCAAGGATATAACAGCTGGCCAGCTTCCAAAGCTTCAGGTCACCACCCACTTACTCAAACTGTCAAGCAGCTTGAGCTGAGATGACTAAAAGACAAGTCTGGCTTAACAGCTACCAAAAAGTATGCTTCTCTGAGGCTTTTGAGGATCAGCAGTTGGCATGCACTTCCCTTTGGTGGGCAGATAAGTTCTCTTTGAGGAAAATACTTCAATTTTTCTTACATTTATTGTGTCATTACTTTTTTATTCAGGAAAGGTATTTTAAATCTAGGAGTGTTGTGTTTTAATTGACTGTCTTAAGACAGTGGCATACTTTTAAACAGATCACTCATTTTTTCTTTTAAAGTAGTGTTAACTAACTGAATACATATTTTCTGTGGATACATTATGTTTATTTTCCTTTTTGGGGCTGGCATAGTGTTTAAAAGTACTTTTACTTATTGTTTCTATGTCTAGTTTTTGTGAACTGGTATCTGAATTTGCTGCTTGTCTTCCCTGGAAATAGACACCAATTTCACACTGACCATGGATTAGACTATGGTCCCATAGTCAGTCCTTCTCCCAGCCACAAAAAGAAAAGTTAAGCAAACAGTCTTTACCACCACAGAAGGCTAACAGTTTGCCTCAGCTGCAGGTGGGTGACTGTTCCGGCCATTTGCTCTACCTCAGACCACTTATCTTTTAAACTGGAACCTTCTGGTGTAGCACCGACAGCCACTATAGACTGGGGGTTAACTACATCCTTTGCAACTGTTGGAGTCAACTCAGTGGCCAAGGGAGAGCTACCCTTGTTGGTCCTGGAAGAGGGAACAGGGAATGTTTTCCTGTTGTGTCAGAATGCTCTTCCCATCCCTGGGGAAGCAGCTGCTGCCATTCGTAACATGGTTTGCCCCATATTTTCTGTCAAAAAGAAAAACAAAACCAAGCATATATATCCTCCTCCTCCTTCTTACATTTCTTTAGATAGGAGTAGTTTACTGGGTCTAGCTCAGGATTTAATCCAGGCTATTGATCTTTCTTGAAAAGTATTTTCTGGTAAAAGAAATAGGGATTCTTCTTTTCCTGAAGAGATTCAAGATTCTGAATCTGAACAGGAAGATGCAGGCATGGATTCATTTTTTCCCTAAGATTTCTGATTCAGACTCAGAGGAGAGCTCAGTTTCTGATTTTCCCTGTGGGGGGGGGGTCTTTTTTCTCTGAGACTATTGCTTGAACATGTCAGTGTTTTCAGTGGGAGAACACTGCAGTTTTTCAGTCCCTCAGAAAATACTATGAGTTGTTACAGAAAGATTTTTCAGAACCTACCCATTCCTCCTATTTTGTCTCCTTTAGAGGATGTGTGTTACTGCCTGCAATTTTCCTTTTGTCATCTAGCTGCCCCTAAAAGGATGGCAGTCTTTTACATTTTTATGCACTATTCCCAAACCTGACCAAACAGTTATAGCCTTAGTTGATCCCACTGCTGCTAAGCACTTAGTTAACTCTAATCCTACACTTCCTGACAAGAATGGGAAAGTTTTTGATAGGTATTGGGAAAAAAGTATTTACTTCTGTAACTTTGGATCTGATATTGTTAATCCTCATTCATTCCTTACGCATGGGTATCGGTTCCGACCTCGGAACTGAGCCTGCCATTTTCCAAGCTCACGTCAGCTTCAAACTCTCGAGCTAAACTCTTACCCACAATCCCCCTTTCCCTGTTACCTCAGATTTCGTTTGCCACATTGCCATTTGGTTGTGTCAAACTGCTTCTCTTGAGCTAAGTACACTTATTTGTTGTCTAATAGTCATTTATATTACTTTTCTGTCAGAAAAGTTTCTTTTTCGTTGTCTCTTACCCTATCGCATCTAGCGACCCTATTTTCTTGAGGTTTTCTGCTCTTTTCTATACCTTTTTTACCGCAAGGTATTTCTCCCCTTACCATCGTTGGTAATCTTCCCTTTTTTTCATACCTTCGGATATTCCTTTGTACCATTGCTGGTACCCTTTTCTACTATCAAATTTTACTATCATGGCAGATAAGAAAGGTAGTCCGGGGTTTAAACGGTGTTCTGATTGTGGACACAAACTACCTACATCTGATGCACACTCTTTGTCCGTTTATTGTTTGTGGGCGTCCCACTTATCTGTTGACCTGCCCTGCACTATCTGTGAAAATTTTTCAAATAGAACTTTGTTGGAAAGGAAAAACAAGTTGTTGCTGAAGGGACATCTTAAATGTCCCTTTTCAGAGGCTATTTCTGGGTCGGAGGCCTCAACCCCTCATAGAGACCATAAGAAAATCTTGGATGTTCCTACCAAGGCTAAATCTTTGCCTTCGTCCCCGGCTGGGGACTCCCGCCAACCAAAACCTAAAAAGGCTAAAGTTTCAGCTCCAGATCTCACTCAGTCAGCCCCAGTGCTTTCGCTGCCTAGACCTTCGTCACCGAGGCCTTCGGCTCCATTAGTGATCTCGGCTCTGTCTTCTCCTGCAGCCTTCACTATATCGGCACCGAGGGGCTCCTCGGTTCAGACTATTACCACTGTATCGGTACCAACCACTCAGTTGGTGCAGACCTTGACCACATTGGCTCCAACATCTTACTCAGAACCGACACCTTTATTGTTGACTCCAGTTTTGTCGGTTCCAGCTTCGGTACCAACAACCACTTTGGCACCGATCCCTGTGTCGGTGCAGACCGTGACCTCGGCACCGATGATTTCTTCGATGCAGACACCCGTAGTCCAGTCTCTCTCAGCACCATTGTTCTTGGTGTGGACTGGTGAGATGGGCACCGAGTTTGCCTCTTCTGTGGACAAGTCTGTTTCTCCCTCAGTCTCCGTGAGGTCCACTAGAAGCCTTTCTGAACATGATGTGTTGCATCTTGTGGATCAGGTGCTCTTGGCCAGAGGTATCCCAAGCCCCAGGAACTATCCTTCCTTGGGAGGTGATCACCCATCTCCAAAGACCCCTTCTTATTCTCCTCCTTCATTGCATTTGAAGTCCATGGATATAGCACAGTCTTCCCCTTCTGCGGTTCCCTTTATGGATCTTACTAAGGAACTGCAGTTGCCTTCGTGGCAGGAAAGTTTTGCTACGACCCAGGATGTCAGTTGTGACATGCATATTTTGCTGCTCCACAGCCATCCAGAGACTCCGGGTCAGCAGGCTGAGCCACTTAGGGGAGGGGTGACCCTTATCCTGGACATTCACTCCTCTTCAGGTGGACCAGCCTTCCAACTGATGGAGAAGGCTTTCGCTGCTGCTGGCAATACTGGACTGTCTATCCCTCTGCCCTCCTCTGGTACACTGGTTTCACAAGTCACACAGAGCAGACACCGGGTGCAAGGGCCTCAGGACATATTCCCACAGGAAACCCCTTTTCCGCTGTCTTCCCCAGCTTCTCCCGCTGAGGAAGTTCACCAGAAAAGTTTGTGTAAGAGGAAGCACATGGACTCCACAGAGGAGTCCCTCACTGAAGACACAGATTTTGATGAGGGGGAAGGGTCCCCTTGGTCACTCTCTGAGGTATCCTTTGGTGATATCCGTGAAATCCTAAAACAGAGAGGTGACTGGCAGTTCTCTAATCTGACCTCTGATGAATCTGTGTTCCTGCAGGCCTTTCCCACCCGGCCCCCTACTTTCTGGGTTACTCCACCTGCCGATTAACTTATCTGGCTTATCGTGCAGTGTGCTTGGAAGACTCCTGACACCGTCGAAGCTATTGCCCAGTGGCCAGATAAGATTTTGTCCCCTCCTGCTATGGATCCCCATTGGTGAAAAGGTCTTCCTGTGGATTCTTTGGTGGTGGTGGCCGCAACAAAAAAGGATCTGGCAGAAGAAGAAAGCCAGACTGTCCATCTGCCTAACAAAGAGTGCCGAGGCCCTGGACAGGATAGGGAAGCACACCTTTGCATCAGTGACTTTTACTATCAGGTCCCTGAATTATATTGCACACTTTACCAGGCTTCAAAGGGATCTGATTTCTGAGCTCTCTGAAACCTTGGCTGGTGCCGTGTCTGATGAGGTCCATGACAAATTGGCCTCTCAGCTGGCCACCATTGAGTCAATATCTAACTACTCTATGCGACTGGTATCTCACACATCAGAAGGAGCAGCTAGAGCAGTGGGTACAGCTGCGGTCTTGAGATGACATGCCTGGATGTGCTTGTGCAATTTCGCGGAACCTTTTAAGGCTTCCTTTCTTAATGCTGCACAAAGGCTAGGCATAACCATAAACTGGCAAAAATCCAATCTCACCCCATCTCAGTCGACAGAATTCATTGGGGTTATCTTGGACACAAAGAACTGCAGAGCTGCCATTCCAGAGCACAGAATTTTAAGGATAAAGCAACAACTGATTCCAATCCTTTCAAGGGAGAAATCCACAGCTCACTCGGTTCTACAGCTGTTGGGTTCCATGGCAGCATCCATCACCATTGGCCCCTGGCCAGGTTTCACATGAGGCTTCTACAATGGCTACTGCTCACCCAATGGTATCCCTTTCAGCATCCTCTTTCAGCCATAATTCGAGTAACTCACAGGTGCAAACAGAAATTAAATTGGTAGATGACACATAATCTGTCACAATGGTTTTGCCCCTTCTCCCCCCAGCAACCCAAGGCCACAGTGACCACGGACGCCTCCCTGATGGGGTGGGGGGGGCTATTTCAGGGACAGACAGTCCAAGGCACTTTATAAATGTTCTAGAGATGAGGGCAGTGCTTCTGGCGTTGCAAGCATTCCATCCCCTGCTGCCATCTGGGACAATTGCGATTCAATCAGACAACATGGCGGTGGTCTGGTACATCAACAAGCAAGGTGGAACCAAATCTTACCCCCTTTGTCGAGAGGCCATGAGGATATGGCAATTGGCAATGGCTACCAACCGTTTTCTTCTAGCAACGCACATTCCCGGGAGTTCCAACCTGATAGCAGACAGACTCAGCAGGTGCATTCTTCAACCTCACGAGTGGTCCCTGAATCCCTTGATAGCGGCGGAGATCTTCCACCACTGGAGTCGTCCTTGCTGCGACCTCTTTGCATCCCGGACCAACTACAAATGCAGCAACTACTTCACCCTGATTCCACCTCCGGGACAGTCACCCAGGGATGCTCTAGTCCACGATTGGCCCTCGGGTCTTCTTTACGCATTCCCACCCTTTCCCCTCATTCCCCAGTTTCTGAAGAAAGCCCGTCGGTTGAAGAGCAAGGTGATCCTCATAGCACCATATTGGCCTCGACAGATTTGATTCCCCTTCCTTTGGCCTCACCTACTAGATTGACCATGGATTCTCCATACAACCCCGGAGTTGATCTCACATCCACAGAACCTTATTCATCCCAACTTGAACAGCCTGAAGCTCACAGCTTGGCTACTCCAATTCCCTTGATTGCCAGGCAGAATGATCTTTCTTTACCAGTACGTGACATCCTCATTGCATCTCATAAGTCTTCCACTAAAATTACTTATCTGAGCAAGTGGAAAAGATTTACCTGTTGGCTGAAAGATAAACAAGTAGATCCCTTCTCAGCACCAGTGTCGATAATACTAGACTATCTGGCCAACCTTTTCCAACTGGGTCTATCGGCCTCTACCATTAGAGTTCATTTGGCTGCAATTTCTAATTTTCATGAGGGTGTCCAAGATTCCTCCCTTATGTCCCACAAATTGTTCAAAACCTTCATAAAAGGTGTGAATCATCAGAAGCCACCTTTTAGAGAACCTGTTCAACCCATGGGATTTATCATTAGTTCTACAAGCTCTGAAAATGCCACCCTTCGAACCAGCCTCTTTTTGCGACCTCAAGCATTTGTCATGGAAAACCTTGTTTTTGGTTGCCATTACTTCTGCTAGACATATTTCTGAGCTTCAAGCTTTATGTATCAAGAGTCCATACTTGAACTTTCATAGAGATAGAGTGTCTCTGAGAACTAATCCATCCTTTCTGCCAAAATTGATATCTGAAATGTCAATTAATCAAACCATTGAATTGCAAGTTTTCTTTCCCAGTAATTCAAACAGAGGAGAGTATTGCCTACATACCCTAGATATCCACAGGCAAATCCGGTTTTACTTAAACAGGACTAGATCCTTTCATAAATCTGACCAGTTACTTTTGGCCTTTTCTGGACCTAGATTAGGATCTGCTGTTGCTAAGGTCACATTAGCTGGATGGTTGAAGGACTGTGTGACCTTCATTTATACACAAAGTAATATCTCGTTGCCTACTACCATGAAAGCTCATTCAACAAGGTCGGTGGCAACTTCTGCTGCCTTCCATGCCAGAGCTTCTTTACATGACATCCGTGCAGCTGCAACTTGGGCTATGCCTCATACCTTCATCAATCATTACAAATTGAATTTGGCCTCCAGGGGAAGAGCATCTTTCGGTTCTATGGTACTCAGGAATGTCCTTCCATGAGAGCCTCCCAGGAATAGAGGTAGCTGGGGACTCTGTCCCATGCATAAGGAATGAATGAGGATTAACAATATTTGATAAAGAAGTTATGTCTTACCATAACATTCCATCTGTATTGTTGATCCTCGTTCAGTCATTACGACCCTCCCTCCTTCCCCCTCCTGTGGCTTCTAGTGGATCTCACCATCTGGTTCTCTTAGGTTATTTGACCAGAGGTAGCCTCTACCTTCTTTTGACTTGCAAACTCAATCTGAGGTAACAGGGAGAGGGGGATTGTGGGTAAGAGTTTAGCTCGAGAGTTTGAAGCTGACGCGAGCTTGTAAAATGGCTGGCTCAGTTCCGAGGTCGGAACCGATACCCATGCGTAATGACTGAACGAGGATCAACAATACAGATGGAACGTTATGGTAAGACATAACTTCTTTATCTCATGTCATTTTCATTCTTCCTCAGCAAATGGGTATGGATCTGACCCTCTGATCCGACTTGACTACTTTTTCCAACTCATGGAATACTGAAAACTCTCAAGCTCCTCCCTTACCCACAATAGACTAGTCCGCTAACATCCTTAGATCTCATTTGCTGCCTTCACATACAGACATGGTCACTGCAAACTCTTGGGTAGTAGTGTTTGTGGTTGTATTTTTTTTGTTAGTTTATGTAGTTATTTCTTTAAAAACTTTACTTAAGCATCCTCCCTTGTCTTTTACAAGACATTAGTGTAATTCTTCAGTACCATATTTTGCAATCTTTTTTTTTCCTTATTTTTATCCCTTTATTAAAAAAAATCTTTCTCATTTCTATTTTTCCCTATAAGTTACACTATGGCTGAAAAACCTTCTGGTTTTAAAAAAATGTATGGCCTGCAGCCATAAGATTCCACTCTCTGATGCACACTCTTAAGTATGTATACTATTTAGGTGTGGCACACTGAAATTCTGTTTCTGATGTATGCAAAGCTTTCAACCCTAGAGCTTTAATTGATCAAAAGAATGAATTGATCTTGAGAGGGTTACTTCCATCTAAAACTTCTGAAGCAGCATCTGGGGCTCAAACACCTAAAAAAAACTGAGAAAAAAGAGGCTAAAAAGCATTCTCTGAATCCTACATCCTCCTCGACTCTGGGCTCAGAGCTGCCTCACAAGGTTTGAAAACTTTCGGATTCGACCCCTTTGGGTCCAAAGATGAAATCTTCAGATCTGACCCCTTTGGATCCAAAGTCAAAACTGGATAAATCACAGTGGATTAGATCTCCTCTGCTCTTGAATCTGGTGATCTCCTGTCTCCCTTCTCCCTTTCTGGACAGGTCTCCCAAGCATCGCAATTCTAGAAATTCATCCATAGCATCTTCCTTTTATTCCTGCAGAAATTTGACTGAGGCCGATGTGAATAGGATGATGAGGAAGTTCCTCTTGACTCAAATTCAAATGGAGATTCTCCCGGCTCCTGGCCCATCGGGTCCAGAGACCTTTGTGAGTACTACTCCACCTAAATTATATCTGATCCAGTCTTTGGATTTGGAGCAGTCAGATCCAAGAATCCTGGAGTCATCCACATTGGATCTGAAGATGATGATATCTTCTTCTCCACTGTCATCTCTGTGTGGAATGGCTTCAAGCACGTCGGAGCCAGATGACTCTTGGAGCTGTAGTGTCAGTGCAGATCTGAGGTGTTGAAGCCGACTTTGTGGTTGTTGGAGCCATCTCTGCCCCTCGGAGCCTCCTTCCTCAAGTTGTTTACCTTTGGGTTGAAGGGAGCTGATGGTCTGGAAGCATGTCTTCTCGAGGCCATCAGTTTTTTCTCTCCAAGGCATTCTGCTTTAGAGGTAGTAGAGAGCGCTTTCTGCTCCTAGAGAAAGAATTGTTTCCACTGTCCTCAGCTCCTACTTTTCAGACCCAGTTGTCTTTGCATCTTGAGCCTCAACTTCCTGCACCCAAGAAAAGTCACCAGGACACCCAGCAGGGTATATTGATATCTTACGATACTTCTTTGGAACATCCCACCAATGAAGTCCATAGGAAAAGAAAGTGAAAGAGGAGGCACTTAGACTCCCCTCAAGAGTCTGCCACAGAGGATACCAACTTTTATGAGGAGGAAGGGTCCGCAAGATCACTACCTGATGATGTATCCTTTGGAGACATTCTGGATATTCTCAAACAAAGAGGTAGCTGGTATACTGACAACCCTTCCCAAGGGGAATCGCTATTCCTGGAGGTTTATTGATCTGGCCCGTCTACCTCCTGGGTGACTCCACCTGCCGATGACCTCATTGATTTGATATCTCGATGGGCATGGAAGGAACCTGATTCTGTTGACTCTGTCCCCAAGAAACCAAACAGGATCCTGGCACCACCTAAGGACAGGGAATTCTGGAGGCAGGGAAGACCAGTTGATGTGATGGTCATAGCAGCAACCATGAAAAAGGAACTTGGAGAACAAAGTTCTCCTATTATTCCCCCTTACAGGAGTTTAGGGTACTGGACAAATTTGGGAAACGTGTATATGCTTCAGTGACTTTTGCACTTTGGTTGCTAAATTATTTGACATACTTCACTAGAATCTGGAGAGTTTGATTAAAAACTTACAAAACCCTCTCTGGCATCACTACTTCTGAGTCAGAGATCTTGATTGCCTCATAATTGGCTACCCTACAATCTATCCCAAACTCATCCATGCGGCTCATCTCCTATGAAGATTAAGGTACCTCTAGGGTGGTGGGTTCCGGCATTTCTATTAGGAGGCATGCATGGATGCGCCTGTGTTATTTCACATAGCCCTTCAAGTCATTCTTTGTCAATGCTACCTTTGTGAAAGTTCTTTATTTGGCTCCAAAGTTAAAGACACACTATCCAGGTGTGAGTAGGAAGGTAAAACCCAGTCTGCTGTTGGTGTATGTTTTTCAACTCCTTAAATTACCTTTTCTAGGAATCAATGAGGTAGTTGAAAATGTGGTTCAGAAAGTCCCAGGGTTCCTTCCAAGATCCAGGGGTAGATGGGGAAACTGTGTGGGAGATGTCATCCACTCAGCGCAGGAGATCTGCAAAACTAAGGATCTAGAGATACCTTTTCTGGCAGATACTACCAGTGCTCCTGAAAGGAAGCCCGATTGTCCACCTCTAGAGGTAGTTGAGGGTTGTTTATCTCTGCAGCAGAGAGCCTGGCTAGAGATTATTGATTCATGGATGCAGAGAATTATTTCCAGAGGTTATATAATACCCTTTTCCCTGCCACCAGTTAATAGTAAACAAAATCCCTAATGTTCCACCCAGTCAGGGGGAAGCAACAGCACTAGAAATAAACAAGCTGCTAGAAAAAAACAATCATCCAAGAAGTCTCCCCAGACCAGAGAGAGTCCGGAACTTACTCAAGATTCTTTTTAGTGGCAAAGAAGACAGGGGACTGGAGACCAATTTTGGATTTCAACATTCTGAACAATTCAGTCCAGTATACCAAGTTCTTGATGGTCACGGTCCAGTCCATTCTGCTTTTTCTGCACAAGGACAATGGGATGTGTGCAATATATCTTCAGGATGCATGCTATCATATCAAAATGAGCAGGTGCTCCAGGAGATACCTATGCTTCCAGCAAGGAGTCAGTCATAGGTCTGCCCTTTGGTCTCCCCACAGCCCCCAGAGTGTTCACCAAATGTATGGCAGTAGTAGAAGCTCACTTGCAGCTACAGGGATTCTGGGTGTTTCCATATTTGGATGACTGTCTCATAACCATTCTGACCAGGACAGTCTCTCTCCTTGTATCAATGATTCAAACCATTCAATTCCAGGTCAAAAAGGTCAAAGGTCTTCTCTTTCAGCTTGACTGATCTTTCCATCATTGGGGTCAATGTCTGCTGCAATAGTTCTGGTTCCAGTAGCAAGGGATCACATCAGAATTCCTCAGTGGACCCTAGTGGCTCAGTGGTCCATTATTCACCAACCTTTATCTACTCAAATTAAAATAACTCAGGCCTACAAGAATTACCTCTGATGGTGGATATACTCCAATTGGAATGCAAGGCTGCCCATTATTCTCCCTCAGCCCTAAGCCATACTTACCATGGATGCTTCACAGATATGGTGGGGGGCATTTCTTGGGAATAACAGACCCCTGAAGAGGCCAACATGCATATAAATGTCTTGGAGATGAGAGATTACTTCCTAGCATTGCAGGCCTTTCAAGACTCTCTTCCCTCTGGAACTATTGTGATTCAGAGGGTCAATATGTCAGTGGTCTGGTATATCAACAAACAAGGAGGAACCAAATCTTACCCACTGTGTTGAGAAGCTATGAGAGTGCGGCAGTGGACAGTCTCATCCAGTTCGTTTTTCATAGCAATGCACATTCCGGGGACATCCAGAGTGATAGTAGAAGAGTTAATCACATCCATTCTAATGAGTCATGAGTGGTAACTCAACATGAAAGTTGTGGAAAAGATTGTCCATGGATGAGGCCAGCTGTGTTGTGATCTCTTTGCATCTCCCCTCAACAACAAATGCAACAGGTTCTTTGCCCTGATCCCCCCTCCGGGGAATCACAGAGGGCTGCTCTTCTCCATGATTGGCCCCATTCTCCTGTACACCTGGCCTCCATACTCTAATCCCCAAATCTCTTCAGAAGCATCTCGATTGAAGATCACAGTTATCCTCATTGCCCCTTACAGGCCTCATCAAATTTGGTTTCCTTTTGTTTGGCCTCTTCTACTTCACCCACCATAGATTCTGGATCCAATTACAGACCTTCTTTCTCACCTAATAGACGTGATGTGCCCAGATATTCTAAGCCTAAAGTTGACTGCATGTTTTTTCCACTTCCTTTGATAGCTAGACAGCCCAGACTGTCCTCCCCCATCTACCACATTCGTTTATCTTCTCACAAAGCCTCCACTAGCAAACTTTACCGAAGTAAATGGAAAAGATTTGTTTTTTGGGTGCAACAAAAAGACATTGACCCTTTTTCAGCACCAGTTCCTAAAGTTCTTGAATTTTTAGCTGCAATTTTCAGTGACGGTGCCAGCTCCTCTTCTGGTAAAGTACAGTTAACTGCCATTTCTAATGTTCATATAGGAATAAATAAATCATCTTTGGTCTCTCCAAACTTTGTAAAGCCTTTCTAAGTGGAACTTTTCTTTTTAGACCCCCATTAAAAGATGCCACTCCTCTGTGGGATTTAAATATTCTTTTACAGTCATTGGCACAGTCTCCTTTTGAACCATCAGTTAAGTGTGATTTAAAATGTTTTACCTGGAAAACTGTCTTTTTAGTGGTCATTACCTCTGCTAGAAGAGATTCAGAACTACAGGCCCTGTCTTCCAAGCATGCTTATTTGATTTTTCATAAGGATATGGTATATCTACAAACCAACCCCTCCTTTCTTCCTAAGGTGGTGCCAGAATCCAGCATTAATAAGTTATAAGCTACCTAGTTACTGTCTAGTTTTCTTTCCAAAATTCTCAAATAAACCTTTTAGATGTTCACAGACAATTATGGATTTATCTACATAAAACCAAACATTTTAGGAAATCAGAACAATTGTTTGTCTCCTTTTTGAACTCAAAATTAGGCAAACCAGTTTCTAAAGTAACTTTAACTAAATGGTTAACTGATTGTATTACCTTTGTTTATAATAAATTGGGCCTGTCATTGCCAAAACCACCAAAAGCACATTCCACCAGATCTATGGCAACTTCTTCAGCATTTTTATCCAGATCTTCATTGGATGATATTTGTGCAGCTGTAACTTGGGCTAATCCTCATGCCTTTATTACTCATTACAAATTGGATCTAGGGGAAGAGCAGCCTTTGGGTCAGTGGTGCTCAGGAATATCCTTCCTTAGAGTCCTGCCAGGATTTAGGTAGATGTGGACTCTGTCCCATTTGTTGAGGAAGAATGAAAATGACAACATGAGATAAAGAAGTTGTGTACTCATCATAATGTTCCATCTGTGTTGTCCATATTCATTCTTCCTCAATGGCCCTCCCTCCAATCCCCTGCCATTTTGACTTCTGGAAGGCTTGAAAGATGCTGCATGAACCAATGTTCCTTTATTTGATCTCCATATGTTGTTATTTTATCTTCTTTTATGTCATACAAGATTGAAGGGCAGCGAACAAGATCTGAGGATTAAACTTCCAAAACTGGTAAAACAAAAAAAGCAGACCAAGACAACTGCAGACCGCCAATTTATTGAACAAAACAGGTACTGAGTGCTTTCACCCCCTCACAACAGGGCATCTTCAGAGTACTAACAATCCTTGTGTTAAACCTCCTTTTAAATCCTAAGACAATTGTGTAATTATATAATTAAACAATTAATCAATAAAAATAGAAATAAAAGTAGAAATAAAAACTGTTTCCTACGCAGCTTAAAAAATTGCATTTAAAAAGTTACAATCAGCAAATATTCACATCCATTTAAAAACAACAGCCAAAACTTGTACAAATTGTTAATGTATATGTGTGTGTATGTGCAAAACTACCTTTCAAAATTCTACAAATATATAATACCAATAATTAATAAATAATAAATCAAATTCACAACCACATAAAAACATATCTAAATGATTATGTAGACAAATGTAAAATATTAAAATTACACTCCAACCTACAATCATTCATATAAAAATTCCTTACTAACATTAAAATGACATATTATTATATAAAAAATGATCAAATATTAACCTAATACATAAAAGGTCAGATAAATTGAGACTTATACTTCAATATACTAGATATTGAAATATGTTTGTTAATACCAGGGCTAGAACTTGCATTAAGCCGTAGTTGCCATAAGCATTCCTTAGCCTCAAGTAAGGTGTTGTCATCACCACCTTTGTTATTATTGTAATATGCAATTCTGTCAATAACAAAGAATAAAAATCTCTTAAAATTCTTACATCCTACACTGTGCATAAAAAGGGAACTGGTATTCTTATTTTTTTTAATATCTCTGACATGTTCCACAATCCTTTCTCGAAGCTTCCTTATCGTTTTACCAACATAGAAAGCTGGGCATGATGAACAAATAGCTAAATATACAACCATTTTTGTATTGCAGTTGCAGTGACCTGGGCATCTAATAGTTTTGCAATAGTTGTGTACCATAACATACGGTTCGTCATTAATAAATTTACAAGTATGGCATGCCCCACATTTGCTCATCACAGACTTGTTGAACATATTCTTATTGTTAACTGACTCAAAATATTCTTTAAGATTCATCCCCCTACTGTATGTAATCTTAGGCCCAATTCCTAAATTGTCAGTAAGGTCACCGTTGTTCTGGAAAATACTTAACCAGGTCTCATGTACTATATTGACTATCCTAGATGATATATCATTAAATGGTATGACAAAAGTGTCATTTCTAGTGTTATTGTTCATTCTAGATGTACTACTTTCATAACCATAGGGTGTGGGACACCAATGACAGATGTAAGCACATAAATATCTAGGAGATGCTTGCCCTAATCATGACACACAGTTCTCTGAACCATCTTTGCCCCCAGGATATCTTCAAAGTGTTTTTAGACAGTACTATTCCTGTATGCTTTTTCACCCTTTCCACTAATATCCAGGGTACTTTTGAAGATTCAGAAGGAATACCTCAAGATCATTATGGTGACTTCCATCTGGCCAAGGTAACTGTGGTTCTCTCTTCTTCTGGCATGGTCAGGGGCAATTACCGCAAGCTTCCTCACAGACTGGCTCTATTCATACATGAAAAGGGTGTTTGATATACTCCAATATTCATTGTCAGTTGACTGTTTATACAATAAGGTCTTAATTCCTTTTAGGCACCTGTTTACCAAGGACATGCAGCTGGGAGTCTGTGTCATTTAAGCAAATATTTGCTTTGTCGAATCGCTATTTATCAAACCCACATTGTCAAAACCTGTCTTCATCGAACGGCTGTTTCATCGAACATTTTCACAGGGAAAAGCAATGGTTGGCCATTATCGGGAATTTGCCCTTTTCCCCCAATGTAGTACTATCTCAGAGTTGGTATATTTAGTTAGGGGGTATGGGGGCAAAGCCCCCAACTTGGGTGTGTTTTAAATTTTTAGAATTTAGTGACGGGTGCTAGGTTGGCTGGCTTTTCCGTATGAAAAAATTTGATGAAGTGACCGTTCGATGAAGAGAAGTTTCAACAATGTGGGTTTGATGAATAGCAATTTGGTTAAGTAAGAATTCGATGATGTGATATAGACCCACATCAGGTACTAATGAAAGCAAGAAAGCCTGCTACTAAAAAATCATAGATGAGCAAATGGAAAATGTTTTCTGGTTGGTGCCAGTAACATAACCAGCACCCATTCAGGGCTGCTTGTTCTCTGGCTTTACAATATATATGTGAATTACTATCCTATGGCCTTTCTTGTTCCTCTTTTAAGGTGTATTTATTAGCCATTTCAGCATGTCTGCCCATAAATTCTCTTTCAAGGGAGTCTCATGTCAAAATGTTCTTAAATGTGGTTTTGAATAAGGGACCAACAAATAAACTGGTGGCCTGTCTTTAGGATCTTACTTTTGCTTTAGAGAAGCCAACACTTGCTCCATTTGATCCAGCTAATGGGGCTGACTTGGGGTTCTTAACTTGGAAAACTGTTTTACCGATACCTGTGGCCTCTACAAGAAGGGTATCAGAGTTGCAAGCTGTTACAGTGAGTCAACTCCTTCTCCTTTTCCATACAGGCATTTTATTTGAGAACTAATCATGTTTTCATGTCTAAAGTGTTATCCAAGTTTACTTTAAGCCAAACTCTCCCTCTACTTATTTTCTTTCCTGAACCTAAAAAATAGGGAGAAAGGATATACTATACCTTGGATTGTACCGAGACAACGTGAGTACTTTCTTGACAGAACTAAATATTTCAGATCCTCAGATTGATTGTTCATTGCTTGTTAGGATAAGAAGGGACAGCCTTTGTCAAAACAGATTATTTCCAAAAAGTTGTCTAAGGCTATTGTTCTATGTTATACTCACCATAGCAAATCTATTCCAGGAAGGACCAATGCCCTGTTTATCAGGTCTTTGGCTTCATCTTTGGCTTTTTGAAAGGGGTTGGATTCTAGAAACATTCTAGAAACTGCTACTTGGACATCTGTACATACTTTTACAAATCAAGCATCACTAGGACCATTCTCCAGGGGTTCCTGGACTCTTCACTTTCCATCTACCAAATGTAGTTAGCTGTGGTGATCTACCCATATAGTTAAGGCTACTGCTGCAGTGCTCAATATGATGAACATATTATAGTTGTTTAAGTTGAACTTACCATAACAGTAGATGTTTTAATAATCACTGTTGCAGTACCTACTCTCTCTCCATTCCCCTTTTTTATGTTTTTTTTTATGCCAGGGTGTGGATATTTAGGTTTTATTGCTCCTAGCATAGATATTTTAGGGCACAGTCTCCTTTTTTCAATTGGCAGGAGAGTGCTGAAGGACTTAATGCCAAAAGTTGTCATTTACTCAGCTCAGCTCATGCTGCTTGACAGTTTGTGCATGTGTGATGTACAGTGAAGCTTTGGAAGCTGGCTGGATGTTATATCCTTGGTAGGGTGTAACCGATATTGCTAAGGCTGTTGCAGTGGTTATCATTTGAGCATCTACCATTATGGTAAATTTAGCTTACACAACTGTACTTTCTTACAACTAGAAAAAGTACTTACATACTTTAATACTTTTAACACATACAGCAGTCATGTAATCACTCCCCCTACATTTAAATTATTCCTGATACATAGTTTACTATATTGCTTTAGTATATAACATGCAGTTTTAATCATGAAATATTTTATACATATAAGAACAAAAATTGTTTTATTTAGTTATTTTTCCACTTTAAATGTCCTAGCCATTAATGCCTTAAAGTGGGGTATATGCTTTACAGTCCACCCACAAGTTTAACAAAGTCAGCAAAAGTCCAGGTTTTTCTTGGCCACTTTTTCTTGCAAAGCCATATTTCACAAATGTCACTGATGCTTTATTGCTTCCCATTTATTCACTCATTTCAGTGTTGTTGTTCTTCATCTTGTTCAACTTAATCTCTCAACACTAGACTTGACTATGTTTTAAATCCAAGCTACTGATTGTCCTAGTGAACTTCTGTATTTGTTTCTGTTTCTCAAGCATTTTTCTTCAGAACATTGGAAAAGATTTCAGTGCCAAAGTCTCTGTATTGGTTTATTGTCAGAACAATGAGACATGGAGTCCCCTTCTATTTGCTGGCTTAGTTTTTGTTAGATTATTTTTTTATTTCCTCCTTAGCCAGTTCTACATGCATAAATGACTGATTGTCCAAGATTAAATATTCAAAATCTCACACCTGCCTCTTGACATTCCATGATTGCAGGTATAAATTTGGTTCTCTTCTGCCTATTGCACAGTGAATAATCATTCCATAAAAACTCTGGTGTCTCCAGTTTTTAATGTTGTCTCCAATTTTTAATAGTTCTGCTACAGTTTTGTCTGGATCAGTTATTTCTGCTGGTATGATTGCATATTTACTAATATAGGTTTTGGCTGCTTTCTCATGGCCATGTTTGGACTTGATTTGCCCTTTCACGTAACAAATCCTGCTCTGGAATACCAGTCCAATTGCTTATTTGTGCATTCATAAAATTAATACAGTCTGTTCCTTCCATTTTCTGAATCTCAGGATCTGATATTGTCAATTTCCATTCTGTCCTCAGCTGTTGGGGTTTGAATCCGATCCTCTGATTTGACTCAGACATTAGTTTAGCTTGTAGCCACCAGAAAAACCTCTTGAGCTCCACCGTTACCGATAATACACCAACCCCTAACATACATCAGATCTCATTTGCCACTTTCATGAATATATATGGTCATCTTGAGCTCTCAAGCTACATTGAGATACATGATTAGTGTTTTTCTATTTATCTTTAAAACTTTTTTTCTAGCATCCTTCTTACTTCTTATACTTAGTGCAACTCCTTTCTTACCACAGTTAATATCATAATTCCTTTCCTTTCTTTCTTGTAAACTTTTTGCATATTTTTCAATACAATTTTCTGGTATATTTTTCCCCTTAACTCCATATATGGACAGATAGATATAAATATAGATATATAGATATATAAAAAAAAACTTTTCTGCCATAATTTAATTTTAGTCTTCTTGTACAGCATGTCTGGAAAAGGTCAGTTGAGATTTAAAAATGTCAAAAGTATGGGCATAAAATTGCCCATGTCCAATGCCCACACTCTCTGTTTCTATTGCTTGTGCCTGGATCACCTTCAGGTTGTGTGTACGAGCTGTCAGAATTTTAATCCGCGTGCTATAGCAGACAGAAAGAATAAACTAATTCTGAAGGGTTTGCTTCCTGTATCCTTTTTAGAAGCTATTGCTTGGGCTCAATTCCCCAAAATTGAAAGCAGAAGAGGTTTCTAGTAAGTCTATGAAGCCATCTGGATCTTCGACTTTGTCTTCTTCAGAGTCTCCTAAAAAGAAACACAAGCTAGATCTGAAGGCTGCTGCTGATAACACCTTCATGGGATTCAAGTACTTTGGATCAGAGGTTATTACCCAGTACAAGATATTCTTCTTCTCAGGATCCAGTTCCTTCAAGAGTATCTTCTTCTTTCCGGACCAAAGGCATTCTAAGTCTCATTCCTTAGCTTCCTCTCATTCTTCCAGGAGTTTGACCAAAGCTGATATGTACAAAATGATGAGATTTCTCCCGATGCAAATTTAGATGGGAGTTCTGCCAGCTCCTACCCCTTTGGGTCAGAAAGACCATCCTTTTACCACTCTGCCAATTCCAGCTCCTTCTCTGATCTGACCAATTGTTTTGGAGACCCTGGATCTGAGCCTTCTGTGTCCATCTAGTTTGGATCCAAAGATATCCCTATCTTCAGATCTGAAACCATCTCTGAGTGCACTGGCTCTGATATCCTTGGAGTTAGATGACTGTCAGAGCTGAAGCGACCCACTTGGATCTGAGCTGTTGGAGTTGACTCCAAAGTTTTCGGATCCATTGCTTCCCCTTGAAGCCTTGGCATTGGATAGCTCCTGCCAAAATTCCACCTTGGGTAGGTTGCCTTCGGAGCAGAGGGAACCGTTGGTCCAGAAACCTGTTTTTTTGGCTCCATTGTCTTCTTTCTCCCTATTCTACCTTTGAGGTAGTGAAGAGAGTGTTCTCTGCTCCAGCAAAATGGATGGATCATACCCCCTCGGATCTTCCTTCTGGATCCCAGATGTTTCTTTGCCTTGAGCCACATCATTCTACACCACAGGGACAGCCAGTTCAAACTCTCCAGGCTTTATAATCTCTTCTAATGCTTCACAGGAGCATCCCACCAAGGAAATCCCTAGGAAGAAGAAGAGCAAGAAGAGGCACTTCGACTCTCCTCAGGAATCAGTCACTAAGGATATAGATTTCAGCAAAGTAGGGAGGTCCCAAAGATCACCACCTGATGATGTCTCATTTGGAGACATTCTTGAGATCCTTAAGCAGAGGCGTGGTTGGTTTTCTGGTAACCCTTTCCCAGAGGAATCAGTATTCCTAGAAGTCTTTGGAGTTGGCCCATCTACCTTCTCCTTGGTTACTCCACCCGCCAATGAGCTCATTGACTTATTCTCTAGGCAGGCATGGAAGGAGCCTGACTCAGTTGAGCCAATCCCCGAAAGACCAGATCGGATTCTGGCTCCACTGATAGGTAGGAATACTGGAGTAAGGGAGTGCCCTTAGATGCTATGGTCATGGCAAAGGCCACAATGAAGGAACTTGCCAAGCAAAGTTCTTCTGTCCTTCCTTCTAACAGGGAGTCTAGGGCATTGGGCAGATTTGGGAAGTATGTCTATGCTTCAGTGTCTTTTGTCCTTAGGTCAATGAATTACCTGGCACATTTTATGAAACTACAAATAGATTTTATAAAGGAACTATCAGAATCCCTTTTGGGGTCTGATACTGCTGAGGATTAAATGTCTGTAGCTTCTCAGATGGCTACCCTACAATTGATTTCTAATTCCTCCATGAGGCTTATCTCACATGCAGCTGAATGTGCCTCAAGGGCAGCGGGTTCAGGCATTTCCATTAGAAGGCATGCTTAGATGAGCTTCTGTGATTTTGTGGAACCCTTCAAGTACTCATTCATCAGTGCTCCTTTTGACGGCAGTTTGCTGTTTGGCCCCAAAGTTAAAGACACACTGTTCAGGTGTGAAAAAGATGGAAAGACCCTCTCTTCAGTGGTCATATGTTTTTCAACTCCTCAAAGATCCTTCTCTAGAAATCAACAAGGAGGACAAAAAATGTGGTTTAAGAAGTCCCAGGGCTTTTCCAAGATCCATGTGGAGATAGTTCCCCCAGAGGGATAGGGGGAACTCTAATGAGCAACAATGCCCATGCAGCAGAGGAGGCCTGCAGAACCAAGGGTCTAGAGATTCCTTCTCTGACAGACCCTACCAGTGCTCCTGAAAGGAGGCCCAGTTGTCCACCTCTGGAGGCAATCAAGGGTTCCTGCACCAGAGAGCCTGGCTAGATAATAATGAAAGATACACAGGTGCAGAGGATTATTTCCAGAGGTTATATAATTCCCTTTTCCCTACCACCTCCTCCTGGACACATAAATCCCAATGTTCCACCTAGTCAGAGGAAAACAGTACAAAAGCTGCTAGAAAATAGTCATCCAGGAGGTCCCACTGGGTCTATATTACCTTATCGAAAAACCTAGTCAGCAAACACCTGTTCACCAACCAATAAACAGTGAACTGTCACATCTTCGTACGGCCACTTCAGAGAATTTTTTCTTAGAGGAAAAAAATGCTTGGCTAACCAAAATGAGACAATATTTTAAACCCTTTAGAATGGGGAGCTTTTCCCCCAACATCCTCCTAATTAAATATACCAACTCCGAGATCGCACGACAGTGGGAAAAAGGCAAATTCCCAATGACGGCCATGTGATTTTTTTCCCCTAGGAAAAAATTTGCTGAAGTGGCTGTTCGAAGACGTAACAGTTTGCTGTTTATTGGTCGGCGAACATTTGTTCTCTGACTAGGTTTTTCAATAAGGTACTATAGACCCTGTCCCACCAGACCAGGTAGAATCCAGAACTTACTCAAGATTCTTTATAGTGCCAATGAAAACAAGAGTCTGGAGATCAATTCCTGATCTCAGTGAACTGAACAAAACAGTTTGACTCACAAAGTTTTGGATGGCCATAGATTAGTCCATTTTACCTTTTCTAGGCAAGGATGACTGGATGTGCACGATAGACCTTCAGGATATGTACTATCACATAGAAATGAACAGACAGTCCAGAAGGCATTACACTTCCATCTGGGAGCCAATCGCTACCATTTCAGAGCACTGCTCTTTGGCTTCTCCACAGCCCCCAGGGTGTTCACCAAATGCATGGCAGTGGTGGTAGCTCATTTAAGACTGCAAGGATTCCGAGTGTTTCCATACTTAGACGACTGGCTCATTACTGCCTTGACTAGGCATCTACTAATAAAAACAAGAGATCAAGTACTCCAGACTTGCTCCTTTTTGGGGATAACTGTAAACTGCAACAAGTCTCAGTTACAACCATCTCAAACTCTCAAACTTTGGAATTTTTAGGAGTGTTTTTCAGCATGGTTTCATTGACAGCTTCTGTTCCTCTCTCAGGAGTGCAGACTATCAGATTCCAGGTCAGCAAAATAACTCACAGCACCACAATTTCAGCCCATTTGGTCATTCAGGCCTTGGAATCAATGTCAGCTGCCATAATTTTAGTTCCTGTAGCAAGATTTCATATGAGAATTCTTCAATGGGTATTAGCAATGCAATTGGCGATTCTCCATCAACGAGTGTCAGCCCAAATAAGAAGCACTCAGGCATGCAAAAGATACCTTTGGTGGTGGATCCAGTCAGATCAAATTCTGCAAGGTCGCCTTTTTGTTTTCCCTCAACCCAAGGCTGCAGTGGCCACGGATGCTTCCCAGATTGGGTGGGGGACATTTCCTGAAGAGCACAGTCCAAGGTATCTGGTCCCCTAAAGAGGCAAATACACATATCAATGTCTTGGAAATGATAGCAGTGCTGTTAGTGTTGCAGGCTTTTCAAGGCTGTCTCCCTTTTGGGACAATTGCGATTCAGACTGCAACATGTTAGTAGATTGGTACCTCAACAAATAAAGGGGGGAATCAGGTCTTACCCCTTGTGTTGAGAATCCCTAATAGTTTGGCAATGGGCAATCTCTTCCAACCCTTTTATGATAGCAACACACATTCTGGGGAATTCCAACATGATAGCAGACAAATTAAGCAGGTCTGTTCTAGTACCTCACGAGTAGTTTCTCAACTTGAAAGTGATGAAAAGGATTTTTTTCAGTCATGCCAGCCTTGCTGAGATCTTTTTGCTTCTCCCCCTAAACAACAAATGCAGCAGCTTCTCCACCATGATCCCCCCACTGGGGGAATCATCAAGGGATGCTCTACTCCATGACTGGTCCCATGTTCTCCTTTATGCTTACCCACCAACTTCCCTAATTCCAAATTTCTGCAGAAAGCTGCCTGGTTGAAGAGCAAAGTCATCCTCATTGCACCTTACTGGCCTCAACAGATTTGATTTTCCTTCCTTTCACCTCATTCGCTTCATTCACATTGGATTCAGGATCCGATTCCAGACCTCCTATCTCAGCCAACAGTCATGATTCATCCAGATATCTCACAATTCAGACTAACAGTGTGGCTTCTCCAATTCCATTAATAGTCAGACAGTTGATGCTCTCTTCCCATGTTCATCGTATACTTATCTTCCGATAAGGCTTTAACAAGAAAACTTTATAGGAGTAAGTGGAAAAGGTTTGTTTTTTGGGCACATCAGAAACACATTGACCCCTTCTCTGGTACAAAGTGTTCGTGATTTTTTAGAAACAATATTTAATGTAAGGCTTTTTTGAGAGGCATTCTCCATAAAGATTCTGTCCCACTATGGGATTTAAAAATGGCACTGCAGGCTTAATTCACTCTCCTTTTTAACCAGCAGCAAAATGTGATCTTAAATTTCTGACCTGGAAAACTAATT
Source organism: Protopterus annectens (assembly GCF_019279795.1). Lineage (NCBI taxonomy): Eukaryota > Metazoa > Chordata > Ceratodontiformes > Protopteridae > Protopterus > Protopterus annectens. The sequence continues at coordinate 224,725,039 of NC_056731.1, forward strand.
TTCTAGTGACCATTATCTCTGTTAGAAGAATTTCAGAATTTCAAGCATTGTCTTGTAAACCTCCCTACTTGATTTTCCACAAAGACAGATTATCATTATGTACCAATCCTTTCCCTTCTAAGGTGGTGTCAGAATCCAGTATTAACCAGTCTATTAATCTGCCAGTCCTCTTTCCTAAATTTACAAACAAAGGAGTATATTTGTCGCATTTATGTCCAAAGACAATTACAATTGTCAGCAACAGATTGGGTCTATCCTTACCAAGACCTTTAAGAGCTCATTCAACTAGGTCCATGGCTACTTCTTCAGTGTTTTTATCTAGAGCTCCCATGGATGACATTTGTGCAGCTGCAACTAGGGCCAATCCTCATACCTTTATTACTCATTACATACTCGATCTGGTCTTGAGGAGAAGAGCAGCCTTTGGCTCAACTGTGCTGAGGAATATCCTTCCTTAGAGTCCACCTGGGAATTTAGGTAGCAGGGGACTGTATCCCAACAGTTGAAGATAGAATGAAAATTGACAACATCAGATAAAGAAGTTATGTGGTCACCATAACTTTCCGTCTGTGTTGTTCATTTTCATTCTTCCTCAACAGCCCACCCACCAACCACCATCTTTTTTCACAACTGACTTTTGGAAGAACAAGAGTTATAAGGACACCACTGTCCTTCATGTTGAGCTGCAGATGTGGCTTCTTCTCTTAAGAATTTTATAGTAGTACTTCCTACTTAATGGCAAACAGCAAACAATATCTGAGGTATGCTAGGTGTTGGTGCATTATGGGTAAGGGAGGAGCTCAAGAGTTTTTTTTGGTGGCCACGAGCTAAAGTAACTGCTGAGTCAGATCCAAGGAATGAATCTGAACCCCAGCAGTTGAGGAAGAATGAAGATGGACTACACAGATGGAACATTATGGTGAGTGCATAACTTCTTTTTTCCCTGTGCATTGTCATCTAATGCTACCATTTTTTGAAATAACACTTCTTGAATAACCTCATAGTCAGCCAGCCAGTCTTTTTTTTATTTCATTCTGTAATTTTTGCAGTTTTATCAGCTCATCTGCATAGCTGCTTAAAACTGCTTCTATTTTTTTCAGCATTTTGCTGTTTGAGTTGATATATTTCTTCACTGTTTCATTTTCTTTCTGAATACATTTAATTTCCTTGTTTTTTTTTCCATTAACTTATAGGAAACCATCTCTTGTACCAAAGTTGAAGTTCCAGGCTAATTGCTCAGCATAATGCATCCGAGGTTATCCAAGTGCAACTAACTCTGGGCAAAACTGCAATCCAAATTGTAGCTTGCTAGAGATCCCCCACCATGCCCCAGGATTCCCACTCCTCTTTTCTTGATGTACTGGAAAATATTAGGGTTCAACCAAACACCCTAATAATGGGTGACTTCAACTACCCCACCATTAACTGGGAAAACTACTCGTGTACCAACTCCTTAGCTCAACGCTTAATGGAATTCATAAACTCCAATGCCCTAGATCAACTTATCCACACCCCCCCACCAGGGGCAAAAATATCCTAAACCTAGTCATTACCAACATGAGTGACCAGTGTTCCACACCTGAAGTCAACTCCTCGTTGGTCCGATCCGACCATAAGCTTATCACCCTTGATGTCCACATCCCGCCCCCACCCCCCATTAAGGAAACCACAGTAAAAAAGTTATCCAAAGCCAACTTCATGCTTCTTAAGACAGAAGTGGTGAACTTCATGACACCCATGCAGATGGACAATACAGTTACAATTGCTGAATCCTACACAAATGCACTCTATAAGCACTTACAAGAGTGCATGGATCGTGCTATCCCAAACAGAACCAAGACACTATCTCCAAAAAAAGGACGCCAATCTGGTGGTCCCCTGCCATAAACAAACTGTACAACAGAAGGAAGAAACTGTTGCAAAAGAGAGTAAAATCCCATAAGTGGAGGAGCTCCCTGGTCAGCCTCAGTAAGAAGCTGAGATCTCTTATAAGATCCTCCAAAGCTAGCTATGAAAACAAAATCACCACTAAATCCAAGGATAACCACAAAGCATTCTATAGCTATGTCAAGAATCTAGATGGCAACACCCAGATCTGCTCTGAGTTTCAGCACAAAGGCATGAAAATTACAGAACCAACTGATATTGCCAACATCTTGGGAGATCGGTTCAGTGCTAACTTTACCCCCCTCTCACCCCCTAAAGGGCCCATATCTATACAGGAAGAATGCAGAGTGCCTGTAATCACAACTACACAGGTAAAAGCTGCACACTCTAAAGCCAAAAACACAGCATCCACGGGACCGGACAACATCCCAGGTTGCGTTTTACGCAACCTTCAGAACGAACTGGCTCCCCACTTAAGCACCATGTTCAGTAATAACCTCGCATCAGGCTTTGTGCCCACTAAATGGCGCACAGCAACAGTTATCCCACTCCATAAAGGGGGAGCCACTACTGATCCCGGGAACTATCGACCTATTAGCCTGACGAGCCTGGTCTGCAAGGCCATGGAACGTATCATCATGGAACTCATAAACAAAGACATTGGCAACCTCCAAACTTTGGATCCCACCCAGTTCGGGTTTGTGAAAGGCAGATCATGCCTCCTGAACCTGATCGACTTCTTTGAGGCGGTCAAAAAAGCCGTGGCTGAGGGTAAGGTGGTTCACACAGCTTATCTTGACCTTGCTAAGGCTTTCGACACCATCCCTCATTCTGAAATTATAGCTAAACTCACTAAACTAGGTATAAATCCCAACGTCACAAGATGGGTTGCCAACTGGCTCACTGACAGAACCCACACTGTAAAAGTTACAGACTCCAAATCTGACCTCAAGGCAGTGACAAGTGGAGTGCCACAGGGTTCCATCCTGGGACCTCTTCTGTTTGGTATCTACTTCTCTGAAGTACAGGCTAACACAGAAGGCATCTGGCTGATGAAGTTCACAGATGACTGCAAACTAGGTGCCATAGTCAAGTCTCCAAATGATGTGGACATCCTACAGAAGGGCCTCACTGAGACAGATGCCTGGTGTCAGAGCCATGGCCTCAAACTCAATGCCAAAAAGTGCAGTGTCATCCCCTTTGTTAAAAACTCTGTACCCATGAACTACCACATAGGCAGCAATCTACTTAACTCCGAATGTGTGATAAGAGACCTTGGGACCCAGGTGGACAGTAGTCTCTCCTTTGATAGTCACATCGCCACAGTAGTCAGGAAGTCCTTCTACATGGCACACCTCAACATAAAAGGGCTCTCATCCAGGAAAAAAAGAGGTCATTGTTCCCCTCTACTCGTCACTCATTAGACCCATTATAGAGTACAATGCTCCTTTTGGAATGTACCTCACAAGACATCTGCAGCAGCTGGAAAGGCTACAGAAGTACCTCACAAAGAGGATTACTGGCCTCAAACAAATGCCCTACATTGACCGCCTCAAAAAACTCCAGCTTTAGTCCGTAGCATATCGCCTACTCCAAGGTGATCTCTGCCTAACATATAAAGCTATGTCAAACCTAGAGCTGTTGGACATGCTACACCTAAAGAAATCCCAATCCCTCCAAGCTACACGCTCTAGGGACCTAAACCTTGTCACCACAATAAGCAGGACACGCTGAAGGGATAGATTTCTGTCCCAGAGACTTCCTATACTCTGGAACAAGCTGCCCATCTATGTCAAGCAAAGTTCTTCATTAGCACTCTTCAAGAAAAATCTTGATGAGTGGATGTGAAATAGGAAATACACCCCTGGGATCACTTCTGTGTCTCTGCTGGACAGTGGCACAGGAAAATAACTTTGTTGGGTGACATAAGCTATGGTACCTTGCTGGCTAGGCTTACATAGGCCCTTGGGCTGATAGCCTAGTACCTACCTATGAAACTATAAACTGTTTTTTTTTTTTCTAAAAAGCTGCAGGACTCTTTCCAGACAGTGTTTTCTCTTCACCTTTTTCTGCTTGATTTTCTTTCTGGTTCTCTAAATTTCTTTTCTGCTGGCAGACAGGTAGTGTACTTAATAGCCAGCAACTGAAATTTACCAAAATGGTAATTACACTGGCTGTTGCTTCTCATTTTCTATGTTCACAATGGGAGAGCTGTAATGAAGTTATTGATCAGTGTGCAGCCATTTTGGAAGTCCACTACAGCCATCTTGATATTGTCAAGTTTTGGAGCTGTGGATATTGTCAAGTTTGGGAGCTGTGGTGTTTGTCTGGTTAAGATGTTCATTAGATGAACTCTTCTAGAAAAAGGCAACATGGAGGTAGGAGAAGCTTTAGCCAATATGTAGACACTTGAACAAAAGGTGTAGACTATCTTTTGCAGAGCAAGTTAGACTGTCAGTCATTTCAGCCCTGGGTGATACATACTGGATTCCACTAGAATAAGACCAGCAACTTAGCTAATTGTTGAACCCAATTGTCTTTTCTTGAATCTAGGCATCATTCTAGGTGCTGGCAGGATTCATCTCATGACTACTGTATTTCCCCTAGCTGAAGCTGGTGTAGTAAGCTCCAGCATATCCTTCATGGTTTTGAAAGCTTTTGTGTGCCCAGTTATTTACCCCGCATGGACTACTAACATGTTGTAGTCATAATGGCTGGAGGATAGGGTGTTTAGGGTGTTACTTATGCCCACTGTCTTGTTTCCTCAAAGGCAGCTGACTGTAACCGTATCATTGTACAGTAGCCTGTGTTATGGAATGTATGCGCCTAACAATAGAGTCACCAATAACTAGGATGTTCATAGTAGTTGAACTACACCTACTAGACATGAGAGTGGTTTGCTGTTGTTGACGTTGATGTTGGTGTTGATGTAGAAGTATGCAGAACAAGGGAGTTACACTAATGCCTACTCTTAAGAGTTCTACTTGGCTTGAGAAGAGATTTTTTGGCAATAGTAGCAGTATGCAGTTTTGTTTTATTAGTATGAGGATACTGCATTTGCATGGGTGTGGGTTATGTCAGTGCTACGCTTGCTGCAAGTAGTGAACTATGAGATGGATGCCCCAGATTGGTTAAGTAATTGCACCTGTCACAACTAGTGTCTACAGAGTTAAATAGCATCTAATGATCAGTGAGTGTGAGACCACTGTTAGACTGCCTTAGCATACCAAGTAGTAGAAGGTTGTCAATAGAAATGGGCAAATATGCTGTCACTCCATGATGTTTATTGCTGATGTGTGAAAATGACATTGTTAGTAAGTAAAAAGGACTGTGGAGGAGGTTATACAGTTTGGGCAGACTTGGGGGAGGGACTGCAAAAGTTTTTTATGCAATAAGAGCTTTGAGGAGGACCACAGTGTTCCAGTATACAGTAAGATTTTTGTGGGGTAGTAACTCTAAGGTGATGGAGATACCTATATACTAGTGTTTAAGAGCTGGTATAACAGACTGTTTAGCCCACAAATGTACTGCTTTGTGCAAGCCATAATGGTTGCCCACACCTTAATGCAGTTTGTTTAGACCCATAGCACACTCTTACCTGGCACCTGCTAAATGAAAGTGAAATGAAAACATAATACTGACTATAGGAGAAAATTTGACTTGCACACACAATCCACTATTTAGTATACCTAGTGTAGAAGTGCAGTCTGCCCAGCTAAGCTCAGTGTGTAGGTAGGAAGCAACAGAAACAAGAAAGCCAATGGAAAACAATAAATTCAAGCCAGTAGTGCTAAGCTATTAAGGGACAGCAGCAGTGGAACAGAAAAAATAAGGGAAACTCAGATAAATCCATCCATTAATCCATCTTCAACCCGTTTTCCCATTTTTGCACATGGGGTTGGGGTGTCACTTTAACAGTTGCAGTCATTTAGAGCCAAGGTAGCCCTGCCATGGTAGTTCATCTGCACCACACGCTCACACATCTAGGGCCAATTTAAAGTGTCCAGTCTACCTGCTGCATGTCTTTGGAATGTGGGAGGAAGCTGAGTAGCCACAGGAAAACAACTCAAATGCAGGGAGGACATGCAGACTCTACACAGAAAGCACCCCAGCCAAGAATCAAACTGGAGAACCTCTTGCTGTGAGGTGATAATGCTAACTGCTGCACTACTGAGCTGCCCTAAATTGTTGTTTTTCTTCTTTCGGCTTTTCCCGGTTAGGGGTCTCCACAGTGGAACTCCGGTCTGCTAATGATTAGTAGTAGATTTTTTATGGGTGCCGAGGTGCCAGCTTGACGCCCAACCTTCAACAAAGGCACGCCCATTCTACACATGTCTTTTGAATGCCACTCGACTGCGGGGAGGACATGCAGACTCCACACAGAAGGTGCTCCAGTCGAGAATCCAATGGGAGAATCTCTTGCTGTGAGGCAACAATGCTACTGCTGCACCACCAGGGCTTAACAGATAAAAATCAGTAGGACAGAAAATGACTGTAAGTGCAGTAATAACATACAAAAAATACTTTTCTGAGTCTTTGTGATATCCAGAAACACTTTTAAGCTTATCAGAGTTTGCACAGAGGCATAACTCTCTGCTGTCTTACTGGAAAGACAGCAAGTAGCTCAGCTGAACACCGGATATAGCAAGCAAGACAAGAAAATCAATGAAAAACAGCTATAAATTCATGTCAGTAGTGCTCAGCTACCTGGGAAAAACAGCAGTTAATCTGTTCCAACTGGAATAACCACTACTTTCTCCAAGATGACCTCCACACCAGGCAAGAAGAGTTTGATACCAAAAGAAAACTAAGTAAAACTCAAATAAAGTTTAAAATAAACAGAACAGCGAAATGAATTTAAGTGCAGTGAAAAATGCAGAAATTTAAATGTCCTCAGTATTTGTAAAGTCTTGAAACACTTTTCAGCTTCTCGTTGTTTTCACACAGCCACAACTTTCTGCAAAGACAGCAGAGAGATCTGCTGAGTTCAGTATACAGTAAACAAGAATAACAAGAGGTGATTTCATGGTACCTTTTTTCAAGATATTGTATGGGGGCTGTGTAGTGGGCTGTTTAAGTTCAGTGCATGGCTGCCTTGACAGGGCATCTAAGATTACCAACGGTGTGCCAGCAACATCTGTCTTATGCAGATAGTCCTTCTACCATATCCACCCTGACTGTGAGAGTCACCACAGATACATCTTCATTGAGGTGAGGGGAGAATTGTTTAGGTCAGACAGACCAAGAGACTTAACCAGGCAGCACATTAGTGTCCTGGAGATGAGAACAGTCCTTTTAGCATTGCAGACATTCTGGACTCTCTTCCCCAGTATGCAACTGCAATCCAGGAGGGACACAGTTATAACCACTATGTCAAGAAGATGTAAAGCTATGGGAATGGATTTATTTATTTATTGACATTTGTTGACTGGGAAAGTCCGACTGGGACAGGAGCCCATTTTCAGCGGAGGCCTGGGGAGAAAAGTTCTACAAACACATTATTTACACAGTATTTTACAAAAATTCACAGAATTTGCAGAAATGACGGTATAATACAGTACACTATAACAAAATGAGAAACTAATAAATTGTGGGGAAGTTACAATGTCAGAGAGCAAAACAGACTAATTTACAACATATATATATATATATATATATATATATATATATATATATATATATATATATATATATATATATATATATATATATATATATATATGCACACACACACACACACACACACACACACACACACACACACACACACACACACACACACACACACTTTTGTTTTGTAAATATTGAAATAAGTTGAAAGTTAAGAAAGGAAAACATCACTAGAGAAGTGGTGTTAGGTTGAAAGAATTAATAAAGGGAAAGAAAAATCACCAGTGGGGTAGTTTTAAAGGAGTGACGGGTTACAGTGGTAGTTAAGGTTAGTGAGATTTATAGTAAGAACAGAGTTGTATAAAGTAACGTATAGATCAAAAAGAGTTTCCTACTGGTTTTGATGATTAAAGATTGGGGTAAGCTAGAGGAAGGCTCAAGGAGAGTAGGATGTTTATCTGTTTGGATAGATGCAGGGGCAGTTTTTACTATTTAGTAAGTAGCTCTTTAGGGTGAGTTTAAATTTTTTGAAGCAGCTAATGGTGTTTGTCCTGGTTGGAAGTGATTTCCATAGTTTAGCGACAGTGTATGAGTGAAGGCAGTGTCCACCTCTTTTGTTTGGTTCATGAACAGTTATGAGTTGTTTATTTTTGAGAGTGAAGGGTTCTGGTGGGGCTAAAGGGTATTAAAATGTTCTTGGAGCAGGGCAGTTGTTTGGATTGTAGACACTTGTATGTGCTATGGACAGCTGAATTAGGTTAAGGTGATGTGGAAATTCCAGCCACTTTAATTCTTGTAAAGTTTGGCAGTGATGTGAGCGGTATGAGCTGCTTGTGGCAAATTTGGTGATTCTATAGTAGCAGAACTGGAGCTTACTTTGTAGAGATGAGTGCAGGTTAGTAAAAATAGGGAGGGGAACAAGTAAGTGTTGGTAACAGCTTTTTTGGTGGTGCTGTCCATTAAATAGTTATGTCTGTATAGGGCTCCTAATTTGCAGAGGTTTTTTTTAATGACATTACCAGTATGGTGTTCAAATGTAAGTTTATTGTCAATGGTAATACCTAATAGTTTAGCATGAGATGCGATTTCAATTTCTGTGTTACTTTGGGAGAAAATATGAAAGTGAGAGTCAGGTGAGAGGGGTTTTGCTGCAGAGATTAGAAGCTTCATTTTTTTGGCATTAAGGAGTAATTGTGATTCAGTTAACCAGGCTTCAGTTGCGGTGAAGGAATCTTGGGTTATTTGTTGGAGGTGTTGAAGGTTATTTGAAGAGGAGATGATGGTAGTATCGTCTGCATATTGGACAACAGAGCTAAGAGGAGAAGCAGTGTGAAGGTTGTTGGTAAATATCTTACAGTAATGGTCCAAGTATGGACCCTTGTGGTACTCTAGTTTGGTGGTTTGGTATTCTGATAGGGTATTTTTTCATTTTACACATTGCTTCCTGTTAGTGAGGTAGCTATTAAACAATTGGTGAACGGGTGTGGTGCAGCCAGTATTAGAAAGGTGTTGTAGAAGTTTTTTGTGTGATACTGTATCGAAAGCCTTTGCCATGTCTAGTAGTAGTACAGAAGTAATATTACCTGAGTTGATGGATCTCTGTACAGTATCCATGAAGGAGATAAGTGCAGTGCTAGTGCTGTGTGAGGGGCGAAAACCATGTTGGGTGTGGGTGAGTAGGTTGTTGAGTGTGAGATGATGAAGTAATTGTTTATGGATGCACTTTATGGATGATTTTATTTTGTTGCTATCTCAGCAATGCACATACCTGGTCAAGTCTTGCCTTACTTTATTTATGCAATGCAAGTGGTCCCTACATTTTTCTGTGGAGAAGTCAGTTTTCTACTTTCAGGGCAAGACTTGTTGTGACCTATTTGCATCCCCAACTAACTGCAAGTTCAGCAGACTGTTCTCCCTAATTCCTCTGTAAGGACAGATGTCCAGGGATCTGCTGGCTCAACAATGGCCTTTGTGTCTCCTCTATGCCTTTATTTTGATTTTTTTATATTTGTTAACCGGGTAAGCCCACTAGACACAAGTTTCCCTTTTCAGAGGCAACGTGAAAGCCCTGTCTAGTGAAGTGACTTGCTGGCAAATAGAAGTGGAAGAAATCAAACCCGGTATATTCAAAAAGCAGCTTATACTATCTTAGAGCTATACACCTCTGCACTACTGCCAGAAATGTTTGGACATTCAGAACAAGGTCAAGGTCAACCTTATGGCCCCATTTTGCCCACTGCTGTTGCTTTATTTGCTGGAGAAGCCTGTCTACCTGAAAGCATTCAAGAGTCTTCTAACAGACCTATCCAACAAGCCTCAGACAGACATTAGCACCCTTCAGTGGATTATATGACTTTTCCTTTTCCATTGATAATTATAGGCCCTGCTTTCCCACCCCTGGTGGTTTAAATCCTGACTTCTGCCCAGGCACCTTCATCTAGACTAATTTATAGAAGTAAATTAACAAAGTTTTTTCTAGAACAACTTCTCAGGGACTTGCTCTTTTTTTCCACACCAGTTCCTACAGTTTTGGAAATTTATCTGAAATCTTTGACTAGGGACTGTGTTACTTCTCCATCATAGTGCCTTTAGCATCAATATCTGATTTTCACGAGGGAGAGACTGACAACCTTTTTTAGCTCTTTTTGTTCCCCTTCATCATCCTAAGGCCTGTCTACCCAGTGCCCCACATCCATTACTGGGTCTACCAAGTTCTTATTTTGCAGTGAAGACTTCCTGCAGTGTAACTGGGGATGGAGCAGTTCCTAAAGGCATTCTAGCAGTCCAGCCATCAGCCAAGGGTATTTTTACTTTAGTGACCCACCCCTGTTAATCCCCCCTCCTCAAGTGGCATCCATGGCTGCATTCTAAGGGCAGATGAAGTTGGGATGTGCAGCACAATACCCTGCCTCCACTGCAACTCAGCTATATCCACCACCCTTTCCCCCTATCTGGACCATGTCCCCTCATTGTGACATCCCCAGACTGTGCTGGGGATGGTCACAGGGAAAGCCCACAGAACCGCCCACCCCTCACCCCCCTGCTGTTCCATTAGTTGCCTGAACTACTAATCAAACCCTGGTCAGCTGAGCTGTGGTCAAGGCTTTATCTCACTATGCATCAGAGTAGCAGAACGACAAACCTTTAGCTTCCTTGAAAGTGTCAAACACACAAAGAGATCAGGCAAAATGCACTACATACAAATGTACAAGTCTTATTCCAGCATTGTGGGAAGATCCAAAAACACCAGCCAACTGAAGATAAACCACACATGGAATAACACCAGTGTACACGTTATTAGTTTAGCGCTTTCATTCTTAATAATTCATGAACTTCATCAGAACTAATAATATCATAAAACCAACTATTTCTCAGGCATTCTTCAAAAATATTTCTTTGATGACATTTGTACTGCTGTGATATGGCCTACTATGCATATTTTCACAAGCCACTATAAGATGACTATGACTTCCAAGTCTAGGTTGGCCTTGGGTGTACTGTTCCATCATGACACCACTCATGAGCATGAATTGTGGACTCTATTCTATCTTTTGAAGTGGATGACCTGGATCATGTAACATACAAAAGCAATGTAGTACCATGATAATAGATTTTCATGATCCATGTTCATCTTCTTCAACATTCCCATCCACCCTTACTATCCCTGACTGAAATAAACCAAGAGGAATGTTCAGAGGAATATCTACTAAGGTTTTAAAACTTTTGAGTGCATTGTTGTATGTATGCAATTATGTGTGTATGTATGTATGTTCATATAGTATGAATTTTTGTGCATGGTGTTCAAGGACACCCTTAAAATCTGGAGAAGTAGAGAGGTGCAGAACATTATGAGAGCTAGGGAAGGAGTTTGAGCCTGGGAAAGTCTTAAAGCTGCTGAGCTAACTAGTGCCTGTAGCAACTAGTCATCTCTTGAAGTGGGTGAACATGGATCGTGAAGATCTATTATTATGGTAAATATATACTTTTCATTTCTCATTTTTATGGTTGATTTATTTATTTGATTGACTGTAAAAAAGATATTGCAATATTTTACAAGTTGGATAACATACATCCTCTCTGCAGTCATGTGGGTTTCCTCCCACATGCCAAAGACATGCAGTAGGTGGATTGGATACTCTGTATTGGCTGTAGGTGAGAGTGTGTTTGCGAGTGAGTTGTACGAATGAACTACCATGGCAGGGCTAGCCACCCAGTGGTGTATACCTTGGCTTAAGATGATTGTCACTGTTGAAGTAACACCGTGACCCCATGTGCAAAATGAGAAGGGTTGAGAATGGATAGATAGACTGAACATGAAGAATTACTTAGGACAATGATGACTTTAGTAGTGGTGCAGTTGTTGGAGGAGGCCTCGTTCAAAATAATTAATTTGTTATTGGAAACAAGATGTGATAGCCCATTGATAAAGGGCTAAGTAAGTAGGTCAGGTACAACTTTGGAAGAATTGAAATTAGAGGCAGTGGAGAAGATTAGTAAAGCATGGAGTGCTCTGTTAGAAGTTCAGATAGATACGCTAATGTAGAAATTAATTTATTTGTTTCCCAGCCATACTGCAGAGCTATAGCATTTGAGAATCCTGGGATCCAAAGAATATTGCCTGACAACTCCAATACTGGCATCCAGTCAACTGCTTTGTTCTGCAGAGATGGGGGATGGTTATTCCTGAGTTGACATTCATGTGGTCCATTGCTTCCTGCCTGAGAAGCCCTGTTGATCTGTCCATTCCCCAGCAACAAGATTTTGGTGATAGGGAACAAGCCAGCTTGTCTTTTCTGAGGAGCAGACATCTCTGTCTTCAGCAGAGAATTGGCAACTCAACAAACTCAACTGATGCCCTCCATGGATACTTCTGTTCACAGGTGCAAGTATGTACCAAATCAGGTTCCTTAGACCTATACGCCATGAGTGAAACACTTAGTGCTCCTGCTAGGTGTCACTCTAGTGGTAGGCTTAAGCTGCCTCCTTCCTTGCAGGATAGATGAGCGGGCAGAGGCCGCTTACTGTCATCCTTACCAGCCAGCTTGCCCTTGTAAATCATTGAGCTTTATTACCTTTATGATCCCTGTAGGTTGCAAAGGATGTTACCAAATGTGAGTGCACATTGCTGGAGATGTGAAGGACTGTGGGACATGGGAAAACACCTTTTGGTCTCCCATAACTTTCAGTCATTTCAGGAAAGACTTGATAGAATCAATATCTGGAGATTTGCAAAGAGAGGTACAATTTACTATTGTTATGCTTGTAAGATATATGAAGGAGGCATTTTGAGCAAAATATGAGGGAACAGTGATATTACTACTCTCGGTAGCATAGAAAGTTTTTACATCAAGATGGTATTTAGGGTTAATACCTACATTTAAAGATGTTGTTTTATTAATGGATGAGGTGGATAGTAGATTTTTTTTTCTTGGCAAAGTAAATGAATAAATAATGAAAAAATTCTGCAACTGATTGGATACCATAGCAGTTATGTAGAGAAAACATGGAAATTATTGTAAAGTTTAGATGGTATCAAGGTTGTTGACTGGAATTTAACATTTTTAGTTGCATTTAATTTAAAATGTGAATTATTACCTTCCAATGTACTTTGAATAGTTTATTTGAAAGACATTGTTTTACTAAACCTGGGTGATAGGTAGGATGTGTACATGTGGAGATATCAAGAGCCCGGATAACAGTGTTTGTGAATAAGTGGGCAGACTGAGAACAAGCCAGCGGCAGTTTCAATTTAAGGCTTTGCCCCTTGCACCATCTTACTCATATCTTCCAACACTACCCATAACCCTAACCCTACGTTTGACCATAACCTTACACATTACATTAATAAAAGTCATTTTCCTAACAGTACCACCACCCAAGTCAGAAGGACAGAGAATACAAAAACACAAAACATGCACAACACTGACTCTATCCCCTTACCTAACCTGCATTCTAACTGTAACCCAAAGGCAATTGTATTTTCACAACAGCTGCTATAACATATTCACAAACATCACTTTCAAACATTAATTTTCTTGCATACCCCTTCCTATCTACACTATGTAAAAGTAAATTCAGCTATATGTGATTTACTCAAATGAGCATTCAACCATTTGTGTTTTTTCTATTTTTTACTTTACACCCACAAAAAACTTTCTACCAAATATGAAATTACCTTTTGACTTAGTGTGTGTGCATGTGTGTGTGTGTGTGTGTGTGTGTATATATATATATATATATATATATATATATATATATACACACACACATATATATATATATATATATATATATCGAGAGAGAGAAAAACACACAGATATACATATGGTCTCCTTTTAAATTTTGATATTTAAAAACTTCGAATTTCTTATGGTCGAGACTGTATGATCAAAGTTTTGAAACTTCAAAATGTAAATTTAAAAAAAACGTTTTTTTTTTACATTTTTGCAGGGGGAAAGCCCCCTGCACCTCCAACATGATGAGCTGCAGCCCACACACTCCCTACTAATTAAATTTACCAAGTCTGAGATCACACTACAGTGAAGAAAACAATAAACATACCATTCAGCAGTGTACAACGATCTCCATTTAAATGGTTCAGTTTCAAAACTTCAATCTTATGGTCTCAGCCATAAGAAATTTGAAGTTTTGAAATTTCAAAATTTAGAAGTGGACAGAAATACAAAAGTATGTGTGTGTGTGTGTGTGTGTGTGTGTGTGTGTGTGTGTGTGTGCATCAATGCTGCAACAGCTAGCACACTCATCTTTGGTGCAGAAGGCAGGTTGTGGGTTCTATTCCCACAGCAGGAAGATGGATCGCTGACACTGTAGTGCAGCATAAGTGGAATGCTGCCCTCCTAAGTATGTCATTCTTTGGACTGAGATGTTAAATTAGGGCCCCATCTGCCTGCATTGGATTTAGCTCAGGTGGATATAAAAAAATCTCATGGCACCTGTTGAAAAGAGTAGGGGTCCTTTATTTTAAGGACACCTTATTAAACATTATTTACATTATTTAAATATTTATGATCTTATTAACAAAGTTATGTATATTACTTATCTACACATTTAAAAACTTTTTTATACTTTAAGCCTTTCTATGAATAGGCAATTAAGTTTTATCTGACCCCAACTCTAACTTCCACAACCAGAATCTAATATTTTTTAACATTTCTGCTAAGTCCCATTTAGCATTATACATTATTTATTTAACCCTTTGATTCCAAATGATCCAAATAACATTAAACATTTTTCATCAATTTTGTCAACCTCTTCTTCTTCATCACACTTATTACATACTCTTTTGTTTCTTTTTTTAAATCTTATTAGCTTTTACTAGCAATTTCTGTATAGCAAGTCTCCACAAAAACATATTGACATTCAACAATATTTTACATCTCTCATTTTTGTCTTTCATTGTCTTAAGCTTGCTTGTTTCTAATTCTTTTCATGGATATACATAGAAGCATATCCCTGTTACATTTTTATGCCATGTTTTTATGTATTTTTCCAAGTCTTTCATTTTTATTTTCCACTCTATGATTTTTCTTGATAATCCCTTATCTCATTTTCTATTTGTCTTTTGTACCTTTTCACTATAATTTTGTTATAAAATTCTCATTATTATGCCTTATCCACTTGAGCACTTTATGCATATTTAAAGAAGCTGCATATACAATAGGATTGATCAACCACAGACCCCCTTCTTGTTTTCCTTCATACAAAATTCCTCCTTTTAAAGGGTTCAGTCTGGATCTTCATATAAAAGAGAATGTAGTATTCAATATTTTTCTCATATAGTGTTGTCATATTAAATACTCAAGCTAAATATGCTGATTTTACAAGAACCACCAAATTCAACAAATAAACTTTTTTCTTAAATGGCAACCTAAAGGTCTTCCGAAAATCACTCATATATTTGTTCTTTCTTATGACATTCTTCTATTGCAAAGGCAAAATCTCCTGCCTACCAAATCTATTCTCTATTATTTCTATTTCTTGCATATTAAATTTAATTTCTCTTATATTACTCTCATACCCAAATCCTTTACTTTTCTCTTTGTTTCAAACTCAAACTTACTATTTGCAAACAATTATTTAAATGCAATATTACCTCACTCATCCCACTTGTCTAGCTAGATGTTAATATAATGTCATTGGCATAACATAACATGATAGGAATCTCAATTCCTTCTCTAGTTATATATCTTACATATTTCATATCCTGATTAATATTACTTGTTACTGCATTCATTACTAAAGCAAATATTATGCTACTAAAAGGGCATCCTTGTATAATTCATCTCTTGATGCCTATTTGTACACTTTATCACTCATTAATCAATATTTTTATTTTATTGTATTTATAAGAAATAATACACACATTATTTTTTTACATATATCCCATAGAATTCCATGTTGTATGGAATCAAAAGCTTTGCTTAAATCAGCTACCATAATTAACAGTTTATCATGTCTATTTAATATGTTGTCAACTAGTTCTCTAACTACCATTAATATTTCTTGGCATCCTCTACCGTTAATACTATATAAAGTATGATATGTAAAAGTTCACTTTCCATCCTTTTGTGTATGATCTTCATAAAGGTTTTATAATCTGTATTATTTAATATTGTAGGCCTCCAAACCTGAATATCATTTCTATCACCCGTTTTCCATATAAATTTAAATACCCCACTACATAGTTAACTATAAGTAAAACCCAAATCCCGACACTCATTTAACACTTCTATAACGCAGTTCTTTTGTTATTGTCACATGCTTAGACATCTTGTATTCTATCCCATGTGGTCATGCAGTTATTTCTAAATTTAATTTTGTTAATATTCTCTCCAACTATTCTGCTGTTATTTTCTTTTGCAAATACCTGTTATCTTGATCTCATAATGCTTTCACCTTCCATATCATCGTTTGTTCTATCTTTTTATCTCCAAACATTTCTTGAGCATAATCCACCACTGTTTTCATTATTTTTTGCTTTTTCTGTATTAAACCCTTTTGGTCTTTCAGTTCCCTAATTACATTGTCTTTTTTCATTATTTTACTAAGACATAGAGATACCTACTCTTTTCCCCTGGGGAAAATATTTTTGTTTGAACAATAAGTTTGTGATTTATTTCTTGATTTATCCTATAAATTTATTTTTCATTGATAAAATACTTATAATTAATTTCTTCTAGATGACCAAATGCTTTTCCACTTATCATACTATAGTTTTTTACTTCTTTCCTCTTATTCCTTTGAAACATTATTTAACATTGTTTGTATTTATTCATAAAAGAAACCCACCATTCTGGCAACATTTTTTATAGAATTGTGTCATATTGATATGCTCTTCCCATAATTCTAAGCACATTTTTCCCATTTTCCTTCCCATTCTTTCTCATTTAATCTTTGTAAACCTTCACCTATTTTAATGACATCTTCTTTATCCTTTTTCTCTATCCAAATAGTTGCATGATCTGAAAAAGCAGTTTCTACTACAGCATCTTCCATAACCTGTAATCCTTCAGATATAAAAAAAATAATCTGTGTTTAAAGTCCCCTACTATTTGTCCAGTTACTGTTATTCCAAATAATCAATTTACTGAAAAGACTTTCGGCTTTTCCCTGTTAGGGGTCGCCACAGTGGAACTCTGGTCCGCTCATGATTGGCAGTGGATTTTTACAGTGCCGAGTTGCCAGCCCGACACCCAACCTTCAATGAAGGCATGCCCATTCATGCTCACACCTACCTGCATGTCTTTAACATCAGTCGACCATGGGGAAGACATGCAGACTCCACAGAGAAGGTGCTCCAGCCGAGAATCGAATGGGAGAACCTCTTGCTGTGAAGCGACAATGCTAACCGCTGCACCACCACGGCATCAACTACATCTCATAATTTCCCTAAACGTCTTAATGTCAGTACCGTTTTTCTTATTTTTTTTAAGTCACAATTAATGTCTCCTGCTGTGATAGTTTCCATATTTACAGCCGCATAATTTAGAATTTGATTAAACATATTTACCTTTTCTTTGTTTGTAACATTAGTATATACAACAATTAATCTGTACACTTTGTCTTTCCATCTTATATCTATAATGGTTACCCTTCCCATTATTACTAATGTTATATCCAGAATTTTAACTGTCTTCTTTGTTAGAATACCTATGACTGAACTATTATCTTGCCCTAGATTCTAAACTATATAATTTCCCCATATCATTTCTGTTTGCTGACTGTCTCCTTTTGTCAACAATCTTATATCTTCCAATATTATTATACCCACAGCCATCTTTTTACACCATTCTGTAATAAATAAAAGTTGTAGAACTGAAACTGCAAGATAATATGGAACTCACAGTTTATTACAAAGATGCACAGCAGGATCCAATTAAAATCCATTCTGTAATAGCTAAGCTTCTAGCTACATTTCTTAAACTATTTACATTTATGGCTAATATTCTACAATTATCTCTTTTTCTTTTCCAAGGTTAGTATAGAATAAAATTAATTAACACTTCATCATTTTTCTTTCTTTTTTTCTTTAATGTTTAATGCTATAAATTTTCTTTTCCTCTCGTACCCTATTACCAGTAGAATTCCTTTTTCCTTTGATGATTTTCCAACTGACATCTTCTCCATTACTAATTTCAGACCCTTCTTCTATGTTTATCTCCTCTTCTTTTTGTAATTCAGTTATATCCCTTTTTTATTAATATCTTTATTCATAATCTTTACTTCCCCTTGCTTCTGTCCCAGCTCTTTTGGTTTATTATTTCAACTTCATCTCCTGTATTTTCATATTCCCCTTGCTCTAACATATTTACATTTTCTAACTCACCCTTCCCTTCTTTACAGTCCATCTACATATGCCCGCCCTTGTTACATTTATAACATTTCAGTTCACATTCTTTTGCATCATGTCCTGTTTCACCACATAAGTAACATTTTCTTGAAACACAATTCATAATAAAATGATCTCTTTTTCCACAGGAAAAAAACAAGTTTTTGGTTGACCCAAATATTTCACAAACCCTTTTTGACCTTCAACATTTATAATACTAGAAATATGCACAGTTTTATCATTTTCCATTCTCAGTATAGTATTGCAATCCCATCCCCAGTCCATAGACCTCTATTATCATAAACTTTAGAAATGTCCATAATTTCTTTACATATATTGCTCAACTGTCTTTTTAAAGTATCTTTTTCAGCTTCAGTCCTAAATTGCATATTTATATTTTCTTTGTTTCTCTGTGGAAATCTTCAAACTCATACAGATTCCAAGGAGCACAGTCTTTGTTTTTTTACATATTACCCCCCAAATCTTTCCATTCCATGTCCATGTTAAAAAAATAATGTCACAGAAAAACTCTTTACTTATATAATCCTTACAGTGCAGTTCATTCTCTGCTTCACTTCAGACTGCTTTGCTTCTCCTTTTTTCCCTTCTGTCTTATTATATTCACATATAATTTATTTTTCTCCACAACCTCTTTACTTAACAGATCTGCATCCTCATTTTGTATTTTTATTATCCCCCCCACCCCACACAGAAATGTCCTTGCCACTTTCAGGCTCAGTAGCCACCAGTAAGTCTTGCAAAGTATCATCTTGCAACCTTCCCAGTTGGAGGGTTAAAAAAGCACTTTATTTGCAAATATAGTATTCTCCACAAACAGTTTCTGCTGGAACCTCCAGTACAAATCCTGTGGACTGAGTGCCTTCATTTCTCTTTCTGCTCCCCTTTCTAACTGCCTGGGATTTAGCATTCTCTCTCCATAAGAAGGCTCAACTGCCTTCCAAACCTTCTCCAGAGTCCTTCTCCTTCACAATTTGAAGTGAAGTCTTGATTGAGTTCAGTTCACCATCGCTCATCTTCCACTCCTTGCCAGGAGCTTTCTGAACATTTGCCAACAAATTGACATTTTTATTTCCTCCTGTGCACCAGCATTCTCCATGAATCTGTTGAAAATTGTTGCTGATGCCATAACAGCAAATCCCCTACTTCTCCACGCTGCCTACGTGACTGGAACAAAAGCAGGAAGCGACACAGCTACAATGGTCTCACTTGCCATCAAATTGAGTAGGTTAAGCTCCCTGATCCTCTGTCCAAATGTTGCCTAGTATTATACAAACCACCTTTGGTCTACCCCAAAAAAGCTACTAGGCTAGTGGGACTAACCTGGTCGATAAAGGATAAATAAATTAATAAAATAAAATTATACTGGAACATTCCTGTAGTTCAAAAATATATCTGGCCATTTTGATTTAATACAGGAAAACAAGCTCATATTTTAAGAAATTATATTTGTCAAATAATAATTTATCTTTAATGGTTACATAAATTTATAAAGATTTAGTTTAAATGAAACTTCTCCATGGGGTAGAGGGATAAAGTCCTGAATGTGATGTATGCAACCTGAGTTTTATTACAGCTCAAGTATCTGTTGAACCGGGCAGTGGAGGGTGGATGTAAGCGGCTGATGCTTGCTCACTCATCCTGGGGGAGGGTTATGGCTCAGGTTTGCCACATTGATAACACCTAATGGAAGTACTGTTTGTCTACACAGTGGAGTTTGGGTATGTCTAGTCTATGCTGTCATATGCAATAACAGTGAATTGAAGCAAACCCTCAAAAGGTCAGCTACAGAGGAACAAATAAGAGTAATAACAGGGTGTGTGGGGGGGGGTTGGTCTGCTAAGGGTAAGGCACCTGCAGAACCATCAAGACTGGACCATTCTCTACCAACTGAGTAAAAGGCTGAGCTCATGGGAGATTCCCAGGTAGAAATGAATTGAGCTGCAGGTCTCACACCTGCACAGGAATCCCTGGCTGTTATGATTGCAAAATGAATGGACTGATTGGATGCAGTACAGGGACCATTGGATTTTGCCCTGTGGTAGTGAAAGAAAATGTAGTTTAAATACATTAATTAATTAATTAATTGCAGATTTGATTACTTAATTTGCCAAATTTGTGAATACAATTTCAGATCATATGCCATTTAATGAAGGTGAATATTATTTCACCATAACTGGAAGTTTGCTTCTTCACTCAATAAGTGAATGAAATGAAATGTGATGTGACAGATAGCTAAGTCTGGCAATTTTACAGAAAAGAGTAATACTTTATATATGTTGTAGCATCTCTAAGGCATTTTTTCTGTTTCATCTTTATTTTATTTATGTATTTCCTTTCTTTTTTCCAGTATTTTGCATAGCAATATCTTGATTAGTTCCATTAGTGCTTTGTCAGACTTATTTGATTATTTTGCATTGTCACTTTGTCTGCCTTTTTATTGCATTATATTTACATTAGTTTATATTATTGGTTTTGCTTGAGTTTTATAGTACTTAGGACATCATCCCATAACAAACCTGAACTTAAAAATGAGGAAATGCTAGAGATGTGCATGTGTGTGTGTGTGTGTGTGTGTGTGTGTGTGTGTGTGTGTGTGTGTGTGTGTGAGTACACATGCATTTAAATGGTTTATCAGTGATAGTAGTATGTTTGTGTGATGTGTACTTTGCATTATGGGGTAAACTAGTGCATTATATTACTTACTGTAGCACTAATTAAATAATTGGCAGACTTGCACATTCACAATGACCATACATGTTGTACAGTCCTTTGATTGCTTTGTTTACTTGAAAGTATTGGTGCAGGCCTGGAAGTGATACTTTGTAATTGTTGTTACAAGACTATTATAGTTAACTTGTCATTAATAAAGGATGCCAGAAGGTTCATTTGCTTGGGAATCATGGTGACATGATAAATAGTTTTATGGCTGTATAATAAGTGCTCTTAAATAGCCAGCCTGTGTAATGTGTGTAACAAATGTGAAGTCATGGCTGCTATGTTCTAGTCCCCTATGTTATGTTATTTTGCTCATTTATACTTTGTGTAAAACAGCTATTTATGAGATAGAGAATGTGACTTAATATTTAATGTTGTTCTATTTTAATTGAGGACAGCATGCACATCTGAGATGTTTGACATTTTTGCAAATTATAACTACTGATGGTAATTTATTATAAGCAGCATGTGGCTATGGTACTTTTCTAGAATGTGATATTATTATCAATACAGTAGGGTGAAATTAAGTTTCTTAGTAATTGATAAGCTGAATTGTGATTTTAAACTAAAGTGATGTATTTTGTATGAGTCTCTCATCCCAGTTGAGGGAATGTACAGGAATCCTACTAGTATTCATGTGGATAATTCACCCCGGGGATCACTTCTGTGGCTCTGCTTGACAGGGGCACAGGAAAATAATTTTCTTGGGTGGCAAAAGCCAGGGTACCGTTTGACTAGGCTTATATAGGCCCTAGGGCCAATAGCCTAGTACCTACCTATAAACCTATGATAATATGACCAAATCAACGTAGCCTTCTTTCTATAATGATATTTTCAAGTTTCCATTGGTGTGTTCTTTCTCTGACACACTCATTTTTTACTTTGCCTTCCACAATATTCCCAAAATGCATCTTAACCATTTATGATGAGCAGCCTCAAGTTTTCTCATGGCTGATGCTGTGATTGGCCATAGCTCAGCACCATATAAGAGTGTAGACAGCACCAGTGCTTGGTGTAGCATCACCTTTGTGAACAGAGCAATATTTTGTATTTTGTTTTGTATGAGCATACTTGGGAAATATCTGGAAGTAACAAGATTCTAATGAAAACACTTTTAAAGGGCATACACAATTACAAGGGTACAGCTTATTACAGTGCTTTGTGCCAGTAGCATGCTTCTGCTTATATTTACTGTTCATTCTGTTGCTGTTAGTGTATTTCTTTGGTGACAGTGGATAAACTTTCAACTCATTACTTGTTTACCACATGGATCTATCACACGTTCACAGTCCTGATTTATAAGTAACCATTCAGTCATAAAGTAATGTATATTTTTGTGATGAATTTAAATGTTTGTGTCTTAGTCATGACAGTCAAAAATGATTTAAGTATTTTAGCCACTGTGTTAGAGAAATTAATTATTAGATGATATCCATATTAGATCATTGTTGCAGTTTCATATAGCTATATGGGATATATCCTGCCAAGGACCAGATGTCTGTCCATTATGCAGAAAGGTGAGGGGGTGGAAGAAAAAGATAGTCATTCATTTTTCTTGGTCTATGAGCCTGAGCTGCATCTCCTTTTTTACTTTGAATTTCATTGCCACTTTTTAGTACTGTTCTTGTAGTGTTTTCTATACTTAGACTACTGCTGGGACTGTTTAAAGGACTTCCTAAAAACGAGTGCACAGGACTGGAAGGGTAGTTACTGTTGTACTTTGAGATGGGTGACTGAAAAATCTGCTTGACCCCTTGGATATGGGTAGTAAATAATGCTGCTTTATCAAAGGGGAATTCAATATCTGGATTTTATATCTTCATGAAAATGTTGTGATTTAAGCCATACATATCTGTACATCACTGACTATGTTGCAGCTGTTCAGGATACTGCATCGGCTGCATCATATGACCACTTTAAGGAATGCTTTGTTAGTTGAGAGACAGAAGAAAACATGCTGAGTAAAGAAGATTTTATCTCTTAAGAATGTAACTCAGGAATTGTTTTATTCATACCTGCAAGAATTGCCAGCAGATATTTAACCATATCAGCCTTACAACTGAATGTCCAAAAAGCTAAGGTAGAAGATGTACAGACTTTTCGTGTACCTAACAAAAGCCTTTCCATCCTTGTCTGATGGCATAAGGTTATTAGTTCTTGACTGCTTGGAACTAGTGTCCCTGGCTAAGGCAATTACAAATGTATCTTCAAAAGGGCTATGAAAAAGGAATTTGTGGGACTGACATACTTTGTAAAGCCCCTAAGGCTTCTTGTGCTCATGAGGCTCACTGTCTGGATGAGCACAGACTGCAGTGAAAGTATCTCCAGGTCACCAGTGACGGGAGAGGGAGATGGGAAGAGGTTTATGGTGTCTACCTGAAGGAGTTCCAAATATCTATTTTGTGTTTTAGAGATGTCTTTCTCTTCTAAATGGAAGAGGTCCTTAATCCAAGACATGGTGACTGTGAAAGATATTTCCTCTACAGGTGAATTTGAAGAAACATTTTCCTCAGACTCGAAGATTACACATGGATAGCATAATCAAGTTCCATCTCTTCTACATCTGACTGGGAGTCTTTGTCAGAAGTGGAAAGAGGCTTTTTCCTTTTTAAATGGAAAGAGGTAGGGGAAGCAGACTACAATGACTGAAAGGCTTTGAAAAGCCTTTTGGCAAAACTATGATAAATCAGTTTCTCACAAGGAAAAATAAACAGATCAGCATAACATTCTATTTTATTCAAACACTGATAGAAAAGGCAAAGGGAAGAAATAAAACCCAAAAGGAGTTTCTTATCAGAGATCTGCAGCTGATAACACCCAGACAGAGAAGCAATACCCCAGGAGATCTTGGCTTCAATTTCCAACAAGGTTGAATAAGAAGAAAGATGCTTAGTTTTTTGAATTTCCTTTCTGGGTGTGTCTAATGTCATAGTCCAAGTTGAATCCAATGTGTTGACTCCCATCCCTAAACCCATTACATTTTTCCTCACCTGCACTTGAGGGATACCATTTGGCCATGACAAGATTATTAAGCTGGGTCCACTATTCTCTGTAGTAGGCATACTTCTGGCATATAAGAACACATTAGACTGCCAACCATTAACTGTGACACTAGGAGCAGCACCAGAGGGGTGGAAGGAATGTGACAGATGGCCCAAGGACTCCGATAATGTCACAGTACAGTCACTCTTCTGGGTCCATGGAAGAAAGGCCAAGGGCAAAGCCATTTCAGAAACCTGTTTAACTGATTTTCTTTTCTTAGGAGTTGGAAGGGGGGCTTCTAAAGTAATCAAGCAAGTATCCACTGATACCCAAGTAAGGGCCTTAAGCCACTGGTTCTCAAGAAATATGTTAAAGTTGAGGGCGTGGCCAAGGATGAACACAGGATAGCAGCAGATTTCTTCAGCTCCACCAATTTCATTACACTGACAGGAATTAATTACTTAAAAAATTAATTTTTGAAGTAATTTTCTTTCTAAATATGTTTGTTTTATATAGTTCTTGAACTATATCTAAAAAAGAAAGGAAATTCTAACAATATTCCTGTCAGAAATCACTTTGGAAATTTTCCTGTCAGTTTATCAGTCTGAAATGAGTTCCAGTAAGACAAATTCTCAAGACTCCAGCATCAAGAAAGAACTTCAGTCTCTGATAACTATAATCCAGCAACTTACTGCTAAGATGGATAAAACGGATACTAAAATAGATACCTTCATAGAAAAAACTACAAAACAAATAGACTTGTTACATATAGACCTGCAACAACAGAAGATCCAGATGACAGGCATAGAAGAAGCTGTGAATGACATGGAAAATAGAATCCAAGAAGAGGAAATCAACATTGAGTTTCTGCTGAAACAAAATACACATTTACAAACAAAGCTGGATGACCTGGAAAATAGATCTAGGCAATAACATTAGGATTTTTGGACTGCCAGAAAATATTGAAGGTAACAATATTACTTCTTTTTTAACAACATGGCTCCCTAAAACTTTAGACTTACCAGAAGCATTCTCTTTTGGTATCGAAAGAGCACATAGATCTATAGCTAATACTAACTCTAACAAAAACTATCCTAGATCAGTTATAGTTAGATTTCTATCATCTTTTGATAAAGAGATGGTTCTTAAATCTGCTTGGGCTAAAGCTCCTGTTAAGATTAATGAGACAACTGTGTGTTTTGACAATGACTATTCTTTCTTGGTAATAGCTAAAAGAAAAGTTTTTCTGCCACTAATAAGGGAGCTTAAAAAGCACAGTTTAAAACATACCTTCTGTTTCCTGCCAAGCTAAAAATCTTCCTTCCTGATGGTCCTAAAATTTTTGATGACTTAGACTCTGCTTTACTGTTTATCAAAAAAAATAAGATTTTGGATAAAATAGAGGAAATGGAATGGGCTAGTCCTTCATTAAAGAGACTGGCAACTGAAACTTCGTGGAAGACTACAGAGAAGAAGAAGAGACTAAAAAACAAATGATTTGTTCTATGTTTTTTTTTTTTTTCTCTCATCATTTTACTTCATTATTAATCTTTTTAAATATAGTTCCTGCATTTCCAGAAAGCCACAAATAAAAAGATTTAATCAAAGTTATTCTCTGTGTGCAAAGAAATGTTTTGTTTCATAACCAGCCAAAATATCTGAGGAACTAATAACAAGCTATTATTCAATTTGTTTCTCTTTCTGAAAAAGAGAAGTAAGGTCAGTAATTTGATAATTTTTTTTTTCTTTTTTTCTCCTTTTCTTCTTTTCTTTGTTTAAACAATGACATTCTATTTAGATTATGTAGTGGGTAAAGGGTGGGGGAGGGCAGGGAGAGAAGAGTAATGAAAATATGATAAATGGAATAATAACATTTATTCCTTGTAAAAAGTTTATATGTTCTTCAAATGCTATTCCTAATTATACTTTCTTGATTATACTGCTTATGCTTGTTTGTAAATAATCTGTCATGCTTTAACTAATAATAATTAGAACTAAATAATAGTAAATAATATGTTTTATTTTTAACTCTATTAATATAAACAGTAAGTAATATTCCATTGTATATACTTCTTATAGCTTTCTCTTACATTTTTTTTATTTCTGCTTTACACTCTTTTATTTTCTACTCTCTTTTTCTTTTCTTTATTCTTTCTCTATTTTTTTTCATATTAATATATAAAAATGCTTTTGATCATATAGACACAGTAAATAATAAGATTTGCATAAAAAATTGAGTTGGGACAAAAATATTGAGTTTTATTACTTATTAATAACTTTGGGCTTAATTTCACTTACATAGAGGCTGTAATAACCTGTAAAATACATCGTAAAGGTTTTGTCATGTTTAGATGCATTTACACTGCTAAATGAATGTTTGTCACTAGTTTTAACAAGTTTCCCCCCAAAAGGTTAAGGGAGACAATCTGGGATGTGGGCTACCTCATGAACAGTGTCCTCGAGTTGTTTCAAAAGCTTCAACTCTCAGAATTCTCACAGAGAAGCTGAAAGCAGTCAATTTGACCTTGACCTAGATATCACACTGAGTTATTTTATATAATTACTTAAATATCTATGTTATAATTCATAAAATATGTCAGTTATAATGATTTTAAATGATGCAGTTTCTTGTAGTAAGTAAATGTCTTATTTTAGAAGGCATAGAAAATGAAACATTTAGTCAAGTGTTTTTGAAAATCTACTTGACTGCAGCATACTAATCTGTGTTAAAAACTTATGTTCCAAACATATACATTACTATAACTCATTTAATTCATCTGATTGACGAGCATAAATCACTTTATAACTCTATTCTGAAAGAAATTGTCATATGATATATTTTAAAGCAGTAGTATAGACATACAAAATACAGATGGCTTTTTTTACAGTAATGCAAGTGTTTCTGAGAATTTGCATAACTATGCAGTATGATTTATAACAATTTCTATAAATATAATATTTTATTCTATTGACAATAATGAGTATGAGTAAAATGCTTATATACAAGCAATTCAAGGTTTTTTTTTGGAAGCTGTTGACTGCATTTACATGACAGAAAATAGATGCATCTTAATATATTTAATGTCTGAACCATATTAGCCAAAGTTTTTGATTTAAATGAATGTTAGAACTTATTTTTACATACTTTGAATAAATTAATATGTAAATTTGCCTTCCTTTTTTTTTCTCTCTCTCTCTCTTTCACTCTCTCTCCCTCTTTCACGTCTTTTATTTCTCTCTCTCCTCTTGGTTCCTAATATCAAGATTATTTGAATGCTATTTGAATACAAGTGTATTATATTACATAGATGTATATAGTAGTATGAATAGTTTTTTAAAAAAAAAAGTTTATTTTAGTTTATATGATGCTGTTTTATCAAATGTGTAGTCTTGTCTTGCTAGATAATTGAATTGAAAGCTGTTAATTTAAGTTAAATATAACCAGTATTAAATTGATAAGGTGGTAGCTGAGGTACTGCTGCTTAGGGTAGGGGGTTAACTTGAGTGGTAAATACTACTCTAAGTTGGAGTTTTTAACTCCAGGCTGGATGCAAGGTTTAATCATTACATTATTTTCACTTGTTCATTGTTATATGTATATAATGATTGAATAAATGTGAGGATCCAAAAGGAGTAAATGCTCTTGATATGCAACAAATAAGAATAATGATGATACTAACAGAATATATCAAGAGCAACGCAATGAAGGGCATACACAGCAACGTAAAAGGCAAACTTGAATATCCACAAACACGATACTCCAAGATGATGTAAAGGCAGATTTAATTGAGTGCACAAAGGTTAGCGCTTTCGCGGTTAGCTTCTTCAGACCAAGACCAAACATTAAAATACAGTTTAAATAGCCTAGAAGGCAGGAAACTTCATTTAAAATTTAAAGCAAAATAACATCAAGAATAAAATCGACAATGAAACAGGCTAATAATACTGACAACACACAAGGATCTATACACATAAACATAAACATATAACAATACAAGACGGAACCAATGCACATCCTAATTCAATGCAGATAGTATGCAAGAAAAGTATGCAAAAAAGCAAATATATGTGTGCATATCACTAATAACCTTAAAATATAACAAACTGTACATAAAAACTGTACATAAATAACAATGGTACTGACTGCATACCAAAATTAAAACACTAATGGTAATATATGAAAAATGTGTAAGTATATCAATAAGGCAGTACCACAATCCCTCAACCTCTGTTTTTCAGGCGCCTCATCTTTAAATAAGGTTTAATTGGAACCTTTCCATTCAAACCTGGAGGCATATCTGACCTCAGTCGAATGATCCAATCACTCTCCCTCGATTCGGTCAGATTAAATACATCGCCACCTCTATTAGATACATGCAATAATTCCAAGATTCTAAACCTGAATGAATGGTCACTGCTATAATCTATAACATGTTTCGCCAGTGCGTTCTGAGTTGTACCTTTCCTCATATGGTATATGTGCTCCCGCATCCTATCCCTAAGACACCTATTGGTCTTACCTACATAGAATGCGGGGCACAATGTGCAGGTGGCCAAGTACACAACATTGGTAGACATACAATCACCGCTCACCCGCATATGAAAGACACCCAAACCATTAGGATGAGTGAAAATGGGGTCAGAATCTATGTAGGAACAAAAATTACAACGTTTACATGGTTTAGTTAGTCGAACACCATCATTGGGACCCATATGCGGTACCTTTGGATAACACAATAATTTCCTAAGATTCATCTTGTTCTTATAGATGAATCTGGGTTTATCACCCACTATTTCTCTAACCGCTGGGTCTACTGATAAAATGTGCCAATGTGAATTGATGACATCTTTCACAACCCCAACATCACAAGTGTAAAAAATAGGACACATAACTCCATTGGGGACAGCATTAGTACCTACATCTGATGTTGCTTCAGGTACCACAACCTGCTTTTGGGCGAAATATGGGGCCGCCTTATCTCTCCTTAAATTGTCCATTTCTCTGATGCTAACAGTCAGATCACGTTCTGTATATCCACGTTCCCTAAACCTCTGGGTCAAATCATTAACTTCATCTTCATAGCACGTTGCTATAGGATTATATCTAGAGGCACGCATGGTTTGACCACGCACTATGTTCTTATAAACATATCCCGGATGCATGCTGTGCCGGTGTAAGATAGCATTCCTATGACAGGGCTTCCTATAGAGTCCTGTGTTGATCAGGCCCCCATCAAGTTTTTCTACATATATATCCAAAAAAGATAACTTATTCTCAGAGCATTCTACTGTAAATCTCAAAAAATCAGTACTGCTGTTAAGCTCTCTCGTGAAATCAGCCAATTCTTCCATAGTACCTTCCCATAACATAAACAGATCGTCAACAAAACGTCTGTAAAATGGGACAAATCTGTTGTAAAGCATGCTCTGGAACATAAACCTAATTTCCCACTCAGCCATTACTAGGTTGGCGTAGCTATTTGCACATGAAGTGCCCATAGCCACGCCATCCCTCTGCAAGAACAAGTGGTCCTGAAAGCAAAAAACATTGGATTCAAGTGTGGCCTCTAGAAACGTCATAAGTAAATCAACTTCACGGTCACTTAAACCAGATGCCCTCCTGAGATAGCTGTCAACCATCTCTATGCCCACTGCATTGGGTATCACCGTGAACAGTGATTGTACATCCATCGTGACAAAGATATAATTAGTCTCTATAACATTAGACCCTAAAAAGTCATACAAATCCAAAAGAAATTGCTTAGTATCA
This sequence comes from Protopterus annectens, assembly GCF_019279795.1. Taxonomy (NCBI): domain Eukaryota; kingdom Metazoa; phylum Chordata; order Ceratodontiformes; family Protopteridae; genus Protopterus; species Protopterus annectens. Next base: position 224,754,873 of record NC_056731.1, read on the forward strand.
CGCAGGATAAAGATATTATTATTATTAACTATGGGTCTCAAATTATGTTCTAAAAAAATGGAAAGTGGTTCCGTAGACCACCCCCTACCTGCCACAATGGGCCTCAAAGGGGGGTGTACCAGATCTTTGTGGATCTTTGGAAGCCCCTGAATAATAGGAATGTGGGGATGCAGCACTTCCAAGAATGTGAACAACTTAAAATCAATTTCCTCGCTCTTCAGGAGGTCAAGTATCATATCATGAACTCTGCCACTGATGCCAATAACTTGTTCTACAGTAACAGGGATATAAAAGTTGCGGTCACTCAACATTGTAAACATGTCTGCATTGTATCTCTCTACATCAAATACAACCATCCCTCCCCCTTTGTCTGCTGGTCGTATTACAATATTAGAATTATGTCTCAGTGTTTCAAGGGCTCTCCTCTGTTTATAATTCAAATTATATTTCACACCTCTCGTGCCTTTATTGTGTTTACAAGTGGTCTTCTCTAATTTATAAAGGTCATCTTCTACTAACTTGCTATAAGCTGCTATCAAAGGTGGAACAACGGGTACATATGTACTGGGTTTTTTAATATTACAACCATAATCAAATCCTTTAAATTCCAGTTTCAATGTCAAGTTCCGAATAAACAACTTAAAGTCCCTCAATGTTTCACTTATGTCACTATGACGTGTGGGGATAAACGACAGCCCTCTTGAGAGGACATCTAATTCATCCTGTGACAACATAACAGACGACAAGTTGAATACTAATCCATTTTCCTCATTCCCCACATTTTCTTGATACTTAAATTCTGAGGGCGGTCTGGGGAGAGTTTCCTCTTCTGCCGCCCTCTGCTCATTGATCGATTCCTCCCTTCCCCCGAATTCGACCTGATGGGGAAAGGGTGTCTGGATTCAAAGACCTGATTGGTAGAAACACTTACTCCTTCAGAAGGAGCTATATTAGATCCAGCAGAGCTGCCAGCATGGTTAGAGAAAACTTTCTTTCTAACAACAGGACCAGGTTCAACAGCCGATACTACATCGGAACCATTACTCTCTGTTCTAGCATTAGATGTACCATGTGGAACATGTACTTGTGTAACATTCGGCGTCAAAAGGAGACCTACTGTACTATTTGACTCATCCAAAATATTAACAACATGACTAACATCAACAGCTCCTAAAATATTAGAAGTCGCATTAACATTGTTCACTACAACAGCTGGTTCCTCACAAATGAGTGAAAATGGGGTCAGAATCTATGTAGGAACAAAAATTACAATGTTTACATGGTTTAGTTAGTCAAACACCATCATTGGGACCCATATGCGGTACCTTTGGATAACACAATAATTTCCTAAGATTCATCTTGTTCTTATAGATGAATCTGGGTTTATCACCCACTATTTCTCTAACCGCTGGGTCTACTGATAAAATGTGCCAATGTGAATTGATGACATCTTTCACAACCCCAACATCACAAGTGTAAAAAATAGGACACATAACTCCATTGGGGACAGCATTAGTACCTACATCTGATGTTGCTTCAGGTACCACAACCTGCTTTTGGGCGAAATATGGGGCCGCCTTATCTCTCCTTATCTTCACTTGGCCCCGAGTCAATATAGATTCAAGGGAAAATGCATCACGGAATAACAATCGTAGTATTGTGATGAATAATGTTAATGTTCAACAGACTTCTGCTTCTGCTCTTGTTTGTGAGGAACCAGCTGTTGTAGTGAACAATGTTAATGCGACTTCTAATATTTTAGGAGCTGTTGATGTTAGTCATGTTGTTAATATTTCGGATGAGTCAAATAGTACAGTAGGTCTCCTTTTGACGCCGAATGTTACACAAGTACATGTTCCACATGGTACATCTAATGCTAGAACAGAGAGTAATGGTTCCGATGTAGTATCGGCTGTTGAACCTGGTCCTGTTGTTAGAAAGAAAGTTTTCTCTAACCATGCTGGCAGCTCTGCTGGATCTAATATAGCTCCTTCTGAAGGAATAAGTGTTTCTACCAATCAGGTCTTTGATTCCAGACACCCTTTCCCCATCAGGTCGAATTCGGGGGAAGGGAGGAATCGATCAATGAGCAGAGGGCGGCAGAAGAGGAAACTCTCCCCAGACCGCCCTCAGAATTTAAGTATCAAGAAAATGTGGGGAATGAGGAAAATGGATTAGTATTCAACTTGTCGTCTGTTATGTTGTCACAGGATGAATTAGATGTCCTCTCGAAAGGGCTGTCGTTTATCCCCACATGTCATAGTGACATAAGTGAAACATTGAGGGACTTTAAGTTGTTTATTCGGAACTTGACATTGAAACTGGAATTTAAAGGATTTGATTATGGTTGTAATATTAAAAAACCCAGTATATATGTACCCGTTGTTCCACCTTTGATAGCAGCTTATAGCAAGTTAGTAGAAGATGACCTTTATAAATTAGAGAAGACCACTTGTAAACACAATAAAGGCACGAGAGGTGTGAAATATAATTTGAATTATAAACAGAGGAGAGCCCTTGAAACGCTGAGACATAATTCTAATATTATAATACGACCAGCAGACAAAGGGGGAGGGATGGTTGCATTTGATGTAGAGAGATACAATGCAGACATGTTTACAATGTTGAGTGACCGCAACTTTTATATCCCTGTTACTGTAGAACAAGTTATTGGCATCAGTGGCAGAGTTCATGATATGATACTTGACCTCCTGAAGAGCGAGGAAATTGATTTTAAGTTGTTCACATTCTTGGAAGTGCTGCATCCCCACATTCCTATTATTCAGGGGCTTCCAAAGATCCACAAAGATCTGGTACACCCCCCTTTGAGGCCCATTGTGGCAGGTAGGGGGTGGTCTATGGAACCACTTTCCATTTTTTTAGAACATAAATTGAGACCCATAGTTAATAATAATATCTTTATCCTGCATGATACTAAGCAATTTCTTTTGGATTTGTATGAATTTTTAGGGTCTAATGTTATAGAGACTAATTATATCTTTGTCACGATGGATGTACAATCACTGTTCATGGTGATACCCAATGCAGTGGGCATAGAGATGGTTGACAGCTATCTCAGGAGGGCATCTGGTTTAAGTGACCATGAAGTTGATTTACTTATGACGTTTCTAGAGGCCACACTTGAATCCAATGTTTTTTGCTTTCAGGACCACTTGTTTTTGCAGAGGGATGGCGTGGCTATGGGCACTTCATGTGCAAATAGCTACGCCAACCTAGTAATGGCTGAGTGGGAAATTAGGTTTATGTTCCAGAGCATGCTTTACAACAGATTTGTCCCATTTTACAGACGTTTTGTTGACGATCTGTTTATGTTATGGGAAGGTACTATGGAAGAATTGGTTGATTTCACGAGAGAGCTTAACAGCAGTACTGATTTTTTGAGATTTACAGTAGAATGCTCTGAGAATAAGTTATATTTTTTGGATATATATGTAGAAAAATTTGATGGGGGCCTGATCAACACAGGACTCTATAGGAAGCCCTGTCATAGGAATGCTATCTTACACCGGCACAGCATGCATCCGGATATGTTTATAAGAACATAGTGTGGTCAAACCATGCGTTCTCTAGATATAATCCTATAGCAACGTGCTATGAAGATGAAGTTAATGATTTGACCCGGAGGTTTAGGGAACGTGGATATACAGAACGTGATCTGACTGTTAGCATCAGAGAAATGGACAATTTAAGGAGAGATAAGGCGGCCCCATATTTCGCCCAAAAGCAGGTTGTGGTACCTGAAGCAACATCAGATGTAGGTACTAATGCTGTCCCCAATGGAGTTATGTGTCCTATTTTTTACACTTGTGATGTTGGGGTTGTGAAAGATGTCATCAATTCACATTGGCACATTTTATCAGTAGACCCAGCGGTTAGAGAAATAGTGGGTGATAAACCCAGATTCATCTATAAGAACAAGATGAATCTTAGGAAATTATTGTGTTATCCAAAGGTACCGCATATGGGTCCCAATGATGGTGTTCGACTAACTAAACCATGTAAACGTTGTAATTTTTGTTCCTACATAGATTCTGACCCCATTTTCACTCATCCTAATGGTTTGGGTGTCTTTCATATGCGGGTGAGCGGTGATTGTATGTCTACCAATATTGTGTACTTGGCCACTTGCACATTGTGCCCCGCATTCTATGTAGGCAAGACCAACAGGTGCCTTAGGGATAGGATGCGGGAGCACATATATCACATGAGGAAAGGCACAACTCAGAACGCACTGGCGAAACATGTTATAGATTATACCAGTGACCATATTTTTAGGTTTAGAATCTTGGAATCATTGCAGCTATCTAATAGAGGGGGTGATGTATCTAATCTGACCGAATCGAGGGAGAGTGATTGGATCATCAGATTGAGGTCAGATATGCACCCAGGTCTGAATGGAAAGGTTCCAATCAAACCTTATTTAAAAATGAGGCGCTTGAAAATCAGAGGTTGAGGGGTTTTGGTACTGCCTTATTGATATACTTACACATTTTTCATATATTACCATTAGTGTTTTAATTTTGGTATGAAGTCAGTACCATTGTTATTTATGTACAGTTTTTATGTACAGTTTGTTATATTTTAAGGTTATTAGTGATATGCACACATATATTTGCTTTTTTGCATACTTTTCTTGCATACTATCTGCATTGAATTAGGATGTGCATTGTTCCGTCTTGTATTGTTATATGTTTATGTTTATGTGTATAGATCCTTGTGTGTTGTCAGTATTATTAGCCTGTTTCATTGTCGATTTTATTCTTGATGTTATTTTGCTTTAAATTTTAAATGAAGTTTCCCGCCTTCTAGGCTATTTAAACTGTATTTTAATGTTTGGTCTTGGTCTGAAGAAGCTAACTAACCTTTGTGCACTCAATTAAATCTGCCTTTACATCATCTTGGAGTATCGTGTTTGTGGATATTCAAGTTTGCCTTTTACGTTGCTGTGTATGCCCTTCATTGCGTTGCTCTTGATATATTCTGTTAGTATCATCGTTATATGTATATAGTTTTGATATCCACAATATATTTTGTACACTCATTGTCACTACAAACAAAATTGAATCCTATACAAAATCCCATAAGAGATTCAATAAATACAGCTATATTTAAAGGTACACCTAAAGGAGGAGATGTAACATTACTTATGTTGTTATTTGTTATTTTGATCATAAGATTCTTAAGTTTTAAAAATGCCAAATGACATCTTTAAAAGGAATTTCTTTAAACATTAATGGATTGAATAATCCGTGTAAAAGGGCAAGCCTAATAAGATACATTAATTTACATAAGGCCAATTTAGTCTTCCTGCAAGAAACCCATCTCTTGAAAAAAAGATATTGATAAACTAGCCACAAACAAATATACAGTATTGGTTAGTTCATAGCACACTCAGAAAAAAAGAGGAGTGGCTATTTTATGGAATAAAAGTAGGCCCATTCCTAAAACCATTAAGTCTTATCAGGATGACAAAGGAATGTTTTGTATGGTTACAATACAAATTAATGGGAAGACTTACACTTTAATTAATGTATATTGGATACCTGGAATTGGTATTAATACAGTGAAACATCATCTTGATAAGATCATATCATTCTCTATAGGAGATATTATTTTAGCTGGTGACTTTAATTGTATACTACATGAAAGTGATACTACCACTATAGGAAAAAGAAGAATTACATCTAATGCAAAACATTTAAATGATTTTGCTAATTCTTATCATTTGAATGATATTAATAATCAGATAGATTCAAAATCATTACCATACACCTTTTTTCTAACAGATACAAAACGTATTCAAAAATAGATAGGGTCTTTATTTCTAACCAGATGGTAACAGATTTAATTAATTCCAAAATCATTTCATGTCCTATATCTGATCATAATTCAATTGTTTTGAATTCATGATAAAAATACTCATAATGTTCAGATCAAAAGGATACCAGCATACTTAACTCAACTAAAAGACTATAAAGAATATATACTTTCAGAAGTAAAACATTTTTAGACATAAATAATACTCCTGAAGTCTCCATTGTCTATGTTTGGGATGCCTTAAAATCATATCTATATGGACAAAGTATCAGATGGTATAATAATAAAAGGAAATCTTGGGATAAGGAATTGTTAGATATTCAAAGTAAATTAGACTCTTATAAACATAATAATAAAGAAAATATTATGGACAAGAAAGTTATTGAAGAAATAAACAAACTAAATGAGAAATACAAAGAAATTTTAACTCATAAAGTTAAAATAACTTTAGAGAAATACAAGTTTTTGTCTTATTCAATAAGCCCCAAATACTTACATAGACTTAAAAATAAAACAAAAAGGTTGAATAAACAAAACCATATCAAAGAAATCTTTTCTCTAAGGAAAAAGAAGAATGTTTCTAGTATACCAGAAATACTAGATGAATTTAGAAATCACTTTCACAAAATTAACCATAATAACATTAACATGGAACCTAAAGATAAAATAAAGGAGTTTATAACCACAAACATGAATAAAAAGCTTAATAAACAACAGAGTAAACTATTGGACAAAAGTATTTCATATACAGAGATTATTACACAAATAAATAAGCTTAAATCAAACAAAGCACCGGGTAATGATGGTATTATACCAGAGATATATAAAATCCTTTCTAAAAGTACATATTCATTAATACATAAAGTTTTTATTTTGGCCCAAACTGAGTTAATAACCCCCCCCATCTTGGCAATATACATTTATTTCGCCAATTTTAAAACCTAATAAAGATCCAGCTAGATGTACTTCATATCGACCCATCTCATTACTTAATGTTGATTATAAAATGTTTATGATTATTTTTGCTGATAGATTGAAGACAATCATCCCCGGCATTATAGATATAGATCAGACAGGCTTCATTGTAAATAGAAATACTTTTGATAATATAAGAAGAACTTTAACATTAATTGATTTTGCAAATAGGAAAAAGAAAGATTTAACACTTATTAGTCTTGATATAAGTTCAGCATTTGATTCAGTAAGTTGGGACTATCTGTTTACCTTACTGAAGTGCACAAACTTCTCAGATGCATTTTTAAATCTAATTGAGCATTTATACAAAGGAACATTAGCTTATATTAAGGTATGAACATATGTTTCACAAAAAAATACCCATTTTTAAAGGTACAAAACAAGGATGTCCACTTTCTCCACTATTATTCACTTTAGTAATGGAGCCTTGGGCTAATTTGATCAGAAACAGTACTGACATAGAGGGTTTTGAAATAGATGAAAATACAACATCCAAAATTCAACTTTTTGCAGATGATGTTCTAATTACATCAGCAGGATCTAATTCTTCTATGCAGTCTCTATTTGATAAAATGATGAATTTTAAAAGTATTTCTCGTTTAATATTCAATGAAGAAAAAACTAAAATACTACCTATATATACACGAAAAATATTCTCATTAGTGATTTTACTAAATATGTACCCAATTCAGGTCAGATAACTTATTTAGGTATAATACTATCTAAAGATATTAAATCTATTTTATATAATAATTATAATACCTGTTTTCTTAATATACAAAACCTTTTAATACCTGGAATAATATGTTTTTACTATGGAGGAGAGACTTACAATTATTAAAATGATAATATTCCCCAAGATTTTATACTTAATACAATCAATAATACTTCCACCTACAAAAATAATTATCAAGAAACTGAATACACTAATGTTAAATTTCCTATGGGCACCTAATAGACCTAGGATTGCATTAAAGAAACATACTAATAGCTGGTCTCAAGGGGGTATTTCTTTTCCAGACTTTAATTTATATACTATCTCTTTTATTGTAAAAGTTATTACTTTATTAATAGATCAGTCATATGTCGCAAAATGGAAAGATTATTGGGAGCTAATTAGTATGCACTTCATGAAAATCTCCTTAACACATAAAAATATGATTGTAAATAACTCCATGTTATGGTTACTAAAGGAATTTTGTACTTCACCTATTACACCTAAACATATGGTTTGTTACCCATTAAATATTATTATTAGCTATCATAACTTTATATTCATGCACCCTAAGTATAGGGAATGGAATTTTATTATATTCCCTATAATGTATACTCAGGGTATGCTTTTGTCATCTACTTCTGAAGGAACTCATTTAGCTATAGATAATGATCTAAAGTACTGGTATCAGTTGATATCTGATAATAAAGTTAAAAATCTAGATTTCTTAAAACAAGAATTTGATCTAAGAGAAACTTGCTGGTTAGAGGTTCATACCTTTAGACATCTCATTAATAAAATAGATCTAATGTCTATAACAGTTAAAGAATCTATTCCAACACTGACTGATTACTTGATATTAAATTTACAACAGAAAGTTTCTGATAAAGGTAAACTTTCATACATACATAAAATTATCAGACAAGAAACTTTTTACAGTGTAGATACATACTGGAATTATTTCACTTCTATTAATGGGGACCCACCAAATCAACAAGATAAACAATATATATTGGAATCTGCCTATAGAACTACGTCTTCCATTGTCTGGAGACTTTATACATGGAAATTTTTACATAGATCTTTTTATACACCTTTGATGATGAATAAAATAAATAATAAAGATAATCTATGTAAGAGATGTAATGTAGAAATTAATGCTGACTGGGCTCATATGTTTTATGACTGTATAAAATTGAAAGAATGCTGGAAGTCAATTAATGAATTTTTGCAGGCTCTTTTACAGATAATTTCATTATTTCTAAATCTCTTATATTATTCAACACACCTGTACCTCAAAGTGTTAAAAGGTTAAGCTTCCCTTGTTATGGTCTATTCTAGCAGTGGCTAGGAAAATAATAACCAGAAATTGGATTTCAGATACACCTCCTTCATTCAATGAATTTAAAAATGTTATGAATATAGTGTGCCATATGGAAATAAACACAATTAGGTCAAGAACAACTAGAAAAACATCTTATTATATTGTATGGGATAATTTACAAAATTTGTTAAAAAATCCTAATTTCAATAGCATGGTATTTTAGTTTAATTAATTGATCTGATTGTAGTGGATGTCTTTGTAAATACTTTAGTTGTTTTGTTGAATGTTATAATCATATCTATTTTTAATTACTTGTATAAAATTGTTATGATATTTCTCTTGTATGTTAAAACAATAAACCTGTTTTGAAAAAAAAAAAAAGAAATATGTTAAAGTTGATAAGCTGACTTCTTATGGTCTTGGGAGTAAAGGACAAACAGGTGCTACAGAAGTGGACTTTATGTGATTTCCCTATATAAAATAAATAAGCTTTGTGGAAATTTTTATAAGGAACCTTAATATCTTAAGGCTATTTTTAAATATTAAATTGAGTTTCTGCTCTAAGGCCATTTTAGTGCAGTTCCACTCATTGTCTCCTGCTGCTAGAACTGCAAGTAATATGCTGCTGTTATTTCCATTGATTAAAAGCTTGTTTTGAAAGTTTTAACAGGAAAACTTGCTGTTTTGCAGTTTTTTATAATTATTTGTGATCATGAAGCACAATTATAGAATTGTAAACATTTCTTTGTTATTGTTTAAATTGTGATTTGGGCACCGATTTCTCTGTGAAACATTTCTGACAGAATTTTTTCTTGTTTATATTTAACTCCTTGTCTAAGGCTTGGAGTTATTATTATTATTATTACAGTATTTGATGTGATTGAGTGGATTTGCAACATTTCATACAAATTTCTCATTTAAATTGCGATTTTGGTGCCATTTTGTTTGTGTGACATTTTAGACAGGTACTTTACTTAATATTGCACTTAATTCCTGGTCTAAGAGTCTTTATATTTATATTAGACTGAAAATATGGGCGTGTGATGTGTCTATTGTGCTTTGTGATGAGTTACTGAAATTGATGTCTTTTTCTCCACACTACAATATAATTTTCCTATACAAATAGACTCAGTGTACTATTTAGAGGGAACTTTGTGGGATTTGTTCATTTTGGACTAGACTGATCATGCAACCTGTTCGTGATATTGATCTGGCTAGCTTTTGCCTTCAGTCTTGGATTCAGGTACAGTTTCCCCTTTCCCCACCATCTTCCCCATCTGCACCTAAAAAAGAAAAGAATAAATCAAAAAATGGTGTCTGGTGTCAAAGCCATGGCCTCAAGCTCAATGCCAAAATGTGCATTGTCATCCCCTTTGGTAAAAACTCTGTACCCAGGAGCTACCACATAGGTGGTAGTCTACTTAACACCAAAAGTGTAATAAGAGACCTTGGGACACAGGTGGACAGTAGTCTCTCCTTTGATAATCACATCACCCACAGTAGTCAGGAAATGCTTCTACGTGGCACACCTCATCACAAAAGGTTTTTCTTCCAGGGAAAAAAGAGGTAATTGTTCCCCTCTATGCATCAATCATTAGAACCATTATAGAGTACAACACCCCTTTTGATATGTACCTCACAAGACATCTACAACAACTGGAAAGGCCACAGAAATACCTCACAAAGAGGATTACCAGCCTCAAACAGATGCCCTACGCAGACCGTCTCAAAAAACTCCAGCTTTACTCCATCACATATTGCCTACTCAGAGGCAATCACTGCCTAACATACAAAGCTATGTCAAATGCAGAGCTGCTGGACATGCTTCACTTAAAGAAATCCCAATCCGTCCAAGCTACATGCTCTAGGGACCTAAACCTTGTCACCACAATAAACAGAACATGCTGGAGGGATAGATTCCTGTCCCAGAGTCTTCCCATACTCTGGAACAAACTACCTATCTATATCAAACAAAGCTCCTCATTAGCACTCTTCAAGAAAAATCTTGATGATTGGATGGGAAATAGGAAATTCACTCTGGGGATCACCTCTGTGGCTCTGCTCTACAGGGGCAGAGGAAAATTATTTTCTTGGATGGCGAAAGCCAGGGTACCTTTTTGGCTAGGCTTATATAGGCCCTAGGGCAATCTCTGGCTGTTTTTTATTTATTTATTTTTTTACTAGAGATGATGGCTATGGCTAGATCAATTTTTTCAAGTAGTTGATTATGAGGAGCATACCCGGGTTACAATTAACACCAGTGCTTTTACCACATGTCAGTCTGCTAAGGATCCTCTTTTCGAAGGGGATCCTGTGTCTGAGGACTCTGACCTGTCTGAGTCAGATCAATCACGTTCTTCTGATGACAAATAGGTACAGGTACCCAATCAGATGTTTCCCTTTTCCCAAATGTTGACTAGATTTAGAGATGTATTCAGCTGGGAGCATTCTTCAGTGGCTCCTGAAATTAACAGGGTTTATGATCTCTTGAGACCTTTCCTTCATTAATCCCACCATTGGAGGATCTTCAAGAAAGCTTGTAGTTCTACTCTCTTTATTGATGCTTTGCCTAAGAAAGTGTTTTAAGAAATTTAGGGCATGTTATGCATTGCCTAGCTTCCAAGCCCTTTTGTCTGCAAACCCTGCTTCGGTGTTCCCAGGGACTTTTGCTAATAAGAATACCATGTCTTCTTCTAACCCAGTCCCTCAAGATAAACTAGGCAATTGGCCAGAATTTCAGGGAAAGTAGCTGATGCAATGCAGTATGGTAGCTCTTAAAGTGTTTAACTACCAGTGTTTTATGGGGAAGCTTGCGTTGAGATACACAAATAGTTTAGGTGAGTTTGCTGTATTGTTGTCTGCAGACCAAAAGGTCTGTGTTATTGTCTCCAATGTTTGTTAAGTGTCAAAACATGTGTTAAAAAGTGCCTTGGCAAGGGCTGATACTATTTCTAGAAATGCAGCATTGTCACCGGTGATTAAGAGGTATGCTTAGCTGCACTCACACAATTTGTCTGACGAGTTAAAAGATGAGATTTTGATTGCACCTCATGAGTCCGACTGTGTGTTTGGTAGTAATCAAATCCTTAAACACTAGGATAACATAGGTAAATTGATGCAAGGAGTGTCAAAATGTTTCGTATTCCCATGTTCTCCTGTAAGCAAGATAACTTTTGGTGGCCTAACAAACAGAAGTCACAGCTGAACAAAAAACAAAGCAATTAAAGGAAATGGCAGAATGACAAATCCACCAAACCAAACAAGAAGCGTTCCTTTCCTAAAAAAGGATATTCCCCTTCTAATTTATAATTATGCTGAGGCATGGCACACGTCTTTGTCAAGTCCCTTACTGAGTGCTTCATCTCTGAAGTTCGCGCTTATCAAGGTGACCTGGCCGTCAGTGGTTTCCAGCAAATGTGTGCTAAACATTGTTGGCGGGGTATACAGATAGCAGTGGAAGGACCATATGCCTTTGTTTAATGGGGTTTCCTCCTCATCTGTCAGACCAGACTTTATTCCCTCCTGTTCTCCAGCAAATGCTGGACTCAGGGGGTCATAGAACAAGTTCAATGCTTTTGAAAGAATGAAAGGTTTCTGGTCCAGAATTTTCTTGGTTCTCAAAAAAGATCAGTTGTGGAGTCCAGTATGGAAACTTTCTTTTCTGAATATGTTTGTCAAGGTCCCCAAGTTCAAGATTCTCACCCTGCAGACAGTGCTTCCTCTGCTTCCAGACAACTGCTTCATAGTGACCTTAGACTTGAAGGATGCCTGTCATCATATTTTCACTGCTCATTGTTTTAGGAGATATCTGTGATTTGTATTGTCTATTGGACTATTCACTGCACCATGAGTATTCACCAAATGCCTTGCTCTGGTAGTGTCCTACTGTTAGACTCTGGGCATTCACATCTTTCCATACTTGGATGACTTGCTGATTTGTTTAGAGTCCGATCCAAGTGTTTGGAATCACTAGATAATGTCTTGACCTTACTCTCCCATCTAGGATTCAAGTTCAACCACCTAAAGTTATGTCTGACACCCTCGCAAAGATTCATTATTCTGTGGTGCTTGATTGACTCCAACAAAAGAATGGAATTTCTGTCAGAAGACAAGGTCCTGTCATACCAGATGATGTTTCTGGAATTCCTCAAGAGGAATGTCACCTCGATGAGAGTATTCTCAAAAATGTTTGGACTGATGGTGTCCATGATTCTCATTATACCACTGGCCTGTCTTCACTTGAGAAAAAATTAGTGGTATGTCCAAATTGCTGGACAAAGAACCTTCATTCCCTGGAATCCTAGTTGCCAGTTCTGTCCATCATCATAAGAGAATTAAAGTGGTGGAGAAAACAGCTGAGTATCAATCCAGGGCATCCTTTCTCTCTTTAGCTGTCAGTACAGTTGGTCCAGATTTGTCCAACTTCACGTGAGGAGTTGTGTCAATAGGGATGCAAGTACAAGTCCCTTGGGGTCCCAGGTATGCGTGGAAGCATATCACTATCAAGGAGATGCTGGCAGTGTTTCAATCCTTGAAAGTCCTTCACCTTCTTTGGACTCCAGGTCCACTTCTAGTGGTTATGGACAACACCATAGTGATGTGGTACTTCAACAAACAGAGGAGTATAAGGTATTACCCTCTGTGCTGGTTGACGATGATAGCCTGGGAGCAGGATTCTCAGTATATTCTGACTCTTCAGGCATCATACATATTGTCAGAGGAGCAGAACATTGTGGCTGACAGATCAAGCCGATCTTGGACAGACCCACATGAGTGGAAGCTGAAGGCAATGGTTTTCCAAGATTTAGTCCAGGTGTGAGAAATACTGTAAATAGATCTGTTCGCCTCATTTTAAAACAGAGAGCAGGAGAAATTCTGTTCCAGACATCCTTGCAGCCATGCTTGAAGGACAGATGCATCATTGTGGTGACGCTCGATTTGCCCAGGCAGTTTTGGTTCTCTCTGTTAATGATATTGGCCAAGGGCAGTTACCAGAGACTTCCTGACATGCTGGATCTGCTCACACAGTCTCATGGGTGACTGGTGCACCCTGATTTGGAGAAACTTCAATTGACAGCATGTATGATTTAATCTTGACTCAGTTTAGCCACTTATTTTATGAGGATTTGCAGCAGATGTTAAAGGAGGACAGAAAATCTGTTAGTAGAAAATCTTATGTTTACAGATGGATGAGGTTTTCTAACTGTTGCCTAAATGAAACAGAGTGTCAATTGAGATTAATAGCCCTCGGGTCTTGAAATATTTGTATAAGCTACTTCAGGATGGCTTATTGTTTATGTCCATTAAGGTGCATTTATCAGCCATCTCTGTTTGCCTGCCAGTGGATAATGTTCTTTCTTCTCTTTTGGTAAAACAGATCATGAAAAGAGTATTGCACGTGAGACCCCCCCCCCCAAGCAAATTCCTCCTTCGTGGGATAATTTATGTTCTTGAAAAATTGACCTTACCACCTGTTGAACCAGCATATCATGCCGATCTCAAATTCTCAGTGTGGAGAACTGTTTTATTTATTGCTCTAACATCTGCAAGATGAGTGTTTGAGCTGCAGCCTCTCATAGTGAGACAACTTTACCTGATTTTAAAAAGGGATAGGGTTGTGTTACACATACAAATTCTACTTCACTAATTCTAATTTCATGATGAAAGTGGCTACAGAATTCACTCTCAGTCAGTGTGCTAATCTCCTTGTGTTCTTTCCAGAACCTAAGAATATGGGAGAGAGGGTACTTCATACTTTGGATGTCTATGGGCAGCTCAGGTACTACCATGACAGGACAAAGCCCTTCATGAAGTTCTAACAGCTTTTTATTTCATTTTCTGAAGCAAAGAAAGGTCAACCTGTTTCTAAGTAATCCGTTACATGTTGGTTAATTTCTGGTGTTGTTTTTTGTTACACCCACCATGGCAAGGCAAACACAGGCAAGGTAAAGACACATTACACCAGGATATTTCCTCTTTAGTGGCATACTGGAAATGAGTGGACTCTAAAAGTATTCTAGAGGCAGCAATTTGGTCTTCCATTCAGGAAGCACTACAAACTGCATGTTTTTTCTAGATCTAGAGCAGGCTTCACAAAGACTGTTCTCCTGGGCCTCATTGACCCTTATCCTTCCTACTTCCAGGGTAGGCAAGTTTTGGGAATCTCCCCATATGTCAGTAAGGCAGTGTGTTTGTTGAACATAGTAGAGTTCTGTAAGTTCCACTTACCTCTAACAGTAGATGTTCATAGAGCACAGTGCTTTGCTGGCAGTACCATGCCACCATCGCCCTTTTGTTAGGTGTTTATACTTGATTGTTAGAGTTGCAGTTGTGTTTTGTTTAAGCAAACTTTTTGTTCTGTGTGCATTGTGTTTGTTTTGAAAGAATAGTTGTTTGAAAAGCTTCTGTTTCTATCTGCTCTTCCTGTTAGGCTCTAATAAATTGAAACGGTCCTGTTTGTGAGTGTGAAGGGTTTTTCTGGTCCTGCCAGGTGATTGGGTCCTTCTCACTCACAGACAGGCAGTGGGAGGAGTTCTAAGCTTTAGCAAACTTCCAGATGGAGGGTAGCAAGGCACTACTACCCATATGCCAGTAAGGCAGTGTGTTCTGTAAACATCTACTATTATAGGTAAGTGGAGCTTATGTAGCTGTACTTTTGGAAGTGCATACAACTCCCTTACAATAATAGTTATTTATATTTTTATTGTGGATATAAAGAGGAGTTCTAAATGTGCTTCATCAGGATTATGTCTGAATTCTTGAGTATGCCTGACATAGAAATATACTGTCTAACTGGCTAAGCTGTTACACATCATAAACGTGAAAAGTTGAATTCTTTCCGAATTTCACTATTGATTTAAATAGTTTAAAACTGACTGATAAAATCCTCAAAATCATTCTGGCTTAACTGTAAACTTTCTTAGATGAATTATTACCATTTGGATCAAATGTCTGGATGTTGTGAATAAGTCATTTGAAATACTTCACACTGCTTGCTGCTGAAACTGCTAAACCATTTGTAGTGCACTTTGCTGGTGTTTTATTGTTATCAAATTTTGTTGAATAAATTTCAGAATATTTTTTCATCTTATTAGAATGTCATTAAGTACAAATTTGAAGTACATTGCAGCAAAATTAATGTTTTCTGTTAAGTTACAACGCATTTTCCAGTCATCTCCAAATTTTGATATTATGTCTTCATTACTCTACACCAGGAATAAAGAAGATGCATACTTTATCTCAACTTTGCCATTTTTATTTCAAATAATTGCATGTTAAGTACCTATTTTAATCAGTGAGTTACTTTTATTTCTAGAAACCATCAATTGACAGCTTTTCAGAAGAGGGATACAAACCTGACAATATAAAGGGCACAGTGGAATTTAAAAATGTACATTTCAACTATCCCTCAAGGCCTGATGTCAAGGTAAAGAAGACATGTTTTTTTTCAGTTCTGCTATTAAATTCCATCTTTCGTATAGCTGATGAGTCGAAAGTACAAACAAACAAACAAAAAAAAGCCCGAAATTCAGAATGGTGAAAAATCCTTTTTAATGTCTTTTTGCAAGTGGGTAAGCTCCCTGTACTCTCCAGTGTGTGTGTGTGTGTGGGGGGGGGGCAAGTCTCCCTACCTCCCCAACTTATAAATACCAACTCCCCAGCTGCACCAACTCAAAGAAGAGATAAATCTCCCAAAACAAGTTAATAATTGTTTTTGCACACTTAGAAACAGCTCTGGCAATGATTTCCTATATGAAACAGCTATAAGTTCATCTTTATTTTTTCACCTGCTACTGACGTTCAAGCAGTTTCACCTTGAGCATGTATAGAGAAGCCTTGTTTTTCTGTATAGTAGTGTAATTATAAAATAGTCACTTTTATGAAGATGCTGCTACAGTGAGGTAAGCACCAGTCTAACAGCAGGGGGATTCTACAAAATGTCAAAGCTATGTTCTTTATGCAAACCCAATTTATTGAATTAGGATTTGATCAAGCTCACTACTTCCTTTTCTTTAAGATGCAACAATGTTGGAGTCTGACACATTTTAACATGGATATAGGACTAAAATTCTTTTTACTTTTTGAATTTGTTTTTCCAAAATATGCAGTGTGTTGACTGGTCTTGAAGGAATGGTCAAGAAACATTATACTGTAAGTTCTTGTCTATAATGTCTTTTGAGGTGCTGCTGTTAAAAAAAAAAAAAAAAAAAAAAAAATTCTTTCAGCTTTTCCCGGTTAGGGGTCGCCACAGCGGAACTCCGGTCTGCTCATGATTGGCAGTGGATTTTTACTGTGCCGAGTTGCCAGCCCGACGCCCAGAGGTGCTGCTGTACTTCATTTCAAATTTACATGTGGTTTCTCCAGTCTAGACAATGATGCAGAAACACCTCAGAGCATAAATAAACATTAATTTACAATTCCCTTTTGTATCAAGTTAATATTAATGTTCCCAATTTCAGAAATAAGATGGGGACATGCATTAGAAGAACCGTGATAGCCAGTGTCCTTATAGAGAAGAGAAACAAGAGATGCAGAAGTTAGTGGCCTGTGTACAAGGAATTCAAATTTCTCTCTTCTAAAAGCAAAATTACATACAGTACGTAGCATGGTTTTACTAGTTTCATCTTCCATTAAAACATTCCAAGCATTCTCAACTGTAGTAATAGTATTAACACATAAAAACCTTCTCAAAATGTTTTTGCCAAAGTTTCCTAATATGATATCAAAGTTGTTAATGAAATAAACTAAACATATCCATGCCACATATGTTCCAATAAGCTGTAATCAGGTTTTGCTCGTGATACACCCATCAAAGTATTATGGCAGTCATTTTATGTGCTTTTGTCTGAAAATTCTTTCAAGACCTACAGACAAATCTTGCTCTTAAAAGTTTCTCTTATAGCAAAAATTAAGAATGTGAGTTGTTTTTCATACTTTGAATGTTTATATGTTAAGCTTTATTGGGAAAATATAAATTGATTTATGCAAGCTTTATGGAATGACACTGTTACAATCAATAAATAATTGGTCTATTAATGCTCTTATTCAAAAAGGTTGAAATTCTGATCATTTACGCCTTCTTTGGCTTTTCCTGGCAATAGGGAGAAAGATTATTACCAGAAATTGGAAAAAGAGTAGTAATCCACAATTCAAAAAAATGCAGCTTTTACATACTATGATAATCAAAGAAATTAAAGTAATAAAACCTGGTGCAAATAAAAAAGTGCCAAATAGCATATATTGGACAAAAGTGTTAACAGTTGTTGAAGAGGTTTGATCTTAATGTCCTTTGCTGCTCTTCAGGAAATTAAAAGGGAGAGAAAAAATATCAGTTAAAATTCCTTTTTTATATGGTTTGAATATGAGACTGTCTTTAGGTGTTTTTACCCCTGTTCATGTGTTACAGGTACAATTTATATATAATATATATAACTATGATGTTGATGTTTAAAAGATATTATTTAAAAATTGGTTGTGATTTCTGAAATAATGAATTTAGTAATATGAATTGCATGTTATAAATTTTTTATTAATTTTATTGCATTATGTGCTAACAGCTAATAAAACAGACTTTGATAAAAAAAAGTGTTGGGTTTGATGAGGACTAGAACTATGGAATACTTGTATAAGAAGCAGTAGGCTTTATTTACAGACCCCCTCCAAAGAAGAAGACCCAAGTATGTCTGTTTAAATTCAGATTTATAAGTGAATGTTATATCTACTGTTGGAAATAGATTCAAAAAATAATAAAAACTGATCAAAGCCACAAGGATGTCCTTTCATTTCACTGTTGCAGTATTCTTAACATGAGGGATCCCCTGCCAAGGCAGCCCAATGCCTGACCAATATAGCAAAGTCTTTAGCCTGTTATTGATTCATTGTAAGTCACACCTATGCTCCCCACACAAGGTGTAAGGCATAAAGGTGATGTCTGGACATATCATCTTCACAACTTCTTTGCTACCAGTTCAGACGCCATCTTTGATTGTCAGTCTGGTCACACGAGTCATTGTTGGTTACCTACCCATTTAGATAACTGCTCTATTGGGGTTTTTGGACTTATCCTTTTTTGCTTTCAGCATTTATGTTGTTGCGGGGTTTCTTGTCATCCAGAAAGGGTAAATGCCAGTGTGGGAGACAGATGCCCCATAAAGACCGTCATGAGCAGTGCTTGTTTTGTTTAGCAGCTTTTCATGATCATATGTCCTGCACAGTTTGTTAGGCTTTTATTTCAAAGACCTTACTTGGTTGTCCTTCATCCCTCATAATTTATCTTGAAAACCAGTATCTAAAGCTTTTAGCGAAAGATGCTATGGAAGATACTTCTTAGCTTGAAGGTCAGTCATCTTCAAAGAAGAAGGCCAAAAGAGTCAGGTAGATTCTTTGGCTGTGCCTCATCTACCAGACGTCTCTCTTCAGGTTAGTGCTAGTGAAAGCTGGAGGGTCTTCTGGTTTCTGGGCTGGATTCCTGTGCTGTGACCATTTCAGAGGTTGGCATAAATCTGGCTTCTCGCACGTCCTTGGAGGCCGTGCAGATGTCCGTTTTGGACACTCAGGGGAACTGTGGATGATTATCACCAAAGGTCCTGGAGGGCGTTCTCTGATACTGGTTAGGGAGGAAGTCCCAACTATGATTATTGACTGTAGTCTGGTGTCAGAGCCTTCTACTTTTCATAAGGGGGACGTCCCTTTAAAAAAAAGCACAAGACAAAACATATTTCTTCTGCTCCCAAGGACCCTCAAAGTAAATGGCAGAATCTTACACAGGGTTTGTTCAATGCTCTTATTGCCTTGAAGCCTCCTTAGGGAGTCTCTGTCCCAGCTCTTCCTTGGTCTTATCCCCCCAAAAAGGTCTAGGGATCAGTATTCCTCTGAAGACGAAGTGGATTCTGATGAGGAATCCATGGACTATTCTACCCAGATTCCTTCCCCTTTGCATTATGGTACTGAGGAAGAGGACTCTGCTAGTCCTGAATCTCCTTTTGAGGAGATTTTCTTTGGGGATACCATTGTCAGAATGATGGGATTCTTTAAATGGGATTGTTCCCAAGTTTCTGTCATGCAGAGGAGATATTATGACTTCCTTCAAATGGAATCTCCTAGACTGTCTGCTGTTCCTCTTGTTTTGGATGCTTTATTGGATGCCTTTTCTTTTGCATCTCAAGCCCCAGAATCTCAGCACCCTGTTCCTAAAAAAACAGATAGGTTTTATAAAGTGACAGATGACTGCAAATTATTTTATGTGTCCATCTGCTGACCCTTCTATGGCTTCTCTGGTATGTGACAAACCTTCTAAATTATTGCCTTCTACCAAACTTCTTTCTTCTGATAAAGACAAAAGGATTATGGTAAGACTGGGTAAAAATGTTTACACTTCAGCCACTCTAGCCTTTTGGGCTGTTAATTATCAGACTCATGTGACCAGATATGTTTTGGCTCTCCTTTCTCAGGCTTGCCAGGTTATTTTTGACCTTCCTGATTCTGAGGGAATGACTTCTGCCTTGTTTGTGTTAATGGCATCTTTCCATTAAATGTACTTATGATGCAGCAGATGCTTCTTTTAGGGCTGCTGCATCTGGCTCTGTGTTGAGGAGGTATTCCTGGCTTTGGCTTCAACCTCTGCCTGATAATATTAAGGCTAAGTTGATAGATGCTCCTCTGGACAACAAATGTTTGTTTCATGCTGTTGCAGCTAATTTAATTAAGTCCCTACAAGAGAAAGGCAAGGAGTTACAGGACCTGAAACATATTTTTGTTTACCCCTGTGCCAGAGTTTCAGAGAAACTATCCTAATAAACCTGCCTTTTCTCATCCTCCTCCTAAAGGCAAGAAGGTTGGTAGGAGGGCTCCCCCAGTTAAGTCTACACAGACCCCTCCTGCTCAGAAACCTTCCTTTCCTGATAAACCAGGTGCTGTCTGACTACCTTATTCTTCCCAGCTGCATTCCACTCTATCATTGTCTTTCTTTGTCTCTTCCTGTTTGGTTAAACATAACCCAGGATTCTGGTTTGGAAACCTTTTCCCTCCTTCATGGGCATTCCTCAAACCACCTCAAGAACAGTAGAGCTCTTTTACAGAGGTGCTTCAGGGTTTTGTGTTTCAGGGAATTATTCATGAGGTTCCAGATGCTCAAAGGGGGAAGGGGTTTTATTCCAGAATGCTTTTAGCCCCCAGAAAAGAGGCACTTGGAGACCCATTGTGGATCTTTCTCCCCTGAATACATTTCTGAAGGTTGCTTCTTTTTCGAATGTTATCCCTTCAGACTTTGTTCCATTTTCTGCTTCAAAAGGCTTTTATGTTTTTTCTGGATCTCACAGATGCTTACCTGCATATCCCTATTCATATCTATTCTATCCTTGCAGTAGATACCTGGTCTTTGGTGCATACTTTTACCACACATTACAAGTTGGATGTCATATCCAGGGCTAGAGCTGGTTTTGCTAGGGCCCTTCTTCGCATCTATATCATGTTATCGAAAGTTTACTTATTCGAATCAATAAAGGTCGAACTTTATTGATTGATTAAGTAAAACATCGAATAACGTAAAAAAACAAACAAATTAAAAAAATAAAAAACTAAATGGTGTAGGCAGGGGGCCAAGCCCCGCCACACACCCCCACACCCCCCTACTTAAATATACCAACTTCGAGACCGCACTAAATTGAGGTAAATGGAAATCTTCCCTTACGGAAATTTCCGTTTACTTGCACGATGTTCTTCACTTTCGATATTGTCGTGCCGACAATATCAGACTCAATATTGTCAGCTTACGACAACGTGAAGTAGACCCCCATTTTTCATGGGTTCCTAGAAGGCTCTGTTGGCCCTTCCTCCTCTCTGTCTTCTTCTTGAGCTTTTGCACTCTCCCTCATGCTAAGAATACTGCAACAGTGAAATGAAAGGACAAAGTACAGTTGTGTAAAATCTTACCATAACAGTAGATGTCCTTCTCTTCACTGTTGCAGTATTCACTCCTTCCCTCCTTCCCCTGGTCTTTTGTCCCTCTGTATCTGTATGTTACCCTCTGGTATCATAGGGCTGAGTTCCTCCTGGGGCTCTCAGTTTTGAGGACGATACGTCCAGACATCACCTTTATGCCTTACGCCTTGAGCGGGGAGCATACATGTGACATACAGCATATCAATAACAACCTAAAGGATTTGGTATACTGGCCAGACATTGAACTGCCCTTGGCAGGGGATCCCTCTTGTTAAGAATACTGCAACAGTGAAGAAAAGGACATCTACTGTTATAGTAAGATTTTACACAGCTGCACTTTCTCCTTTGCTCACAAGAAAAGATAATCTGTATAATAGTAATAACAGATAAAATAATATTTCAGAGTCTTAAGAATTCAATAAATTTAGCTCTGGTTTTACATTCCTATCATCCCCAGAACCCCCCCCCCCCAGGAAATAACTCCCACCATTTTTCCACCAGCAATTACTAGGAGCAGGTCCTGACTGCACTCTGTAAGGCCAAGAACACTGCTTTGTAGGACTGCGATAATTTCCCAGGATGTATCCTCAGTTGCATGAAATATGACCTCTTAGGCTTGGTAGAATATCTGTTTAACCATAGCCTCCAGACAGGCTGCATGCCAGATGAATGGAGGACTGCAGTGGTTGTCTCTCTACATGAAGGAGGGCCTTCCATGGCCTGGGGAACTATAGACCCATAAGTGTGACAAGTCTCATATGTAAAGCCATTGAAAGAATTATCATGGATTTGATAAACAATGACATAGGAAGCACATTGACAACTTACTAAAATCTTAATCCTGCCCTTGCTCTGTACCCACTTAATCTACCTTCTCTGTTTTCCCTCCTTATTTTCATCCTGTGTCACTCATAACTATGGGTTACTACTACATACACAGGGTTTTTGTATTTTGATCTCTGACAATCTTGATTGTAATCAGTGTTAATTTCTACTATGCTATTTGACTGTATTTTTTTTCTTTTTTGTTATTATAAAGTGTATTGCATTTTATCTTGTATTTATTTTTGGAACTTTTCTCGTCGGGCCTGTGCTAAAAAAGGGCTTTTGCCGAGTCGGACTAACCCGATTAACAAATGTCAAATATGTTCATAGGTTCGTAGTTGTTTACTAGGCTAATGACCACAAGGGCCTTTTTAAACCTAGCCATGCATCCCAAATCTCTGACAAGTTCTGATACCCTTGATAAGTGTAAGCATGGGCCTGGGAGATGGGCTTGTGGAGATGAATCATTTACAAGTGTTAAATAAATAATAAATACAGACATTGGATCCTATCCAGTTCAGTTTTGTCAAAAGCAAGTTATGCCTACTTAACCCGGTGGTCTTTTTTAAGAAGGTCACTAGAGCTATGTACAAGTGCAAATCAGTGCACATCATGTACCCTGACCTAGCCAAGGTGTTTGACACAATACTTCATTCGCCCATTATAGATAAACTTACAAAATTAGGCATAAACCCATATGTGACCCGATGGAGAGCCAGTTAGCTCTCTGATAAGACAAAAGAAGTTAGGATAGGGGAATCCATCTCCACAAAGAGGGCAGGCACTAGTAGACCCCCATGAGGCCTCTCTTTTTTTGGCATCTACTTCTTTGAAGTCAAGACAAACATCAAGGGCCTCTGATATACCAAGTTTAGAGACAACTGCAAACTAGTCATGGTTATTGAATCACCTAAAGGCAATTGCAAAAAATGTATAATGATACCCTTTGGAAGGACACTTACCTCTGGAAATTGCCGCATTAATAATATACTCCTAAAAATAGATCCAGCAGTCATGTATCTAAAAATACATATTGACAGTAACCTGGCCTTTGACCACTACGTCTCTACTGTGATGAGAAGGCCATTCTGTGTTGCACAACTTATACATAAGGGTATAGCAGCGAGGTCGAAGGAGGTCATTGCTCCACTGTACTTAGCTGTCATCAGACCAGTCATTGAGTACAGTGCACCCTTCAACATGTACCTGACTAGGCACTTGAAACAACTTGAGAGACCACAGTGCTTCCTTACATAAAGAATACAGGGAGTAAACAGCAAGTCCTATATGGACCATTTCAAAGCTCTGTCCCTGTATTTCGTCTCCTACAGACTACTGTACTGCAATCTATGCATAGCCTACAAGACATCCACTGATCCCACACTAATGGATTTTTTGCTTATCTGCATAACAAATAGCATCAGAAATTCCCATTCTAAGGGCCTAAACCTCATCTACAACATAAACAGGACATGGAGGGACAAGCATGTGTCTCAAAAATTACTCTTTGAACAGGCTTCCCATCCATTTGAAACAAAGCTCATCCCTAACTCTCTTCAAACTTAACTATGACCAATGGATATAAAATCACAAAATTTTCCCTTGTATGACACATATGTCTGTAATGTACAGGGGCAGCCTGTAAATGCTTGATGCATATGAATCTGTATCATAACCATAGGATTCCTTGGGATATTGATACACATCTGCAATATTTTGGTACATTTGGGGTGAACTTATCTAGGCTTAAAATAGCTCTTGGTCCGATAGCCTAGTAACCAGCTATGAACATATATATATATATATATATATATATATATATATATTTATATTTATAAAATGTCTTATGTAGAGGATTATAATTGGGTTTCCTGTTGTGTCCACTTTATTATGTGTTTGAGACATGGATGTCAAGAAATTCAATTTGAGAGCAAAGCTGAAGAAGTAAATCTTAGCATCCATGTTGAGAACACATAATGCTAGGTTATAGCTAGACATCAGATCCTAATTCTCTGTAGTGCATGGAGATTAAGCTACACTATGTATTATTAGTTTCAGGAAAAAAAATAAAAAAAAAATTGCAAAGTCTTTTGCTAGCTTTCAAAGCTGATAAAGCACTCAGCATGCACTGTCAAATAGAAAAACACATCAGGGAAAGATTTTGAAACAAAGTGATGGACAAATTGTAGGACTAGACAGCAGATAGAAATTAAACTGTTCTGACTTCTGCTGCTGTCATTTGCTGGCTGGCACTGTGATTTCACAGTACCTGGTGTGAGACCCAATCTTATCAGTGCTTAGTGGGAGTGCTTAACAGTTGTTAAGACTGGGTGTTGCTGTGCCGAAGTTTTTAACTCATTTGCCTTTTTCCTGGTATTGGAGCGTAATCATGGCACTTCATGCTGTACCTATATTTATGTATGTCTGTTGCCTGTTTTCTCCATTCAAACATGTGGGTTGTCAGATCCAACAGAAGCCAACCTTGGCATCAATGTCAAAGCTTATTGGGTCCATAACTCTGACTCCTCCCCTATCCATAATTCTGTAGGTTGCACCTGTGATACCCAGACCTTGTTTGTTGCTTGAACATTTGGGGTGCGTGGAGAGCTTCCAGCAGTTCAGGTAGGATTATTTTGGTTTTCTGGAAAGCTACATTCCTCTCCTACCATAAGAGTTTTTAACTCTCACTATTTTTTCACTCATAGCTTTTCCTTTAGCTAGGATTTAGTAAAAAAAAAATAGTAATAATTATTTCTGTGCCAGTAGTTTTCTTGGTAGATTTCAAGACTTTTTTTAATGGTGTAGTTTCTATATATGGTGTTTTTCTAAAACTTTCCTAATCGATACTAGTGTGTTTTCACTTTTGCCAGTTTTTCTAACAGTATTAGTGTTTCTATAATGTCTGAAACGTCAGGATTTAAAAAGTGTTTCGAGTGTGGGCACAAATTGCCCCCTCAGAACCCAGACTCTAAATGCATCTACTGGCTCTTTGCTGCTCACCTAGATACAGAATGTCAGTCATGCACGACCTTCAGTTCTAAATTCCTTCAGACTAATAGAGACAAATTAGTGTTAAAATGGGCTTCTTCTAGCGCACACAGGGGCTACCCCTTCACCATCCTGTCCTTTGATAAAAGACAAAGAAAAGTCAAAGTTGAAGGCTTGGGAGAAAGAGAAGGTAGATTGAAGAGAAAAGGAAAGAAGCAAATCTTCTTCAAAACTTACAAAAATATATCTCAAGAACCATCAGCACTGGTCAGTCCCAACCTGACATTCCCAGAAGATCAGAACTGTCTACTCCTTGAAACCCTAGCTCCTTTGTCGTTGCTAGAACTTCTGGCATGTTCACCGACTATATCCCAGTCTACCTTCACTCCAATACCATTGGATCAAGATGAGACTCGGAGTCAAAGCTTTGCAGCTGAGTTCTGGGGGAGTGACAAGATGCTGAGATTTTGAAAGCTGTCACTTCCCCTTGGGGCTTTGGCCCTAGATAGCTCAGATCCAAGATTTGCTTTGGGGCTGAGGCTCATTGGCCAAGGTTTCTATCTCCTCTTTGGAGCAGATGGAGTTGTCACCACCAATAGCAGCCTTGGCTTTTGTAGCATTTGAAAGGGTTTTGGCAACTTCCAAAGACCAGGTAGCTTCAGGTAGTTTGGTTCCACCCAAACCCTATCTGCATTCTGCTTCTTCAGCTCCTCATCTGGTCTTGCAGGGACAGTTGGCATCAAAGGTTTGTGAGGACATCTAATTTGTTAATTCTCTGTCTGATTCTGACCCTTCTACTGAACCCCATGAAGGTGTTCCTAGAAAAACGGACATGCAAGTGGAAGCATCTAGACTCATCACCAAAGTCTTTCACTGAAGATACCAACTTAGAGGAAGGAGAAGGCTCCACTCGTTTCTCCTCTTAAGATGTCTTTTTTGCTGACATCCTAGAATTCATGAAACAGAGAGGAGGATGAACATCCCAAGACCCTTCTTCAGATGAGTTGGTATTCTTGGAAGCATTTGGTTCCAGACCAACATCTTCCTGGGTGGTACCACCCCCCATTGATCCACTTATTGATCAAATGGCTCAATGGGCATAGAAGAACCCTGATGTGGTGGAACTCATACCAAAGAAAGCTGACTGCATATTATCTGCCCCAACTGACAGGAAACACTGGAGTAATACTCCACCTGTAGATGCTATGTTAGTGGCAGCAGCCACCAAGAAAGAGCTATTGGAACAAAGCCCTTCTGTTCCTTCTCCAAATAGAGAATTTAGGGTGATGCACTTATTTGGAAAGTGGACATATGCATCAGTGACTTTCGTTCTTAGACCACTGAACTACCTTACTCACCTAACAAGATTCCACAGAGACTTGACCAAGGAAATATCCAAGTCTGTCTCAGGGGTATTCCCAGTTGATTTTCAAAAGACAGTGGACTCCCAGCTCTTCACTCTACAATCAACTTCTGATGTAGCCATGTGTCTGCTCTTGAACACAGCTGATGGCACAGCCAAAGCAGCAGGCACCAGTATCACTATGTGCCACTATGTCTGGATGCAGCTATGTGACTTAGTGAAAGGCTTCAAATCATCCTTCATTATTCTTCCTACAATGCTTCCAACCTGTTTGGACCTAAATTCAAGGATACACTTGCCAGGAGTTATCAGAATGGCAAGATTCCCTCTCTGTAGTGGGAATACGCTTCACTGTCCCTCAAAGAACATTCTGTAGGAACCAGAGATCAGAGAAGAAGATATAGTTCCTAAAATCGCAGTTTTTTCCATGACGCCCAAGATGACAGATCTTCCCATGGCAGAGGATGAGGTAATTTTAAGAGATGATTCCCAAAAGGCAGAGGCACAGATTCAAGGCTTTTGAGGTCCTTTTCCTGAGAAATACTTTCAGTATCCCTGAACAGTTGTCCAACTACTGTGCTGTGGTGGCAGTCGGGGGAACATCATTCCTTATACCCTCAAGCCTGGCAAAAAATAACATCAAACTCATGGGTGCTAAGGATAATATCCAGAGGTTGTTCAATTCTCTTTTTTTACACTCCAGAAATGAAGAAAGTCCCTGATGTTCCACCCAATCAGTGGCACTTAGCAGCCATAGAAATTTCAAAGCTGCTAGAAAAAAAGAGTCATCCAACCGGTCCCCCGTAACCAGTTAGAATCCGGAGTCTATTCCAAATTCCTTTTAGTGACAAAGAAAACTGGGGACATAAGACTCATTTTGTATCTCAGTCACTTAAACCAATTCATAAAACAGATAAAAGTCTGTTCAGTCACAGTTCAGTCCATTTTGCCTCCTCCAAGGTAGGACAATTGGATGTAGTCTATATAGCTCTAAAATGCCTACCGTTATATCAAAATAGCAAAGTACCCCAGGAGATTCCTCTGCTTCCAGTTGAGAGCCAGTCATTTCAATTCAGAGCTCTGCCTTTCAATCTCAACACCCCCCTCCCCCAGGTGTTCACCAAGATCATGGCAGTAGTAGTGGCGCACCTGCGTCTACTAGGGATCCAAGTCTTCCCCTATTCAGATGATTAGCTTCTCACTGCCCCCCCCCCCGAGCTTCTCCTACTCACAGACTGGGATGATGTGCTCCAGTTGCTTCTGAATTTAGGAGTTTCAGTAAACCTACCAAAATGTCAGTTGACTACATCTCAGGAATATAGAGTTCATAGTATGCCACCTTCAGATAGTCAGCCTTCCCCAGTCCACTGTCCAGTTGCTTCACCTGACAGCCCTTCATGTTCTTCA
Organism: Protopterus annectens; assembly: GCF_019279795.1. Taxonomy (NCBI): domain Eukaryota; kingdom Metazoa; phylum Chordata; order Ceratodontiformes; family Protopteridae; genus Protopterus; species Protopterus annectens. Next base: position 224,783,247 of record NC_056731.1, read on the forward strand.
TCACCAACAAGGTTAATCCTACATCTCTTGAGTCTCATGGCATCTATGATTCTTATAGCTCCTTTAGCAAGACTTTTCATAAGAGTACTGCAGTGGACTTTAGTAGTACAGTGATCTCAATGCACTCACCCTCTGCATGAAAAAAATTAGATTACACAAGTCTGCAAGAACCACATTGCTTGGTGAATAACTTCTCTGTCATTGACCAAGGGGTGTCGTTTCTAAACAGATCTGCCAACAGCAGCAGTGACCATGGACACATCCCTTCTTGGAAGGGGGGGCATTTTGAAGAGAAGATGGTCCAACGTACATGGTCAATACCAGAAGCCAGTCTTCACATCAATGTCTTGGAGCTGAGGGTGGTTCTTCTACCACTGCAGGCATTTCAGGACCAACTCTGCAAGGGTGTGTTATCCATACATACAGACAACATGACTGTTGTATGGTACATCAACAAACAAGGAGGAACTCATTCTTACCCTCTTTGTTGGGAAGCCATGAGGGTTTGACAATGCGTGATGTTTTCATAACACTTTCTGATAGCAACACACATCCCAGAGTCATCCAGTGTACTCATGGACAAATTGATCAGGGCAATGCTAATGCTTCATAAGTGGTCCCTCAACCTGCAGACACAAGCAATTTTCCATCATTGGAGCCAACCTTGCTATGACCTATTTGCTTCCTACCTAAACAACAAATGCAGCGAGGGAGAGTCCTCAAGGGATGCTGTGGTTCAGAGTTGGCTCCCAGCTCTCCTGTATGCCTTTCCCTCTTACCTCTAATGAGCAAGTTCATACAGAAAGCAAGACAGTGCAAGACTAGGGTGATCTTCATTGCTCCCTTTTGGCCCCAACAGACGTGGTTCTCGTTCCTTTGGCATCTTCTAGTAACATCTTGCATGGATATTGGATCAGTATCCAGATCTACTATCACATCTATCTGGATTTCCTCCTCTGGATCAGAAATCCATAAAGCTAACCACATGGTTCTTCCAATTTTAACCATAGCCAGAGGAACCATGCTTCTTCTTGCAGTAGTCAGCATTTTTCTACTTCATGAACAATATCTCCTAGGAAAGTTTACCACAGTAAATGGAAGAGATTTTCAATATGGGCCTATTGCAAAGATCTAGACCTTTTTTCAGTACCATTTCCTTCCATATTTGAATTTTTGTCTGACCTCTTTGAAAAGGGCTCTAGTTTTTCAACTATAAAGGTTCATTTGGTGGCTGTTTACAATTTTCATATTGGAATTAACAATCCATCAGTTGCATCCCTCAAAATCTCAAAAGCCAAGGTACATTTCTGTTGAGACCTCCCATAAGGCACCCAGCACCTCCATGGGACATCACCATCCTATTACAAGCTTTGTTTTAACCTCCCTTTGAACCTGCTAATACAGTAGATTTAAAATTTCTTTCATGGAAGACCATTTTTCTAGTAGTAGTAGTAGCATCAGCCAGACAAATCTCAGAGCTACAAGCCCTCTCATCTAAGCCCCATGCCTGATTTTTCACAAGGACAGGGTTTCCCTTAGAACTAACTCATTCTTTATTCCAAAGGTGGCATCTGATACTAATTTAAATCAATCTATATATATTCCTGTTTTCTTTCTAAGATACTCAAACAAGGAAGAATGCCTCCTACATTTGTTAGATTTTCACAGACAACTCAGATTCTATATTCACAGGACAAAGGACTTCAGAACAGATGATCAATTATTTATTTTCTTTTCTAGGTCAAACTTAGGAAAGGTGATTTATAATGTGACTCTATCCAGATGGGTCTCAGATTGCATTTCCTTTGCTAGCATAAGAAACATTTGCCTTTAGCAAGTAAACATAGAACACATTTGACAAGAGCAGTGTCTATTTCTACAACCTTTGATAGAGGATTGTAAGTGGAAGATATTTGTGCAGCAAACACATAGACAACTGTACACACCTTTGTGTCCCACTATATGTTGGACACAAACAATCAAGACTGCATTCATACCAGTCCCAAAGAAAAAATGAAGGCAGATGTAGGAGCAAATAAATGTAATACAGATCAGGATTAAGCGTTTTCGTAAACAGGTTACTTCATCAGAATCAAATTACTAAAAATACACACCATCCTTTTGTAACCCTCCCCAATATCACATGGTACATCATTGCCTCAAATAAAGGTTCATAAAGCACCAATACACACTAAATATTAAAACAAGCTAAAACCATGAACTGAAAACATAATCACACACCCCAAAATTTCATAGTACATGATAAACTGAACCACAACAATACTTAACTTTATAATGCATTTGGAATAGAAAATAATGTGGAATGTGCCAAGGAACAATAAATTGAATCAAATAGAAAACTGAACCCAGTTTATACCCCATAAGACTTGAGCCTTAGTATACTGGCTATGGACAGTCCCTCATTTAAGCCTGGGTGTTTAGTAGCATCCAATTTGAGCTGCCAACGCAGTTCTCTTTCCTCTAAAATGTCATTCCAAGGGCCCCCTCTGGTATCTTGCAATACTTGTTCAAGTACAGAAAAACAAAAATAATGGGCAGGGAACTCCATGTGATGTTTAGCCAAAGCATGCTGCAATCCACCTTTCTAATCTCATTTTTGTGTTCACACAACGTGTGGAAGCTCACAGGTTTTTACAAGTTTTACATCCAGTGGTGCCTTGTATCTTTGGGATCCGAAAGATTCACAAATTCACCACTGATCCACCTATGCGTTCTATAGTCAGTGCTAGTAAGTCTAAAACCCACCCCCTTGGTGTATATGTAGACACATTGCTGAAGGATGTTTTAAAACCTTCTGGTCACATTTGCCAAGATTCTTGGGATTTTGTATTAAAATTGAAGGAGGTTGAATTTTCTAAGAATTGTTTATTTTTAACAGTGGATGTCAATGAACTATTTAATGTGATACCTCATGAATTGGGGCTTGAGTGGTTCCATGAATTTTTATGTGAACACACAGAATTTAACAATGACAAAGTGAATGTTTTCGTTTCTTGCATGGAAATGGTTTTAAAATACAAGTTTGTGTTTTTAGAGGGGCAGTACTACCATCAAACCAAAGAGGTAGCCATGGGGGCCTCTTGTGACCCCATTTTTGCTAACATTGTTTTATTACAATGGGAAAGAAAAATTTTGTTTACCCACTTCGAAGTAAAGCCATGGATGCTGTACCTGCATTTCCTGGATGACATTTTTATTGTTTGAGACAGGCCGTTGGCAGATATCGAGGGGTTTATGGAATTTATTAATGCTTCTACTCCCTTTTTGAGGTTTTCCCATACTGCCCATCATGAGTGCATCCATTACTTAGATGTTACCATTTCCAAGGACCACGAAAGTGAGAAGTGGGCTAGTACCATCTATAGAAAACCCATGTATAGCAACAGCTTACTTCACTTTGGGAGTAACCACCCCTTACACCAAAAACTGGGAATTATAAAAGGCTAATTTGTGAGGGCGGCCAGAATGGTGTCTTCACATTCTCAATTGGTAATGGAATGTGAAAAACTCAAAGACATGTTATTCAAGAGGGGTTATCCTGAAACTTTGGTCACCCCCATTTGTGAAGACACTATATGGAAATGGATGAACGGGGACATAGTGCCACTAATATCATCCAATTACACCACAGTTCCAGTGGCAAAAAAAGAGGGATTATATGATTCAGTTCCGAAAAATCATGTGTCTGTCACTGAATATTTCAACCAAGCCCCCTTTATTAGGGACATTTTGTTTAAAAATTGGCCGATTATTTTCCATTTTTAGGGATACTAAGGAAAAATTGGATGAGGGTGCCAGGGTTTTGTTTAGGATGGGTAAGACCATCAAGAATCTTTTAGAACAAGCCCCCAAACACTGTGAATATCGCCATAGTAACAAGAGAGCAGGAACATACAAATGTGGTCATTGCAGGTATTGCCCTGACATTTTGGAGGGTGATCACATTATTATAAAAGGGATGTTTATTAAGTCCATAGGTTTTTGTAATTGTGAGAGTTGTGGGGTTGTATATGCTGCTATCTGCCAATTGTGCCAATGTTTTTACATTGGCAAAACTAAGAAAAAAATCAAGGAATGTATATACGAACAAAAAAATGACATTAGAAAGGTGGATTGCAGCAATGCTTTGGCTAAACATCGCATGGAGTTCCCTGCCCGTTATTTTCTCTCAGATTAGATGCTTTGAAACACCCAGGCTTAAATGAGGGACTGTCCTTAGCCAGCAATACTAAGGCTCACATCTTATGTGGTATAAACTGGGTTCAGTTTTCTATTTGATTCGATTTATTGTTCCTTGACACACTCCACATTATTTTTTATTCCAAGTGCATTATAAAGTTTAGGTATTGTGGTTCAGTTTATCATGTACTATGAATTTTGGGGGTGTGTGATTATGTTTTCAGTTCATGGTTTTAACTTGTTTTAATATTTAGTGTATATTGGTGCAAGAACCTTTATTTGAGGTAATGATGTACCATGTGATATTGGGGAGGGGTAAAAAAGGATGGTGTGTGTTTTTAGTAATTTGATTCTGATGAAGTAACCAGTTTACGAAAGCACTTAATCCTGGTCTGTATTAAATTTATTTGCTCCTACATCTGCCTTTGTTTCTTCTTTGGGACTGCTCTGCTGTTTGTGTTTTGGATTTTTGTCTTCAGTCTTTTGGTTATTGGCTTATTTAAGATTGCATTCGTCTTTTGGTTCCACCATACTCAAGAATGTCCTTCCCTGATACCACCCAGTCTGACAACTTGGGATTCTGTCTCACATGTTTGGACAGACAAAAATAGACAACAGTGGATATGAAAGTTATGTACTGGACTTGCTATACTCTGGAACAAGCTACCCATCTATGTCAAGCAAAGTTCTTCATTAGCACTCTTCAAGAAAAATCTTGATGAGTAGATGGGAAATAGGAAATACACCCCGGGGATCACTTCTGTGTCTCTGATGGACAGTGGCACAGGAAAATAACTTTCTTGGGTGGCGTAAGCTATGGATCCTTGCTGGCTAGGCTTACATAGGCCCTTGGGCCGATAACCTAGTACCTACCTGTGAACCTATGAACTTACCATAATGCTAGATCCATGTTGTCTGATTTTCATCTGCTTCAAACCCCTTCCCTCCTACCCCCTTCCAAATTGTCACCTGTGCTTCTACATGATCAAGTGCAGATTACTCCTTGTCTATGCAGAGTCTCACTAGACTGAAAAAGCCTTTCATCAGCCATTACAAATTAGTGGGTTTGACTTCCTTCTACTAAGGTTATTCCTTTACCTATACAAACACACACACACACACACACACACACACACACACACACACACACACACGTACATAGGTAGTTTTTTCACTATTATAGAGTCTAACTCGATCTGAGTGTTACAGGTGTGCAACCTAGGGAATTTTACGTAGAAGAGGAATCAGAGCTGCGGAACCAATATGTTTTGAGATAGGCACTGAGGTCAGATCCTGTTTGATCCGACAACCCACATAACTGAAGCAGACAAAAATCAGAAAAACATGGATCTAACATTATGGAAAGTACATAACTTTCATTTCCTTATGGCTTCATGGCAATTTTTTTTTAGGGGGGTGATATTCCTTAACAAAATGATATATCAAGTAATAATGAGCAGTAAATGAAATAGCAAGGTGGAAGAAATCAAATGGTAGTAAAATGCAGTGTATGTGCACAGTTTGTCTCTCATTATTCATATTTTCTTATTTACATTTTATTTTTGTAACTTAGTGAGCTACTTATTATTGACACATAGTGTGAAATGTCATGTGCGATACAGAAAGGTCATTATCACTGTTCATGTGTAATTCTCTATGCTAGGGAAATTGCTGTTTGCTTGCTGGTATTTATGAAGATATGCAATATTTCTGTATGTGCATTAATGTCTCCAAAACCTGATGACTTATAAATTATGACATTATATCAGTTGAAAGATTAGATGATGACGGATAAAACTGTTGTTGGCCTTCACTGTAAGTCGTACAGTGATAGGTACTTATACTGTTAATGATGCAAATAGGCATCATTTTACATATTTCAATAAATATTTCAGTAAACAAGCATACATATTTCAACAAATAAGGCTTCAAAAAGGAATGCCTTAGCATCTAATCTTGTATCAACTAAAGAAAAGTGCTGTTGAGACTGTTTGCCCAAGTTACACACTTTCCCAACTATTGTAAGAGTTAGATAAGATCTTTATAATTTGAACACTGCTGCAGTAGCCATAGCTACATGAGTTATTTCCTGCATGGAATATAATAGCCAGCCAACTTCCAAAGCTTAAGGACACCTTCCCTGTTATTAGCTTGGTTTGAGCTTTGCCGTTACCCAGGAGTATGCCTCTTGTAGGCTTTCAAGGACTGACAGACAGCTAGCAGATATGTTCCCTTGTGGAGAAAAAACTTCCATGTCTTATTTTTGTTACAGAAACATCTTTTTTCCATGAAATAGCTTATTTTAAGCTACAAAAAGTGTTTTATTGACTGCCATGTAACTTCTAATCACTTGCTTACTGTGAAGAGCAACTTTTTACTTTTGTGGGGAAAAAGTTGTTAAAACTACCTTTTTGTTTGTTTTTCTTAAGTAAAACTTCTGTTAATTTCCTTTTGAGAGCTGAGGCAAGTGTTTAAACTGCTTTTCAATGTGTTTTTCATTTGAAAATTTGCTTTTTTAACAAGTCCTTTTTTCACCGACTACTGCTGTCAGTCTTACTCAGGTTTCAGGCATTATATTAATCTTCAACATAGAAAAACTTACCAGTTGCTTGCGTTTTCCTTCTTCCACACACTTTCGTTTTCTTTCGGCTTTTTCCCGGTTAGGGGTCGCCACAGCGGATCACCTGTCCACTCATGATTGGCAGTGAAGTTTGACAGTGTCTAGTTGCCAGCCCAGTGCCCACCGTTCCACAGAAGGCACACACGGATTCACTATACAATATCAAAGTACTGAAATGTCGAATTTCAGTATTTCGAGACTGAATAGTCGAAAACCCACATACACGAAAACCCACAATCATGAATACCACAACCGCGACCATTCACACACACACACACACACACACACACACACACACACACACACACACACACACACACACACACCAAGACATAATCACACACACATACACCTACCTAACTAAACAAACATAACAACACACAGAAACACACCTAACCTACCTATAAGCAGGGGGGCAAGCCACCCTGCACTCCCCACACACCTCCTACTTATATATTCTAACTCTAAGGTCGCACTAAATGCATTTGAGTAACTTCACTTTCTACTATTCGGTCTCAATGTACTGAAATTTGAGATTTCAGTACATTGAGATTGTCTAGTGTATCCGCACACACACGCAAGCACTCATGCCTATGGCCAATTTAAAGTGTCCAATCTACCTACAAAAAGAGAAAAGGTTCTAGACAACTTGTGTCTGCTTCTACAGACTACAAATTTGCCTTAGCCACAGATAGATGTCTTTACTGTTGTCTTTTCTTGTTCCGTAGACAATTCATCTTTTTTCTTGGCACCATCTGGTGTAGTCCAACAGCCACTATGGATTGGGGGGGTCAGACACATCCTCTGTGGATTTTGGAATGCCCTTAGCATGCAAGGTTTTGGAGGAAGTAGCAGGGATTATGTCTGTCGTTAATTGGACTGGAATGACTGCAACTAGGGAAGATTTGCCTGTAAGAAGTTGTTCTGCTTCTACAGAAATTCCTGTAAAAAAAAAAAAATGCAGCAGAAAGTTAGACATTTGTCATTCCCTGTTTCCATTACTTTGGACAGAGTGATATATTGGCCTTAGTTCAGGCTGTTGACCCTTCCAGTTCTGATGATAATAATAAGAGAAAAATAAATTCTTCACTGTCTGAAGATTTTGAGGGGACAAAATCTTATCTGATGCTGACAGTTTTCAATGTGTTCTCAACTGTTGGAACTGTTGGGTTTGGATCCGATCCTCAGATCCGATTCAGCCATTACTAAAGCTCATGGCCAACAAAAAGTTCTCAAGCTCCTCCCTTACCTATGATGCCCCAACTCCTAACATACCTTAGATCTTGTGTGCAGCTTTTTACGAAAAGACACGGTCAACCTGAGCTCTCAAGTCTTCTAAGGATAAGTTTTTTACTTCATAGTTTTTTTCTCTGGTAAATCCCATTATTTTATTACTTCCTTACCTTTTACACTTAATACTTTACTATCATCATTGGTAATTCCTCTAGTCTTTGTTTTCTGCTATTTATTACACATTACTGTAGTCTTCGATACCATTGCTGGTATCCTTTTCCCCTTTTTCCTTTATTCTCTCTCTTTCTAAAAAAAAAAAACATTTTTTCCTTTCCCTTTGTTGTCACAATGTTTGATAAAGGGCTTTCTGGTTTTAAAAAATGCCAAAAGTGTGGGCGCAAATTTTCCCTTTTTAGATGCCCATGCTTTATGTGTTTATCCAAGTGGATTGTTCAGTTTGTAAAAACTTCAACCATAGGGCCATAGGCAGACAGAATCAATTGATTTTAAAGGGGTTGCTCCCTTCAACCTTTAGTGAAACTATTTCTGGGGCTCAATCCCTCAAGACTAAAACTAAGAAGTCTTTGACTAAGTCTCCAAGACCTTCTGCTTTGTTGACTCCATCTTCTGAACTGTCGAAGAAAAAGTCAAAGCTGGATCTGAAATCAGTTCAGATCCACTCTCCTTCAGATTCATTAAAAAATCTATAGATCCAAGCTCCTCAGATCAGAAGATCCTGCCTAGGACAAGATACTCATCGGTATTGGACTCAGTGTCTTCCAGGGTTTCCTCTCCCTTTTTTGAGAGACACTGGTCCAGGTCACCATCCCTTTCACCATCCCTTGCCTCATCTCATTCTTCCAGGAGTTTGACTGAAGAAGATGTGGACAGAATGATGAAGAGATTCCTCTCAGTGCAGATAGAGACGGGTATTCGTCTGGCTCCTACCCCCTCAGGTCAGGAAGCCTGTCCATCTACCACACTGCCATTATTTGCTTAAGAACCAACCAGTTGTTTCAGAGTCCCTGGATCCAAACCTTCCGGGTTCATCTGGCTCATATCTGAAGATGCCTTATTTTTGGATCTGAAGCTTTCTGTGAGTATACCAACTTCGATATCTTTGGATCCAGATGACTCTCAAATCCGAACCTGCCTTGTCGGGTTCAAAGCATTGGAGTCGACTCCGAGGTTTTCAAAGCCATCTCTGCACCTCAGTGCCTCACCATTGAACAGCTCGGCTCCGACTTCCGCCTCGGGAAGATTGCTCTTGGGGCAGAGCGAAACAATGGTCCAGAAGCCTGGCTTCTCAGAACCATTGTCTTCCTTCTCCCTGGAGTGATCTGCATTCAAGTTAGTGAAGAGAGTGTTTTCTGCTCTGACAGGACAGATGGATCCAACCCCCTACGATCTTCCATCTGATTCCCAGATGACTGCGCTTAGAGCCACGTCATTCTGTGCAATAGGGGCAGCCATCTCAATGCCCCCAGACCACCCAGCATGGTTTTACAATGTCTTCCAACACTTTACCAGAACATCCCACTGTGAAATTCCTGAGGAAAAGGAAGTACAAGAGGAGGCACTTAGACTGTCCACGAAAGTCACTGAGGATACTGATTTCAATGAAGGAGAATGGTCCTCATGATCACCTATAGAAGTTGTCTCATTTGGAGATGTTCGTGAGATCCTGAAGCAGAGCGGTAGATGGTCCTGCAGCAACCCTTCACCAGAGGAATCAGTATTTCTGGAAGTCTTTGGAACTGGCCCGTCTACCTCCTAGTTTACTCCACCCACTGATGAGCACATTGATTTGGTCTCCAGGCAGGCATGAAAGGAACCTGATAAAGTTGAGCAAGTCATAAAGTAGACCAGATTGGATTCTGGTTCCACCCGTCAGGAAGGAATTCTAGAGTAAGTAAAGAGGTGCCTGTGGATGCTATGGTCATGGCGGAAGCCGCCAAGAAGGAACTTGCTGAGCAATGTTCCTGTGTCCATCACCTTAGCAGGGAGTCAAGGGTGATGCCAGATTTGGGGAGCATCTGTATGCTTCAATGACCTTTGCCCTTAGGTTGCTGAATTGCTTGGTACATTTTACCAGACTACAAAGGGACTCTATCAAGAAACTTTCAAAATCCCTTTCCCAGACCATTACTGCTGAGGCTTAATCTTCTGTGGCCTGTCAGTTGTCTGCCCTCTAATCTATTTCAAATTCGTCTATGAGGTTTATCTTGCATGCAGCCAAAGGTGGCTCAAGGGCAGTGGGTTCAAGCATTTTCACTAGGCGGCATGCCTGGATGTACTTAAGTGATTTTGCAGAGCCTTTCAAGTCCTCATTTGTCACTGCATCCTTTGATGGCAGTTCATTATTTGGTCCAAAAGTGAAGGACACATTCTTCAGGCGTGAAAAAGATGGGAAGACCCTCTCTGCAGTTTGTGTGTTTTTCGGGGTTCCTATTATATACTCGAAGAGGCATTTCTTCGAATGCCTCTTCATTGACTGTTAAATAACGAAAACACAAAACAGCGAACGGACATGTAAGCAATTTCTTTCCCTGGGAAAGAAATCACGTGGCCACCTCTGTTGCTTTGCCATTTTCCCCACTAGTGCGATCTCAGAGTTGGTATATTTAGTTAGGGGTTTGGGGGTATTGTTTGTAGTGAAGTGTTTTTTTGTTTAGGGTAAGCAATTTCTTTCCCAGGAAAAGAAATCACTTTTGTGTTTTCATGGTTTACGGATCGATGAAGATGTGTTCGGTGAAATGCCCCTTCGAGTTTCAAATATAGGCCTTGTTTTCTGACCCCTCAAAGATCATTTTCTAGGAATCAACGAGGTGGACAGAAAAAAAGTGGTTCAGGAAGTCTCAGGGTCCTTTTCAGAACATGGAGATAGTTCCCCTTGGGGCAAAGGGGGGAACTCAAATGGATGATGATGCCCAAACAGTAGAGGAGGCCCTCTGATAGACTCTATCAGTGTTCCTGAAAGGAGACCCATCTCTGCCCCTCCAGAGACAATTAGGGGTAGACTATTCCTGCAATAATGAGCCTGGCTAAATATAACAAGAGATACTTGGGTGCAGAATGTTATATCTAGAGGTTATATTATTCCCTTTTCCCTTACATAACCTGCTGTTTGCAAAATTCCTGATGCTCCACCCAGTCAGTGGAAAGCAGCAGCACTAGAAATAGAAAAGCTGCTTGAAAAAAGAGTCATCCAAAGGTCCCACCAGACCAGATAGAATACGGAACTTACTCAAGATACTTTTTAATGCCAAAAAAAACAGGGAAGGGAGACCAATTTTGGATCTCAGTGACTTGATCAAAGCAGTTCATTACACAAAGTTCCAGATGGTCATGGATCAGTCTGGTCTGCCTTTTTTAGGCAAGGATGACTGGATGTTCTCGATAAACCTTCAGGATGTGTACTATCACATCAGAATGAACAGGCAATCCAGAAGGTATTTATGCTTCTGGCTGAGAGCCAGTCACTACCAATTCAAAGCACTGCCCGTTGGCCTCACCACAGTCACCAGGGTGTTCACCAAATGCATGGCAGTGGTAGCAGCTCACTTGAGACTGCAGGGATTCCAAGTGTTTCCATATCTAGACAACTGGGTCATTGCCACCCTGACCAGGCATCTAATAATAAGAGCAAGAGATCAGGTACTCCAGACTTGTTCTCATCTCAGGATAACCATAAATTACAGCAAGTCTCAGTTCCAGCCAACTCATCCTTGGAATTCATAGGAGCAGGACAGCTTCTCTTCCTCTCTCAAGAGTGCAGACTATCAAATTCCAGGTCAGGAAAATAATTTGCAGTACAAAAATTTCAGCTTGGTTGATTCTGCAATTATTTTGTTCCTCTAGCAAGATTTCATATGAGAATTCTTCAATGGATGCTAACAACTCAGTGGTTGATTCTTTATCAGTGCATGTCAGCACAAGTAAGAATCACTTAGACATGCAAGAAGAACCTTTGGTGGTGGATTCGATCAAATCAGGTTATACAAGGCCATCCTTTCTTCTTCACTCAGCCCAAGGCTATAGTGACCGCGAACACTTCCCAGATTGGGTGGGGGTGCATTTTCTGGGGAAAACATTCTAAGGCACTTGGTCCCCTGAAGAGGCCCACATGCATATCAATGTTCTGGAAATGAGAACAGTTCTCTTAACACTGCAGGAATTCCAAGACAGTTGTGCTCCAGACAGACAATATGTCAGTAGTTTGGTACATCAACAAACAAGGAGAAACCAGGTCTTACCCCTAGTGTCAAGAAGCACTCAGATTGTAGCAATGAGCTATCTCATCCAACTGCTTTTTTATAGCAATGCACATTCCAGGGAAGTCCAGTGTGATAGCAGACAAATTGAGCAGGTCCATCCTTCTACCTCACATATGGGCTCTCAACTTAAAAGTGACAGAAATTATTTTCTGTTAATGGGGCCAGCCTTACTGTGATCTTTTTGCTTCTCCCCTAAACAACAAATGCAGTAGCTCCTTTGCCCTAATCCCCCTCTGGGGGAATCACAGAAGGATGCTGTACTCCACAGTTGGCCCCTGTATCCCCTGTATCCTTTATGCTTACCTACCAATTCCCCTAATTCCAAAATTTCTACAGGAGCTGCCAGGTTGAAGAGTAAAGTCATCCTCATTGCAGCTTACTGACCTTGACCGATTTGGTTCTCCTTCCTTTGGCCTCAGGCCTCCTGTCTCACCCGACAAGCATGATTCATCCGGATATCTCAAACATCAACAACAGTGTGGTTCCTCAAATTCCGTTAATAGCCCGACAACTGATGTGCTCTTCCCCTCTCCATCATATACTTTTATCTTACCATAAGGCTTCTACAAGAAAACTTTACAGAAGTAAATGGAAAAGGTTAATTTCTTGGGCACAGCAAAAACACATTGATCCATTCTCAGTGCCTGCACAAAGTGTACTTGAATTTTTGGCAAATATATTCAATGAGGGTGGTAGCTCCTCAGTGATTAAAGTTCAGTTAGCAGCTATCTCTAATTTTCATATTGGATTTGAGAATTCTTCTGTGGCTTCATGTAAACTTTGTAAAGCATTTTTGAGAGGCACATTCCTGCCGAGATCCCCATATAAAGATCCCACTCCACCATGGGATTTGAACTTGGTACTGCAGCCCTTAATTCATTCTCCCTTTGAACCAGCAGCTAAATGTGATCTTAAGTTCCTGACCTGGAAAACTATCTTTTTAGTAGCTATTACTTCTGCTAGGAGAATTTCAGAACTTCAAGCATTGCCTTCTAAACCTTCCTATTTGATCTTTCCTAAGGATAGAGTCACATTATGTGCCAATGCTTCTTTCCTTCCGAAGGTGATGTCAGAATCCAATATCATTCAGTCCATTAATTTGCCAGTTTTCTTTCCTAAATTTGCATACAAAGGTCAATATATGTTGCCCTTATTAGATGCTCACAGACAATTATGTTTTTACTTACATAGAACAAAAGAAATTAGGAATTCAGATCGATTATTTGTGCCCTTTTTAGATGCTAAATTGGGAAAACCTGTTGCAAAGGCAACCTTAGCCAGATGGTTGATGGACTGCGTATCATTTATCTACAAGTGGAGTCTAACCTTACCAAACCCTTTAAGAGCCCATTCAACTAGGTCTATGGCAACTTCTTCAGTGTTTCTGTCTAGAGCTTCCATGGATGCCATATGTGCGGCTGTTACCTGGGCCATTCTTCATATCTTTATCACTTATCACAAACTAGATCTAGTCTCAAGAGGAAGAGCAGTCTTTGGCTCAACTGTGTTCAGGAATATCCTTCCTTAGAGTCTACCTGGGAATTTAGGTAGCTGGGTACTCTGTCCCAATAGAGAATGAAAATTGACAACATCAGATAAAAAAATTATGAACTCACCATAATGTTCCATGTGTGTTGTCCATTTTCATTCTTCTCCAACTTCGCACCATCCCCCAACATTTTCCCAATGGATTTCTGGAAGAACGAGAGATTATAAGGACATCACAGTTCTTAATGCTGCGGTCCAGATATGGCTTATTCCATTAGGAAATGTATAGTAGTTATTTCTACTTTATGTAAAACAGCAGAAAAAGATCTGAGGTATGTTATGGGTTGGAACATTATGAGTAAGGGAGGAGCTTGAGAGCTTTTAGGCAGCCACGAACTGTAGTAACTGGTGAGCCGAATCCGAGGATCGGATCCAAGCCCATCATTTATAACAGTTGAGGAATAATGAAAATGAGCAACACAGTTGAAACATTATGGTAAGTACATAACTTTTTTTTCTCTACTCAGGCCCCAGATTCTTATTCTGTGGAGAGTGTTTCTTATAATGGTCCCTTAGAAGGATTTTCTATTTCTGAAACCATATCCAGAACAAATTATTTGTTTCAGTGGGAGCATAATGATATTCCACCAACTCTAAAGAAATATTATGATTTATTACAACTGACATTTCCTGATCCTTCTCCAGTTCCTCCCGTTCTTCCTGCATTAGAAGCTTAATTTATTACAGCCTGTAACTTGCCTGATAGCCAACCTGCTGCCCCTTAAAAAGGACATAGATTATATAAAGTTCCTTCAGTCTTATAAATTTTTATTTTTGAAATTCAGATCTAATCCAACAGTGACTTTCTTGGTAAATTCTACTAAATGTTTATCCTTCCCTCTCTGATAAGGATGGGAAAGCCTTTGAAAGATTTGAGGAAAAAGTGTATTCTTCTGACACACTTATTTTCAGAATTCTTAATTATCAAGCTTGCATATTAAAGTTTATTTTAGCTTCTTTTGAGAATGTGAGGAACATTATAGCTTATTTTCCCTCTCCTGAGGAATGTCATCTTTGTGTAATCTTATTCCTTCTGTGTCTCAATTGACTGAACACTCCAACCTGTGCTTATGATTCAGCTGATGCCTCTTCCTCGCCTGCTGCTACTGGAGCTTTTATAAGAAGGTGTGCTTGATTGTGTACAGCAAACCTATATGAGGATATCAAAGCTGAAATGAGGATATCAAAGCTGAAATTTTGAATTCTCCTTTGGATAAATAAATTTTCGACCATCCGCTGCAGAGGTCCTGAAAACGTTTGATGAATGAGGCAAGCTGATTTTGGAGTTTCTCAGATTTTTCAGGCTTCCTTCTCTAAATTTGCCAAAGGTTTTACAGCTACCTCTGCACCATTTTATGACAAGCAAAGTAAGCAGATACAGCAATCTGCTAGCAAGCAGACTTAAAAAAAAAAAAAAAAACAATGGCAAGGGACTCCAAAAAGAATGCAGGGACTTCCCAGAAACAAGGACAGACCAACAAGTTTGAATGACTGTCTACAGAATGTCCCACTCCCTTCCCTCTCTGGTAAGC
The DNA here is from genome assembly GCF_019279795.1 of Protopterus annectens. Classification (NCBI taxonomy): domain Eukaryota; kingdom Metazoa; phylum Chordata; order Ceratodontiformes; family Protopteridae; genus Protopterus; species Protopterus annectens. The sequence continues at coordinate 224,798,657 of NC_056731.1, forward strand.
CTTTAAATATTTCCCAAAATATATCTCTCCATTTCTCTCTTTAGCAATAATCTCAAACAAAGGCCTTTCGAGACTGATTCATGAGGGATACAAATGCCAGTGAAAATCTTTCCAGCCTTTTCAGGAGATGCTTTCTCATCCTCAAGATTAAACTTCTTTTTTCCTTCCTGTCATTCAACATGTGCTAACTGGGGGGGGGGGGGGGGGTGGAGGTGGTAATAAAAGCTGACCGTTATTCTTGGAAAGGGAAAGTTTTTTTTTCCATGAATGTTTGTGGTGCTCAAGAAAATAACTTGTAGAGACCACTTTTCAATCTTTCATTTCTAAATTGCTTTAAGAAAGTTCCAGAGTTCAAAATGTTATCCCTTTATGACTTTTTACCTCTCAGTGTTCATCATTCCCACTACCTCAGTGGCATTTTGAGTTATCTGCCAAGGTGATAAGTACTGGCCAGCTTTAAAAAGCTCAGACTTGCATCCCTCTCTTTTTCTGTGACAGATGATTGTATGAGCATATCCTGAGAGGGAAAACCTTCAGTTGTCACAGGAAGTGAGTGTTCCGGCTTTTTTATTCCATAAAGCAAAAGAGGAACGTACCTGAAGCCAGAGTCATCAGGCAAGAGTAAACTCAAAGCTAATCACAATGCATATGAAAACTGAATCAAAGAGGTTGAAACCCACCTCAGCTATGCAACAATCTGGAAGATGGCAGGTAGGTGCTGCCACTGGCTGTCTCCAGTGATAGCCTATTGCAGATTGTAAGGTATTCCTATTTTCCTTATGCAGGCAACTTTCTTTGCAGTCTTTTTCAAAGTGTTAGGAATCTCTCACTTGGGTGAGAGATCTTCTACTCAGACTGGGCTTTCAGAAGAACATACAGAAGACATGCTTGACTCCTTCCAAAAGGATAGTTTTCTTAGTATGTATGTTCAAAAGGCTTTTCTTCCACAGGAAAAAGCTGATGTATACCTATATCTACTCCTGTTGTTTTCCACTTAAGTCAATGCCTCAGAGAAGGAATTTTTCAGAATGGTAAGTTTCATGGCATCAATGATTCTCCTGATTCCTCTAGCCAGACTCCACATGAGAAAATTTCAGTGGTATCTTTTAGGCACCTCTTTTCTGAGGACATGCAGCAGATATTACAGGAAGAAAAAAAACCTACTAGTAGGAAATCATATATTAGCAAATGGGAAAATATGTTCTTTTTGGTGTTAAGAACCATGAACTTTTGAAGGCTAGCATTTCTCTGGTTCTACAATGTTTGTGTGTGTTAGTAATCGCTGACCTTTCTTACTTCTCTATCAAGGTACATTTGTCAGCTATTTCCACCTGTCTGCCCATGGATCCTTCCCTTTCATTGCATTCCTATGTTAAAATGTTTTTGAAAGGGGTGTTACATACCAGGCCTCCTAGAAAACAGGTTATCTTTCCTTGTGATTTTAACTTTGTTTTGAAAAAAAAAAACATTTTGCTCCATTTGAACCAGCTTATTAGGCTGATTTGAGGTTCTAAACATGAAAAACAGTTTTGTTGATTGCTCTGGTTTCTGCAAGAAGAGTGTCTTTGAGTTGCAAGCTGATATGTTGGGGTCAGTCTTATCTCATTTTACACAAAGACAGAGTCTCTGTGAGAACTAATCCATTATGTATGCTTAAAATGGTATCCAAATTTCCTTTGAGTCAAGGTATTCATCCTCCTGTCTTCTTTCCTTAACCTTAAAATGAGGTTAAAAGGATGCTGCATAGTGTAGGTGTCCACAAACAACTCAGATATTATCTTGACAGAACTAAAACTTTCAAAAACTTTGACCAGTTATTAATTTCTTATGAAGGTAAAAAAAAAGACTGCTTACATCAAAGCAGACAATCTCCAAATGGTTAGCTGATATTCCCACCACAATAATGCAATTCCAGGAAGGGTCAAAGCTCACTGTACCAGGGCCCTGGTTTCATCTGTGGCTTTTTGGAAAGGGGTGGAGTCTAGAAGTGCTCTAGAAGCTGCAACTTGATCCTCTGTACACACATTGTGAAGCACTGCAAACTAGATTCCCCCTGCAGGTCTAAAGCTGGCTTTGCTAGGACCATTCTCCTAGGTTTCCTGAAGTCTTATCCTTCCTCCTCCCAGTCAATATAAGCTGTGGCAGTCTTCCCATACTCCTAAGGCTACTTCAGCAGTGATCAAATATTGAACATAGGACAGCTGTGTTAGTAAAGATTATCATTAACAGTATATGTTTGAATGATTGCTGCTGCAATAGTCTATTCCTCCCTCCACCCTTCTTATATTTGTACATTTTATTGCCAGGGTGAAGACTTTCCTTTTTTTTCTCAAAACTGACCTTTTTTCAGAGCCCTGGCCTCCCTCTCTTCATTGTCATATAAGCTCTGAAGGGTTTGCTACCCAAACATTGTTCTTCTTCCACTCTGCTCAAACTGATAATGGCTTGCGTGCATGGAAGGTGCACTTAATCTTTGAATGCTGTCAGGCTGTTATACTGTTACATTCTATACAGGATATAACTCGTATAGCTGAGGATATTGCAGCAGTGATTATCTGAACACCTTCTATTCCAGCATTTTTAATTACACAACTGTACTGTATAATTTTAAATAGAAAAAGCAGTTCCAGAAAAAATGGAAAATCAGCACCAACAATGGTTTTAGACTCCAAATCACCAAGACAGGACTTTTTTTCAGCAGCATTTATTGGCAGCCAGATGCATTATCCACCTCATTTTGGCCCACCTGTTTAGTATCAACTACATCAAGTTTCTAGTAGTTTCTCTTTTATAGCACAGTGGTTCAGTATTTCCACAGACAGCTGACTGGGGGAAGGTATTTTCAACAGGATACATTACTAAAGTTATGGCTGGATTAGTTTCAGGTTCCATTAAAACTTCCCAAGAAAGATGTGTCATTTGGTCACATTAACACTGCTTTCGTACAAGGTTTACATCCAGTCATTTTGCCAGAATGAGGGAAAGTGTTCTTGTCAGTGTGTTTTATTTCCAATTCCCAAAAGGGCAGTCAGAGGAGACCCAATGTATGTCTCACAGCAAGTTTAGGATGTTGACACTACAAAACCTTGCAGCTGCTGATACAGGATATCCTTCTGGTAACTATGGTTGTGCAAACTCCCATTTACAATGTCTACAAACAGTTCCTGAGATTGTATGTATTTTTATGTGTAGTTCTTGAAGGAGAGGCACTCTTCCACTTCTATGTCACATCCTTCCTTACAGGTTTTTCTAATATTCTCAGGGTGCTCATCAGATGTTTCGTTCTAATGTTTGCTCCCATCCGATAATGGAGAGCCACATTTACTCTTATAAGTATGATCGCCTCATTCCAGTGGATTCCTTCCTTAAATTGTCTATGTTTGTCAGACAGCTCCTTACTTTCAGGGTCTGGGTGTCACTTTCACCAAAGACAAATCAGATCTGTCCCTATTCATGAGCAGGATAAATTTGTAAGCTATCCTGGACACAACAACCTGCTTGATTTCTTATTATTTCAGACAAAGAGTAGGAAATATGCACAGTTTCTCTTTTTATCCAAATAAATGATTATAGCTAAAAGAATTTCAGGAGGTTCATGTTGTCTTCGATTTTTGATGGTTCCAAGTGTAAGGTTACAAGTCCTGTAAAATAGAGCGGTCACAGTCATGAACATGTCTTTTTGATCTCTGCTTTGATTGAACAGTTCATTGAGTTGCATATTTAGAGCTCTAACAATCGGTCTTTCAATTTCTCGTCCATTTCTGGACCCACTTTGCATGCTAGGTATTATATAGACAGACACTTCATATGGACCTATCTCTTCAGGCCATTAGCATTTTGTGCGAATAAATATTTTGGGAGATGCTGTAAGCAGAAAAAAAGTCTCCATCTCCCAAATGTAGAGACTGGAAAAACAAACCTCTCTAATTACAAGAATATTGGTATCTCCAATTTGACCAATCTTTATAGAGCTCAGCAAAAATATATTAAATGGACACTGTTTTGATATGGATTTCCCAAGTTACAGGGAATGATAATACCGATGTTCTACATATTGATCGCTGTTGCAGTAGTCTAAGCTATAGTGGGTTATATCCCGCGTAGGACATAACAACTGGCCAGCTTCATGAGCTTCAGATAACCTTCTAAACATTTAAACTGTTAGTTTGAGCTAAGTTGACTAAAAGGTTTGGGTGCCATGCCCTTCAGAACTTACCTGCCACCAAAGAAAGCATTCCTTTGCAGGCCTTCAACGATCGACTGCCGGCTTGTGCTGTTCCACTGCTGGGCAGATAAGCTCCCTTTATTGGGGAGAAATCTTCCATATATTATTTTTAATGTTTAATTTTGCCATCCTGTGTGGGGAAAGTACATTTTAAAGTAGGAATATGTTTTTTTTTTTTTTTTTATTGACTGTTATGGGATTTTTGCTGTACTTTTAAATGGGAGCACACTTTTGCTTTTGGCAGTTTAAAAGCTGATTTAAACATTCTGATACCCTTTTTCTGTGGTGAAACTGTGTTTAAATTACTTTTGTGGACTGGTGACATGTATTAGAGTTATTTTACTGCATTATAGTTGGGAAAAGTGACTTTCTACTACTTTAGAAACTTTATCTGCTTATGCTGCTTAGTTTCCCTAGTAAAATGGCACAGTGTTCCACTTGACCATAGAGAAAACTACCAGTCCCATGGTTGGCTTTTCTTCTAGCCACAAAAAGAAAAAGTTAACTAAACAGCCATTGCTACTACATCAGGCTAGCAGTTTGCCTGAGCCACAGGTGGGTGACTCTGCTATGGCAGAAGTTGTTTCCACAGACCGCTCATCTTTTTCCCTTGAATCACATTGGTATTGCCCATACACCACACTATGGACTGGATTTTAGCCATGTCCTCTGCCTCTTTTGGGGGTCCTGTTAGTGGACAAGAGACAGACACTTTTGTCAGTGTTGGGAAAAAAAAGCAAAGAATGTACCCCTGCTTAAACTGAATTTTATGCCCAACCCTTTGGTTGCTGCCATTAAAAAGCTTGTTTGCTTTTATTTTCCCATCAAAAAGAAACTCACTGGACAGGAGTAGGTTATTAATTCTGGCTCAAGGTGATGGATTTACCTTTTCTTTCAGGTGGTTTCTGGTAAGGGATTTCTCTTTTCCTGAAGACATTCAACAAATTAAATGTGGAGAGGAATGATGTAGAACAGTTACAGTTTTTTCTCCACATAATTTTAATTCAGCCTTAGAGGAGAGAATGTTATCTGAATCTCTCTGTCAAGAATTCTCTTTCTCTGAGTACATTTCCATAATGTGCCAGTGTTTTCACTGGGAGAACACTGAGACTGCTCATCATACTGATCACTGCTGCAGCAGCTTTAGCTATGTGAACTACATCCAGCCAAGGATGTTACAGCCGGCCAACTTCCAGAGTTTCAGAGCACCTTCCATGCACCCGAACCATCAACAAGTTGACTAAAAGCAGGTTTGGGCACCAAGTCCTTCATAGCTTTCCAACCACCGAAGAGTACGCTCACTGTTTTTGAGGGTTGTCAGTTGGCTTGTACTGTTCTTTTGCTGGTCAGATAAGTTCCCTTTGGAGGAAAAAACTTCCATTTATTTATTTTTTTTTAATAACACTGTCCTTTTTCTGGAAAATTATTTTAAAGCTAGGAGTTTGTGTAGTAATGGACTGTTATGAGACTGTATTGCAATTTTAAATGAGAGTGCTGTTTTTCCTATCAGTTTAAAAGTAGTTAAAGTATTTTAAAACCTTTTTTCTCTGGAGAAATTGTGTTTATTTTACCTTTTTTGGGGACTGGCAAAATATTACAACTTTGGGGTCTCCTCACTGAGCAAGGGAGAGCTATTCTTGTTGGTCCTAGTAGAGGGAGCAGGGAAGACCTCCCTGTTTTGTCAGAATGCTGTGCCTGTCCCTGGGAAATCTACTTCTGCTGCCATTATTAACATAGTTGGCCCCATTTTTTCCTGTGAAAATGAAACAAAAAGCTAAACATGTATCTACCCTTCTTCAAATTTCCTTGGACAGGAGTATTTTACTGGGTCTGGCTCAGGCTTTAATTCAAGTTATTGATTCTTCTTGTAAATTAGTTTCTGGTAAAAAGAAAGAAACATGGCTCTTTTTCCAATGAGATTCAAGATTCTGAATCTGGACAGGAAGGTGAAGGGACAGATATAGGTTTTTCTCTTCAGATTTTCAGTTCTTATGTGTAGATTTCACTTTCTCTGGGACTATTTACAGAATGTGCCAGTGGCCTCAGTGGGAAAGCTCTTAGGTTTCTCATTTCCTCAGAAAAAACATGAGCTGTTATGGAAGGAATTTCTAAAACCTTCACTCATTCCATCAGTTCTGTCAGCTTTGGAGGATATATGTGTTACTGCCTGCAATATTTCTATTAGTCAGCCACCTGTTCCTAAAAAGGCAGATAAGATGTAAAAATTTCCTCAGTCTTTTACAGTTTTACATACTTTTTCCAAACCTGACCCAGTAGCTGTAGCTTTAGTTAATCCTTTTGTTGCTAAACATCCTACACTTTCTGGTAAGGATGGGGAGATTATTGAAAAGTATGGGGGAAAGAGTGTGCGTCTGCAGCTTTCTTTTCAGAATTTTGAATTATCAGCCTCATCTGTTAAAGCTTGTTATGACTAATTGTGGAAGTATGAGGATTTTTTTGTCTGCACCATCTTCTTTTGAGGAAAAATCTGCTTTAAATAATTTAGTTTCTTCTATTGTACAAGTCACTACTCATTGTTTACAGTGTGTGTGTATGTCTTAGTTGATACTTCTTCCAGTGTTGCGGCTACTGGTAATGTTTTGAGGAGGTTTGCCTGGCTGCATTCTCAGAATCTCACAGATGATGTTAAAATGAGATTTTAAATTCACCTTTGGGTAGAGATTTAGATTTGGGCTGCTCTGCTGTAATGGTGATCAAAAGTGTGATGAAAGGGGTAAGTGGATACAGATAATCTCTAAGATGTTTAGGCCTTCTTTTTCAAAAATTTCTAAGGTATTCTATAACCCTTCATCCAATTTAGCAAAAAAAAAAAAAAACAAAAAAAAACAGTCTCCTCATACAAAGGAGAAAGAGTCTTGTAATCTTTAGACATTCATAGGCAACTTAGATTTTTGGTAAAACCAAGGACCTTAGAAAATCTGATCAGCTCTTTGTATCTTTTCAAAGCAAGACACTAGCCCAGTTTCTAACTGGATTTATAACGCTATTTCTTTTCATTATTCTTTTCATGGAAAACAGTTCCCTGATCTGGTTAAAAACCCTTTCCACTTGAGCAGTTGCCTCCTCTGGAACCTTCTTTAAAGGTCTAGATAATAGATCTATCCTAGAAGCAGCCACCTAGTCTTCTGTTTACACTTTTACCAAGCATTACAGGATTGGTGCTTTCTCCAGGACAAGAGTGGCCTTTCAGAGATCTTTTAAGGAATTGAAGACCCTAGTAATGCTCCTGTTTCTCCCGCCCTTTCTATTTAAACAGCATTGGAAATCTCCCAGCTGTTAGTAATACTGTAAGCAATGATCCAAGGAAGGGCATCGTACAGTTGTGTAAGAACTTACCATAACAGCAGATGTCTGACTGATTATTGTTGCATTATTACAACCCCCCCCCATGATTTTGCCTTTCTTTTCTTAATGGAGATAGGCTATTCTTCCTCCTCTCCTCTTGACATGTACATTTGTAAGTGTCTCTACTAAAGTACCTTGGTCTGAGGCAGTTTATGCCCATACATCCCTTATGTACTCCCTGGCACCTTTGGACTGAGATCATACTTTGGACATATGTTGCAAAAGTAAGGTGCTCAGGTTTTGGTATGTCAGATGGATGTACGGATATCCTTGACGAGATATCGCAGCTGTTAATAATACTGCAGCAGTGATCAGTTCGATATGTGCTGTTATGGTAAGAGCGGACAAAACTGCACTTTCTCCACCATAATGCTGTTTCTAACTTTGATTATACTATTGGAGTCTTAACAATGCCTTTTGTATCTAAAATAATTTCCTTCTATTATATGTTTCAAAAGGTTTTTCTTGTTTTTGATATTTTTTTATAATCTTTTAGTATCTTTTTTGGCATTTTTATCTCCTCTGTAAAAAGACTAGCAGGGCCAAATAAAAAAAAATCAGTTTCAGCCACGTCTTGCATCATAGACCCCTTTTCAGCCCATGTTACTGCTGTCCAGAGTTATCTTCTGCAATCATAGATTCTGCCTTTTGTTTTTCCTCCATCCAAATCCATTTGACAGATAATGTCCCATTTTCATGCCAGACAAAATTCCAAGTTCTTTAGCCTCTCGTAATCTCTGCAAGACCTTTCTTAGAGATGTCTTTCTTCTTAGGCTTCCCATCTGGTAGTCTGTTCTGCCTTTGGATATCTATTTTATGTTAGAGAAGTTCACTCATCTTATGTCCAGATAGTTTACCTCTGCAAAGTTGAAGGCTTTGTCTTGGAAGATTTTTTGTTTTTAGTTGTGATTACATCTATGTGGAGATTTTGTTTTTATTTTGATGTTCCTTATGTCAGTCCTATTCTTGTCTTTAACAAGTGCTGAGTTTTTTAATGTACCCATGTAGTCTTCAAACCTAAGGTCACTACACAGAGAAGTTTGAACTCACTGGTATGCTTTCCAGCCTTCTTTTCACTGTATTATTAACAATGAGAGTTATCTAGTTTACTGCATGGATATTGACAGCTCAGATAGAGTTTGGATAGAGCAAAGTCTGTAAGAAAAGATGAACAGTTGTTCGTTTCCTTTGCATAATGATGTATGTTACTAACTAATGATTTTGTAAATGGCTTTTGAACTGCATTGTATTTTGTTTTGACAAGTATGGCAAGACCTACATGCTCCTCCAAAAGTTTATTGTATCAGACATCTCTTCATCTGTTGGTTTTCTTCCTTCAGTGCTGCTGTGGATGATAATTATGCAGTATTTACATAGCCATCTTTGAATACCCTTGGAAAACATTACAGATTTGAACTGGTCTGTAGAGCAAGATCTTTCACTGGGGCTACATTAAAATTTAAATTAAATATTTCTTGCAGTGAAACAAGAGGTTTTAACTTGGAACTGTGCCCTGTTATTTTCTGTAGCCAGACTCTACAGTATGAAACAGAGAATTTACCGATATCTGTTATAGGACTGAATTTGTGCATGGATCTCTAGCTGCAGCAAGCAGTCCATTCAAATTCACCATGCTATTTGATCCCTTGGTGAGTTGTACTCCTTTGCTAAGTCCAGAGCTAAAGAGACAGGAAAAGAAAGGCATTATGGAATAGATGAGGAGCACATAGGAGCACAGAAAAGTTCTGTGTCCTAAATGATCGCAGTGCCTGCATCATAAGTGCAGTCAGAGCCTGCAGACAGAACAGTAGTCACATATTAAGTTGTATTGTTAATAACCATAACTTTTGCATTTACCTTCTTTTTTCAGCAAATGTAGAAAAGAGCAACAAAAAAAACCTTAGTTCTTGCGTTTGTGCAGTTTGAATACTTGCAAAAAGAAATGACTTCCAAGAAACACAACAAGCAAAATGTTTTCCATTGTTTCTGTTTTGTGTTCAGTGTGGCTTCTAAACTATGGAGTACTGGGCACTAAAGCAAGTCAAAATGCAGGAGAACAAATACATGTAGGACAGAGGAAAACATAGGGATCTCAAACAATATGATAGTGTAAACCTTGTGTCTTTCACCTGGGCATCAGCAGTGCCATGCTGTGAGGGGACCTAGATGAAAGGAGGGAAAACTAAGCAGAAGTATAATTTTTTTAATTAAGTGCAGTAAGTTGAATTGAAAGAGAAGCTGCAGCCATCAGAACTTTCAGTAGCGGAGTTATCTCCTTTGCAAGATTGGATTATACATGGCAAACCTATAACATTAAGAACAGTGGTTTGGGAGAATGAGCATAGGTGGATGCATTGATTTCATTTACTTTGCTTCAGAACTGGTATGTGTAGGAAACTGTGGAAGTGGGAGAAAGAAAAGGCTTTCTTTCATAAAATGGAGGACCTGAAAACTCATTGGCTATATAGTCATGAAACTGCATGAGCCATCAATTGAAGGGCTGTGTATTTTCATGATTATAGAAGTCAGACCAGTGTAGCACAACACTGCAATATGCTTTTAGAGAAGCATACTGTAGTAGTTATGCAGGGCTGCGCATTAAGCTGACCATGGTCTCACTGTCTTGATGCCATTAGAATATAGTTCATTGTTTCCTTTACCACCCCCCTTTTTTAGTCTACACGTTCAATGTTCTTTACTGTCAGATAATGTGGTTATCCAATACTACTTAACTATCCTTATTTCCATTAAATAAGAAGAGTGACTTGATTAATTCATCATCATTGGGATTAGCCCTGTTAAAAAGAAAGAAACATAATAATTTTATAATGATTTTCTCAAAATACAATCTTAACTTGCTTTTATGTTTTAAACCAAGCATTGTGTTACTGTAACTAAATTGATGGGTAATCTACATCTTTGGACAGCTATGTTCCTTTTGGTCTCTGTTGTTCTGAATCTTGATTTATCATGTATTATTGTCTTTCATTTGAGGTTCTAAAAGGTTTTAATATGAAGGTTGAGAGTGGGCAGACAGTAGCCTTGGTCGGAAACAGTGGCTGTGGCAAAAGTACAGTGATCCAGCTGTTGCAGAGACTGTATGACCCACTGGAAGGAGAGGTAACATCACAAACACCATGCATTTCAATCTAATGAAGAAAATATTTCCATGAATTACATGCATTTATTTTATCATAACTGATAGTAAAATTGCTAATTTATTTGTAGATTACTGTAGATGGGCATAATATCAGGTCCTTAAATGTCCGACATTTCCGAGAGTTTATTGGAGTGGTCAGCCAAGAACCTATATTGTTTGGAACAACAATTGCAGAAAACATCAGATATGGACGAGAGGATGTCAGCGAGTCAGAAATAGAAAAAGCAGCTAAAGAAGCAAATGCATACGACTTTATAAGGAAACTTCCAAATGTGAGTTTATTCTTGTTACTTAGACCTTACTTCACTGTAAAACAAATTGCTATATAGTAATAAGGAATGCTGAAACTTCTTTGATGTAAAATCTACATCTTTGAAAACTGGTTTAATACAGGTATGTTCAGCAGAGTGAAGACTTAAAAAGTGCATTGCAATTTGTCTGCCTTTTACTTCCTGTTGCTTGATCTTTTTTTATAAAATTTAACTTGTATTTACTTTTTTGGAATTAGAAGTTTAATACAATGGTTGGAGAAAGAGGTACCCAGATGAGTGGTGGTCAGAAGCAGAGAATAGCGATAGCACGAGCTTTAGTAAGAAATCCAAAACTACTGCTTCTGGATGAAGCAACATCTGCCTTAGACACAGAGAGTGAATCTGTTGTCCAAGCAGCCCTTGAAAAGGTAACTTTTATTAATATTTGAAAGGTCACTTTGTATGCCCTGCAACTTCTTGTTTTATGAGCACTGTTCCAGCACCCAGAGCATGCACATTTATGTCAAATAATTTTGGTGATGTTTGTATGGTAATTTGTGTTTGTGGCAAAATAAGATAATGCACCTCATATCTATATCAGCAGGTGTTCAGTCTGATATTTAACTGCATCATGCAACAGCACAGAGGATGAGTTTTGGTCTAGGCACACAACACAGATTTCAGTATGACTAAAACATATTTAACGCTTAAGGAAACAGGACTGCTTTACAGCTATTTTAAAATGTAGCATAATGTGAGGGCTGAAGTGTAATAAACAACACAAAAGAACTATACATGCAGTTTCTAATAGCTTTGATGAAGTTAATCTCATTCATCACATGAAGATGTCCTTTATCTAGGCTTTCTCTCTTCCTTCCACTGAATAGAAAATTAGTAAGACTTCTCTGGATTTCTGAAACAATTGAAATTGCTTATTTAACTGGGATTTGTTAGTGTTTTAATCATGTCTCAGTCACTTCCATACCTTAGCAGAAGCTATGATTTTTGCATTGTCATCAGGCAGTTAAAACAGTAATTTAATTACAATGAATCCCAAATGGTTTGGCAGGGTAGAGAAGTCAGACCTGCAAGCAGATTACTTGCCTTGAAAATATTGCCTAAATCTGATTTCTTTGGATACACTGTTATGTACATTCCATTTTAGTTTATAATCATAATAAAAATGCAAACTTTTTTCTGTGAGTTATTTGTATAATCATCATACATATTTGCCAAGGCAGTGGGCTAGATCTTCAATGTGTCTGTTTCTGTGTGTATTGTTAGTAAGTGAAGGCTTGGATGAGCATTCATCTTTATGCTTTCCATCTGTCATTTCTTGTGCCTGTAATTACAGGCTTCTTGTCATATTTTCTTAACAGATACTAGCTCTGTTGTCCTTACCTAGTTACATGGATTTTCTTGTTCTGTGCAGTTTTAGTGGATTAGCTGAAAAAACTGAAAATGTACACGGTGCTGTGTTCCTATAGGTTACTAGGAAGGAAGCCTTGAACATACCTAATACTTTTCTTGAGGAGAAGAAAGACAGAATAACAGCTATAAGAGAGAAGTGCAGGAACTATTGTGAGCTTAGAAAATATTTACTATTCATTCATCACTATTTTTTACAAGAACACAAAGTCTGAGCTGAAGAGTATGCCAAAAGGCTGCAAATTTGATTAGATACATGATTTATTAATAAGAAATAGAATAATTTATGGTACACAAAATTATCAAGAAAGGAGTATGCTTTTAAGACAAAGGGATCTGACTTGTATGATAAGTATGGATGTATGCAGAATATATGAAATTATTAGTACACAGCTGAAAGAAATGCCAGAGGGAAAAAGATGTATGAAAGTTACAATTTAAAAATTAACTCATTGCCAGAAGCATAGCTGGCTGAACCAGTGCCCTATGCTGGAACAGTTATCCAGCCATTGTAGCAAGCAGTTTGCTACAGTTTAAAAGTGAAAAAAATATACTTATTGATTTTTTAATTAAAACATGAGTGCTGTAGTGCTCATTAGCAAGCAGCTTATAAACTGTAGGAACTGTTTGCTACATTTGTGCTCTGGTTTTAGTTAAAAAAATGTTTAAAACTGTAGCAAACTGATTGCTACAATGCAGCAAGCAGTTGCTACAGTTTAGACCACACACAGAGCTTTGCAGTGCTCAGGTTTGACCACAAATTCAGTACAGGCTTTTAAAAGCTGGTATTGCATTAGAAGTGGGGATCAGCTGATCTCCCCCTAACACATTGCTCCTGGGGCAGTTGCCTCTCTCACCCCACTCTGGCTATTCTACTGCTACTTGCTAAGCATGTCAGCTATTTGCATCCAAGTAATACTGAACACATGCAAGGACATTTTAATTAACTGCAAATTTTCTGTCCTCAGAATAATTTTTAACTTTCCAACAGTCCATAAATATGAGTGGCTCTTCTGCAGTCTTCTGTATGTAGAATATTTAACAGGTCTATTTACACTGGCCAGCCACTAAACATCCTTTTGGAATAATCCTTGCTTTACTGAGGCTTTACTTGAATGCATAACTTGAGGAGTTTCTCTTTGCACCTCTTTGGTGTCACATTTTTTCACAATTTCTAGTTTCCTGTTACAGCACTGGTTATGATACTACTGAATTTCAACTTTCATATGTTTATTTTATACAGATATTTGTGATTTCTTCTGCTAGCCAGACCCATATGGCATACTATGGTCACAATTACTCCATGCTCCTTTTGATTTGTATTTGCTTGTAGATGCTATGGGGTTGGGGTTTCATATGTCAGTTAAGAAGGTTAATCCAGTTGTCTACATTTAGTTTCTCTGTTTTGTTTCTTGTTCCTCTGATATTTTGAGTGCAGTAATAAATGCTGTGACTCTGAGACTTCCTGAAATGGCTTTGTTTCATATAACCAAATGTTCATCTCTGCGAACCTCCATTTGTTGAATTGACAAGAGTGAATGTTCACTTAAGCAACTGTTCACATTAGCAAATGTCTTAAAGAGGGAATGGAAATAGTTGGCCCGTATCAGGAAATCTTCCCTTTTCCCCACCGTCGTGTGATCTTAGAGTTGGTATATATATATATATATATATATATATATATATATATATATGTGTGTGTGTGTGTGGGTGCCCCCCACCTTGGTGCATTTTACATACTGCAATATGTGTGTAATGGTTGCAATGTTGGTCAACTAATTGCATTCCCTGTTTTAGTATTTCACTGATGTGAATGTTCAGTTACATGAATGTTCACTGTTGTTGGCTCGGCGAATGGATTTTCGTGGAGTTTAACCTTCAATTATATGACATAGACCCCCATTGAAATGATACAGTCCTCTCAAGTCCTGTATTTTCTGGGACCCTTAGATGAAGTAAGTTGCAGTAGCTATTTCATTTGTCATATAATGGGGCCTGGGTATTTTGGGGTGGCTTATGCCAGTGAGTGTGGTATTAATATTGACACATTTTCTCCGTGGTCATTAAAGCTACATTCTGTCATCACCAGGTATGCCCACTCTAGGATTGAATGGTTATCTTATGTCTTCTCAGGTTGACTTACAGAAGTGCAAATGAGAGTATGCAAATATCAATTCACATTTTTATTATGGAGCAGGTATTTCTGCTAGTTGAACTAAAGTTGTTTTTCATAACTCTGAAACAACCTTTTAGGTCAAAGGTTCACAGATTTATAGCCTGAATATGGCTTCAAAATCAAACGTAGATACTGACATTCCTAGCTTGCATGATCTAATCTTGCTTAACATACTGCATCTTGCTAGTGTAACCTTCAGTGATTTCAGAATCTTCTTTTTGTAGCTAATTAAATGTATTCCTTGTGCCTATTACTGTTCAGGATGTATGTGAGAATTAGTATGTACTGATTTAGAGGATTTATGTTATTTTAATGAAAACAATTTTTTGACCAAAGTTGCAGTTTTTCATTAAAATGTTTTTATTGTGTTGGTGTAACACTGAACATGTTTTTTAGAGGGATGCTGTGTGTCCCAAATCCGCTATGAAGATTTCACTTAACAGTCCCTTGCACCTTGTTCTAATCACCTCTGTAGTCAAGACAACACTGTGAAAAAGCTGTAGCTGTTTTAATGAAAAAAACTGTGTATTTTGTCTGTTGATTTTTCTGTTAAAAAATGGTATCCCATTTTATACAGCCTTAGAGAGGGCAATAATAGTGTTTGTACCTAAGAGTAGAATGACAGCATCTTGGGTAGTATAAGGCAAGTAAGCAATGAGACCATTTGTAATTTGCCAATACCTGCCCTTATCATGTACCTCCTGCTTTTAGACAGACAAAGCAAATCATTCCAGGGATGAATTTATGGATGGCTGCCCAGTTGTCAAGGTTCCTAGGTTCATAGGTGTTTACTAGGCTAACGACCCAAGGGCCTTTTTAAGTCTAGCCATTCATCCCCAATCTCTGACAAGTGCTGGTACCCTTGATAAGTGTAAGTATGGGCTTGGGAGATAAAATATTTACAATCAGGGGCCTGGGAGATGAAACATTTACTGGTTGCCTGTGTCCGTTACAGACATAGGTGCCAAGCCAGGGATGAATTTTCTGTTCCCCATCCAGTCGTCCAAGTTACACCTGAATTGGGTTAGAGAGGAACTCTGCTTCACATGGATGAGGAGCCTGTTCCAGAGAAGGGGTGTTCTCTGGGATACATACCTGTCTATCCAGCAGGTCCTATTTATATCACAGGCAAGGTTTAAGTCTTTAAAATGGGTAATTCTGGTGCTGTTTGTTTTGTTGATATACAGGAGGTCCATCAGAGTGGGGTCTGACAATGTCTTGTTATGCCAGGCATAGATATCCCCTCAGCAGCCTGTGGGACACAAAATACAGGGATAGGGCCTTGAGGTAGTCTACATAGGACATTTTACTTATACCCTGTATTCTTTTACTGAGGAACCTCTTTTGATGTCCCATTTGTTAGATATGCCTGATTAGGTACATATCAAAGGAGGCATTGTACTCTGAAGAATTCTGAATACAGTAGAACAATGACTTCCTTGAACCTAGATGCCATACCTTTGTTTATAAGTTATGCAGCATAGAATGATTTCCTCAGTACTGTAGACACATGATGGTCAAGGGCTAGATTACTGTCTGTGTGTGTCCCTAAGTCCCTAACTGCTGAACCAACTCTAATGGGTGTGTTGTCAATATGATAGTTCCCAGGGGTGGATGACTTCCCAAACAATACTATTATGCATTTCTTGGCATTTAGTTTTAGTCCATGGCTCTGACACCAGTTGTTTGCCTGTGACAGCCCTTCCTGGAAAACATTTATGTTGGTGTGGGATTCAATGACAGCTCCTAATTTGTAATTATCTGCAAATTTAGTCAGCTAAAGACCACTAACATTGGCCTTAACTTCAGAGAAGCAAATGCCAAAAGGAGTGATCCAAGAACTGATATCTTGAGGGACACCATTTGTGACTGGCCTCTTTGTAGAGGTGGACTCCCCAATTTTAACTTTCTGTGTCCTGTCTGTGAGCCAGTTGTCTATCCACAGAGTGGCAAATGCATTTGTACATAACCTCTTGAGTTTGTCAACAATGCCAGAGTTGGGTATTGTGTCAAATGCTTTTGGCCAAGTCAAGGTTGGCAGTGTGAATCATTTTGCCCTCATCCATTGTTTTGGTGATCTTCTCAAAGAAGTCCACCAATTTGAGTAGGCATGATCTGCCCTTGATGAAACCAAACTGGGTAGGTTCCAGTGTCTGGAGGTTTACTATATCATTATTGATCATTTCTATGGTAATTCCTTCCGTGGCTTTGCATATAAGGCTAGTTAGACTTATGGATCTTGTAGTTTCCAGGGTCTGTAGATATCCCACCTTTGTGCAGAGGGATGACTGTTGCTATTCTCTATTTATGAGGCACAAAGCCTGTCTGGAGGCTATAGTTAAATAGCATTTCCAGAGGGCCTGATAGGTCATGTTTCATGGTATTTAGACGGCATCCTGGGATATTGTCTTGGCCCATTGATGCAGTGCTTTTGGCCTTACAGAGAGCATTAAATACCTGTTCCCTAATGGTAGCAGGGGGAGTTATATTTCCTGAGGGAAGGTTGTATTTCCTGAGGGGGAGGTTGAGGGGGAGAGTGGCGTAAAGCTAGAGCTGAATTTGTCGGCCAGTAGATTTGTTATGTCTTCTGGCTCAGTATAGGTGGCTCCATTTACAATGAGCTCTGCACACAATTGTGTATTGCTTTTGAGGTTATGGATGTAGCTAAAGAATGCCTTTTGGTTGTTGTTGGGCCGGGAGGGCAAATTTACCTTAAAAAATTGACTTTGGTAGACTTTATTTGTCCTCTGAGTAGTTTTAGTTTGATGAGAGTGCTTTTATCCTGCTGGGTGCTGTACCTCCTAATTTTTGCCGTGATTTTCTTCCTTCTATTATACAGCTTACTGATTTTGTGCTTCCACTGGGTGGCTTGTTTTTTGAGTTAGTTCTGTACTTCTTCCTGGTGGGTACATTTTCTCTATGTAACTATTAACATGCTTGTATAAGGTTTCTGTGAACAGTTTTGCATAGCCAGCAGTGTTCTCGCGGTTTATAGGGGCTTGAAATTTTGCCAGATTATCACTTAATAGCAGGAAGTTAGCCTTAGAGAAGTTCCTGATTATTCTAGGGTTAGCTGGGGGGGTCCAGGTTTTATTTTCACTTCAAATGAGACCATTTTGAGGTCTGATCTTACCAGAGAAAATATTACATTAAGGGATGTGCAGCACTGTCCTGTATTAATGAGGACCAGATCCAGTATGACTGCATCCCTGGTTGGTGTATTGACAATATGGTCCCAGGAATTTGTGTTTACAAAATCCAGGAATCTCTGTCTATGTTCATTTGGTGTTGTATAGGATTTCCAGTTAATAGTGGGGTAATAGTGGGGTAATTAAAGTCATCCATGAATATGGTATTGGGTTGGATGGTGAATGTTTTCAATAAGTTTAAATACATGGTATGGGTTTCCTGGGTCATACAGGGGGACCTATAGCTTGCAAGGAAGTAGTACTGGATTTTGTCTATGGTGCTTTGAACATGGAGTAGCTCAGGTGCAGTGTTTAATACGTAAGGGCAATTTATTCCAGAGGTAATGTAAATGTTGGTTAATAAATCTGTCTCTCCAGCACATTTTATTTGCTGGTGGTGATTCAGTTCCTTAGTTCTAGCATTTGTGGAGCTTTTTTTCTTGCAGAGATGTAAGAGATCAAGGAGGGTTGGTTTCCTATGGCACAAAATACCAGAAATAGCGCTCCACATAAGAGTCTGTAAGAGACTGAGTAAAGAAGTAAGGCTTCACACCTGAACTGAGAGCCAGTGCTGTTTAGACAAGTATTCCATTTACTTAGGAATTGCTGTGGCCTTTATAGTTGTGTGATTTGTTTGTTGAGATATATACCAAAGGGTTCTGTACTCTATAATTTGTCTAATTAGAGCAGAGTGCAGAGAGATGATCATGTTCTTCAGCCTTGATGAAGTACCTTTAGATTTATAACTACTGGTGTTACGTGGTGGTCAAATGAAAGGGAATTGTTTAGATTGGAGTGGGGTACTGGTTATATCATAAGTTGAAGATGAGAGTTTTTTTTACCAAGCTTGACAGTACTGCACTTTTTTGTATTTAATTTTAGTCCTTTTCAGTACACCATTGGTTTGTAAGGATTCATTCTTGCTGTAGTGGTACCATATGAAGGGGTGACTGGACAATAACACCTAATTTGCAATCATCAGAATGCTTCATTTAACATAGGTCTAGGTTTAATGTTTGGAGATCAGAGAAGTTTAGGCCAAGAAGGAGAGGTCTAATCCATTCAGTCCTGCAGGACACCACTAGTTACTTTTTTGCTTACTGAGGAGGCACCTGCTGTTTTAACTATGCGGTTCTGTCTTTCAGCCAGTTTAATATCCACCTTTTCTCATAAAGGTCTGAATTTATATGTCTTACTTTAGTAAAAATGCCAGTATGAGAGATGGTCTCAAATGCATTGGCTAGATCCAGATAGGATATATGGACTGAGTAACCACTATCCATTGTCTCTGTGACCTTTTCAAAGAAGTTTACTAAATTAACTAGACATGACGACCTTCCATTGACTAAGCTAAATTGCTGTGGGTCTAGGTTTAGGAGATTGTTGATATCACATTTGATAAAGTAAGATATGATTCATTCCATGGCCTTGCAGATTAGACTAATTCAGTTGACAGGCCCCACTTATGGAAGGGCATCAGAGCAGTAGTTCTTTGTACTTTCAGGTATAAACCCTGTGGCCATGCTTAACCTAAGCAAGTTCAGTAGGTATCCAGGTACATTGTCTGGACCTATGGAGGTAGTGTTTCTAGTTTTTGAGAGTATGGTTATGACATGTTACTTTATGATTTTAGAGAATACAAGGGATTCAGGGATTTGTGCAATTTCAATGACTGTTTCAGGATTGAAGTTGATGTTAAGCTTATCTACAGGTATATTCACTATGTCTTTTGGGTCAGAGTGGATAATGCAATTTTGAAATAGTTGACATCACTGCTAGGTGCAGTTTCTTAATTTTCTGTTGTAATTAAAGGAGGATTTGTAATTATCCTTGACTTCAGATACTAGTTTGAATTTGTGTTTGATGTTGACCTTCCTGGCCTGCTTCATGGTGGTACCCTTTAGCTCTTTGCTAATCCTTTTGAGCTGGATTTAGATTTGTTACAGGACTTTAGAATTGTTTTCTTTTGTTGTAGAGATTACTTATACTGTTGGACCACTAGAGTGGTTTGTTTTTGAATTTCTAATTATATTTGGTTCTGGTAGGGCCTGGCAAATAATACTTTTTTCCAGGTGGGAGTACAACTCTGTTGAATAAGGAGCAGCCAAGGCTGCATGAGGACTGGTGATACTGCAAGTAAATTTTGAGAGTTAAGCATAAAGTTTGAGCAAGTTCATTTATCTGAAGTCTTTAAATTCAGATTTGATCATTGAGGGAAGTGTGATTGAGATTTAAGGGAAAAGGCTACTATTTTGTCATTATTTTTAACCTGAGCTGGAGATACTGTAGGAATGGTAGAAGTGGGGACTGTGTTGTTAAGGACAAGGTCTAGAATGTTTTACTATCTAGTGGGATAGATTATTTTCCATTATACAACGACTTCCCCATTAATATTCCAAAACGTGCACGCTGATTGGTCAGCATGCACGTTGTAAATCAGAGTTATAGTAATGGAAAAGGTCCGGTAGCCCGGACTTTTTTATTAGTATAACTCTTTTTACAGCAATGGAGAACACAACATCTCCGTTGCTTTTTATACACTATCTCGCTATGTTAAACAAGTTTAATATAGTGAGACAGCTTTAAAAAAAGTAACAGAGATCTTCCTATCTCCGTTGCATTTTTTAAAGGTGTCTCGCTATGTTAAAGGAGTTTAACATAGCGAGACACTTTGTAAAAAGCAACGGTGATCTTGCTTTCTCCGTTGCTTTTTTCAGAACTGTCTCACTATGTTAAATGGGTTTAACATAGCGAGACAGCTTTAAAAAAAGCAACAGAGGTTCTCCGTTGCTTTTTTTAAAGCTGTCTCGCTATGTTAAACTCCTTTAACATAGTGAGACAGTTTGTAAAAAGCAACGGAAATCTTGCTTTCTCCATTGCTTTTGCCCACAGCTCTGATGTACTGTGTAAGCATACGCATACGCAGTACATCAGAACTGCCGCAGAATACCAGACAGCTGCGGAAGGGCAGCAAGGAGGCATTATCCAATGCCATTATTTAAGAAAAGTAATTTTTTTTTCTTAAATAATGTCATTGTATAATAGCAATAACCCACTTCTGGGTGTGGGTAATGCTGGATTTACCCACGGTTATCTTTGTTTGGCCACTCGGACTTCGCCCTCATGACCAAACCACACCAACCGTGGGTAAATCCAGCATTACCCACACCCAAGCGTGGGTCATTGCTATATTATGAGTATTTCAGAGAGTACATTTAGGAAATTCTCGGGGTCATGTGTGCACATAAAAGACATCATATATAAAGTATGCATTGATAATTTGTTTTGTTTTTGGGTAGGTTGGAGTTCATTGAGTTCATTTCCTGTATCTTGGAGTATCTGCTTAGAGGTGATAAGGTTTTTAACAAATGTGGGAATGTCCCTGCAGTTTCCATCAGGTCTGAATACATAAGTGCTAAATAGGGAGGGAGTGCTGCTTTTTCAGTGAAACAGTCTCACGTATGACAGACATTGATATGTTCAGATCACAGGAGAGGCTTAAGATCAGGCAGTTTGTTATTAAGATTTCTGACACTGACAAGAGCAACAGTGATACACTTAGAACTGGAATTTGCTGTAATTATATCTACTATATTGGAATGTCCTGTAGCCAGACTGTGCTGAAAAAGGCTCTATCATAGTACATGGAGCATCACACATCAAATACAGGGAAAAGGCAACATTGATAAGCATTCCTCACTGCTGTCTACCTTTAGTCTCAAGATAGAGCATTATCAGTTGCCATTGTTGGTCACCACAGAACAGCATCAAGAAGGTAAAACAGGTTTAAAAACTGTAAAGCACTTTGTTGTCTCAGAAAAAAGTGGCAAAGTAAAAATTTTAACAGCTTTTAAAAACATTTATTCAACAGGGCTGATGGCCACTGTCTGCATGGCAGAATAAAGTGTTTTATGGCTTTCAGATCAATAAAACTTAGGATCACATTGGAGCAGCCAACTCTCCATGTACTTCAAAGAATTATAATCGTGTCTCTCCAATTATGTCAGTTGCTATATAGTCTTGTTATGATTTTGAAGATTCACCACTCAGATTTACTTCTGTCTCCACTTTTGAGTTGAATTTCTTGACACCAATGTCTTGAACATATGACAGCTTACTTGTAATGGGAGACCTGATCATAATCTTCAATGTCTTTTTCTTGATTTCAGAGCATAATCTGATGTTCCTTATAATGCACTGTTGTTCTGGGGAATGATACAGTAAACTCTCAGTTAATTGACACCCATGGGGATTGGTAGATGCCGGGTAAATGTATTATCTGGTTGCCTCGTAGTTACTATTAAAAATTGGCCTGACTAATACTGTACCTTATCTCATTACAGCCGAGTGACGCCTCCAGGTGCATCTGCAGTTACCGCCTACTGCTCCTCTAGGCGTCAAATATTGCTTGTTCATATTTGCATTAATAATTCCAAAACCATGCCCTATACGAGGTATCAGAATATTTTATCTTGAATCATACATGATGGCAAACACAATTGTATTGATATTTGACCTATGTCAATGAGTATTTGTTAGAATTGTAAGGTGATAACTTTATTTTTTAAAGACTCAAGCCACGCCCACTAGGAGTTAAAGGTACACAATCAAAAGAGCTGTACTGGAGGGAATGATTATACTATTTGTTTGGTTTGACTTGTTCTCAGAATGGGGAAAGAGGGAATTTATTCCTGTCTTCTTTTTTAAAGCTCTAAAACACTAAAAAACGTAAGGTATGATCTGAAGTAGTTTACTTAATTTGATCTTCAACCTGTGGGTATCGAATCTGTAATGGATCCGAGCCAGCAACTTCACAGGCATCTGCTCCAAGCTCCAAGCTTGATTTAAAAGCCTGCATTTGCACTTGTTTCCCCCCTTTCCTGTAACTAGTTTAGTCCAGATACAGATTCTTAGTTTTAGCACTTGAATTTACTTATTCGTGATCAGCACTTGTTCAGAACTTGTAAGCACTAAATAACCTATTAATTACTACAGCACTCAACCTTCCTCATTACCTAGAGGAAAACAGTTTTGCTACTTACTTTCCTCACTTACTTAGAGAAAAACAGCTCTTGTACTCACTTTCCTCACATATCTAGAGGAAAATTGTTTTTTTATTCAGGCATGTCCAAGGGTCAGCTCCCAGTATTCTCTCCTGTCTATCTGATGAATCTGGGCATCTTGGGGCAATGTAGAAATTGCCTCATCTACACAGACAACCCTCTCCTCCTACCACCCAACACTACAACCTGTGAGAGATGTACTTATCTAGCCAAACTGGAGGTAAAGCTGTCTCCAATCAAGACTGAACTTGACACTCAGGAGAAGAAGGTAAACACTTGCACCACATCACACTCATCACATAGTCTCACTAAATCTACACCACCAAAATCCACACATAGAAACAGAAAAAAATTTGCAAAGGCTTTCAATAATAATCTGCTGAAGCAACAGAGACCTCCAAAGCAGAAACGCAAGCAACCTCCACCCCCCAACACAACCCAAATGACACATAGCCCACCGACTCAGTGTGCCAATCAACCATAGCCAATAAGGCAAAACAACATATCCAACACACTAGTCATAGGTGACTCTATAGTCAGCACACTGATATCCCACTCACCAGGCTAAATAAGGAGAAGGTTACTGTAGTAAGTGATCCCATGGTGTATTTCCTATTTCCCATCCACTTATAAAATTTTTCTTGAAGAGTGCTAATGAGGAACTTTGCTTGACATAGATGGGTAGCTTGTTCCAGAGGATAGGAAGTCTCTGGGACAGGAATCTATCCCTTCAGCATGTCCTGTTTATTGTGGTGGCAAGGTTTAGGGCCCTAGAGCATGTAGCTTGGAAAGGCTGGGAATTCTTTAGGTGTAGCATGTCCAACAGCTCTTTATTTAACATAGCTTTATATGTTAGGCAGAGATCTCCTCGGAGTAGGCAATATGCTGCAGAGTAAAGCTGGAGTTTTTTGAGATGGTCAGTGTAGGACATCTGTTTGAGGCCAGTATTCCTCTTTGTGAGGTACTTCTGTGACCTTTCCTGCTGTTGCAGATGTCTTGTGAGGTACATTCCAAAAGGGGCATTGTACTTTATAATGGGTCTAATGAGTGCAGAGTAGAGGGGAACAATGACCTCTTTTTTCCTGGATGAGAACCCTTTTTCGATGAGGTGTGCCACATAGAAGGATTTCCTGACTACTGTGGCGATGTGATTATCAAAGGAGAGACTACTGTCCACCTGGGTCCCAAGGTCTCTTATCACACATTTGGCATTAAGTAGACTGCTGTTTATGTGGTAGTTCATGGGTACAGAGTTTTACCAAAGGGGATGACAATGCACTTTTTGGCATTGAGCTTGAGGCCATGCCTCTGACACCAGGCATCTGTCTCACTGAGGCCCTTCTGTAGGATGTCCACATCATTTTGGGACTCGACTGTGGCTCCTAGTTTGCAGTCATCTGTGAACTTCATTAGCCAGAGGCCTTCTGTGTTAACCAGTACTTTAAAGAAGTAGATAGCAAACAGGAGAGGTCCCAGGACTGAACCCTGTGATACTCCACTTGTCACTGGTTTGAAGTCAGATTTGGAGTCTGCAACATTTACAGTGTGGGTTCTGTCAGTGAGCAAGTTGGCAACCCATCTTGTGATGTAGGGATTTATACCTAGTTTAGTGAGTTTATCTAGAATTCCAGAATGGGGGATGGTGTCAAAAGCCTTGGCTAGGTCAAGATAGGCTGTGCAAACCACCTTCCCCTCGTCTACGGCTTTGGTGACTGCCGCAAAGAAGTCAATCAGGTTCAGAAGGCATGATCTGACTTTCACAAACCCGAAGTGGGTGGGATCCAGAGTTTGGAGGTTACCAATGTCTTTGTTTATGAGTTCCATGATGATACGTTCCATGGCCTTGCAGACCAGGCTCGTCAGGCTAATAGGGCGATAGTTCCCAGGATCAGTGGTGGTTCCCCCTTTGTGTAGTGGGATAACTGTTGTTGTGCGCCATTCAGTGGGCACAGAGCCTGATATGAGACTATGATTGAACATGGTGCTTAGGTGGGGAGCCAGTTCATCCTGAAGTTCATGTAAAATGCAGCCTGGGATGTTATCCAGTCCCGTGGATGCTGTGTTTTTGGTTTTAGAGAGTGCAGCTTTTACCTGCATAGATGTGATTACAGGGACTCTGCATTCTTCCTGTATAGATATGGGCCCTTTAGGGGGTGAGAGGGGGGTAAAGTTAGCACTGAACCTATCTGCCAGGATGTTGGCAATATCAGTTGGTTCTGTAATTTTTGTGTCGTTGTGCTGTAACTCAGAGCAGATCTGGGTGTTGCCATTGAGAATCTTGACATAGCCATAGAATACTTTGTGGTTACCCTTAGAATCAGTGGCTCTTGGAGGATCTTATAAGGGATCTCAGGTTCTTACTGAGGCTGACAAGGAGCTCCTCCACTCATGGGATTTTACTCTATTTTGCAACAGTTTCTTCCTTCTGTTGTAGAGTTTGTTTATGACAGGGGACCACCAGATTGGCTTCCTTTTTTTGGAGGATAGTGTCTTGGTTCTGTTTGGGATAGCATGATCCATGCACTCATATAAGTGCTTATATAGTGTATTTGTGTAGTATTCAGCAGTCGTAACTGCATTTTCCATCTGCATGGGTGTCATGAAGTTCGCCACTTCTGTCTTAAGAAGCATGAGGTTGGCTTTGGAGAAATTTTTTACAGTGGTTTCCTTAATGGTAGGTGGGGGCGGGATGCAGATATCTTGGGTGTTTAGCTTATGGTCGGATATGACCAACGAAGAGTTGACTTCAGGTGTGGAACACCTGGTGCGGGTGTGGATAAGTTGATCCAGGGCATTGGAATTTATGAATTCCAGAAAACGTTGAGGCTGCTTTGAGACTATGAAGGGTGATTTCAACTACGAATGATTTGGAAACAGTTGAGCGAAGGAGTTAGTATATGAGTAGTTTTCCCAGTTAATGGTGGAGTAGTTGAAATCACCCATTATTAGAGTGTTTGGTTGAACCCTAATATTTTCCTGTATAATCAAGAAAAGAGGAGTGGGAATCCTGGGCATGGTGGGGGATCTGTAGCAAGCTACAATTTAGATTGCAGTTTTGCCCAGAGTTAGTTGCACTTGGATAACCTCGGATGCATTATGCTGCGCAACTAGCCTGGAGGTGTGGATATCCTTAATGAATATGGACACAACTCCACCTTTGGTGTTCTGGTCCAGGTTAGATGTCCGAAAAGTGTGGTATGAGTTATAGCCTGGTAATACAGGGGTGCTCTCTATAGCCTTGAACCAGGTCTCAGTCACTGCACAGATACTGATGTTCTCCATTTTCAGGAGTGCCTCGAGTGAGTACATTTTGAGATTTAGACTTCTAGCATTGAGTAGCATTACCGTCAGTTTTTACTTGCATGTTCCTGTTACAGTGGTGAATTTGTCATTTCAACCTTGCTTAAAGAAGGCACTATAGGGGAGGCAAGACCCTTAGCCAGTATCCAGAATCCCAGGGGCGATAGGTGCGGGCATCTCTGACAAAGCATCGTGGTCTGTTGACCATGTCGCCCCAGGCAGACAAATACTGGATCCCATTAGAATGACACCAGAAGCTTAGCCAAGTCACTCATTTTGTCTTTGTACTGCAGTATCATTCTGGGTGATGGCAGGATGCTACTCAGGGCTAGGGTCATACCTGTCTGGGCTACAAGATCGGAGAGCTCTTCCACATCTCTTTTCATGTAGTCTAGGGAGTTACGTCGCAGGTCATTCACACCAACATGGACAATGACAGAGTCATATTTGTACTTGTTGTGGAGTGACCCGAGTGTGTGGTTTATGTGGTGGATCCTGGCACCCGACAGGCAACTGACAGTAACCTTTTCCTTGTTTATTGCTTGTGCCAATAGCTACACCAGTCTAGCTCTGGTGCAATGGGAAAACACATGTTTATTGCAAGGACATGAGTATAGCAAACGTGTTATGGTATGTATGGTATGTATGGTATGTACGGTTCATGGATGACCTTTTTATTTTATGGGTGAAGTCAGAAACTGAATTGAAGGACTTTATAGATTATCTGCATACTACAACAACTTTTTTGAAATTTACTTATAAATATTCTTATGATCAAATTGAATTCCTGGATGTTATGGTTCAAAAATCTGGGTTAAAGGAATTGAAAACTAGTCTATATAGGAAACAGACAAGGAAAACTTGTTTACTGCATAAAGGTAGTACGCATCCCAGACATGTTAGCCGAAATGTCCTAAAAGGACAGATGATTAGGAACATGCGAATACATAACAGTGACAGTGAACTTATGCAAGCAACTGAAACACTGAAGGACGAGTTTATCAGCAGAGGCTATTCTAAATCTGAAATAGATCTATGTGTCAATGAAGCACTGGATGAAAGAGGAAGGAAAGGTCGTCCTTATTTCTCAGAGGGAATAGCAAACCAAGAGACAAAGGACAGACAACACAATGTTATGAGATTGTGTTTTCCTAGTACTTTTACCAGCGATATAAATGTGTTCTGTGATGTTTTTAAAAAGAATTGGAATATTCTAACTGCATCCAAGGATTTGGAAACAGTGATAAAGTCAGTACCACACTTTTCCTTCATTAACAAAAAGTCTTTAAAAAGGCAGCTGTGTTATAAATCACATAATATCATGCATGAAGTTACATCACAGAGGAAAGGTACTTATCCCTGTAGAAAATGTACAGCATGCAGATACATTTTTTCTTGTACTACTTTTTTTTCATCCAGTCAATAAATTCAGAATAGAAGCAAATATGTATGCAGATTGTAGAACTAATAACATAGTATACTTCAGTTTTTGTCAGATATGTAAAGCATATTATATAGGTAAAACAAACAGGATGTTAAAAGAACGAATTTTAGAACATACTAGAGACTTTGCTGCAGGTAAAGAAACTAATGCTCTAGCCAAACATATTCAAAAAGAAGGTAAAGATCATAACTTTAAATTTTTTGTGCTTGAGGTAGTTAAGGACGGCTTAAGAGGAGGTGACATAAAAAAATAGAACGGAAGAATCTGAACAAAAGTGGATAATAAAACTGAATGCTGATAAACATCCAGGTATAAATGATGCAGTATCACTTAAACCCTTCCTAAAGGCTCGACATCTGAAGCATTAAACAGATGGTGATGCCTTTGTATGAATTTATTTAAATATATCCATGCTTCATTATGCAGTATGTTGCCCTTGCCCCAGGTCTATATTTCTCCAAGATGAATTCAAGTATACAATAAATAATTTAATTTTTGTCTGTCAAGATGGTCAAAACTTTGCTAGGATGTTTATTATAACAATATGAATGTACATGCACTTTATAGGCATGCCTCATTAATTGTTCATAAATATGTATCTATTGTTATATACTTTTTTATATATATGTATATGTATATACATATATATATATATATATATATATATATATATATATGTGTATATATATATATATATATATATATATATATATATATATATGTTTTTTACATTCTTATGTATAATATTATATATTTTGTTTTTTATATGTACAAGATTAAGATAGAACCTAATACAATGTAATGCTAATGGCTAAATAAGAAGTGTTGTTTTTAAAAATTTTTACTGAAAGGAATTTCTCTGTTAATTATTTATATACCTTTAATTAGGTAATTGTGACTAACCGCAATGTGCTAATAGTTAAAGCTTTAAAATGCTTGGTTAGATAGTCTGACATTGTAATACAGTCTGAAGAAGCGATCTGGGTAGATCGCCAAAATGCTTACTTCTTTTTGTTTAATAAAAGGTAAATCTGTCGTGGAACACTGCAACTTCTTTATTTTACACTTTTCCTTGTTTAGCCTGGTGAGTGGGACATCAATGTGCCTGACCTAGAGTCACCTATGACTAGTGTGTTGGGTACGTTGTTTTGCCTTATGGGCTGTGGTTTATTGGCACACTGAGTCTGTGGGCTATGTGTCATTTTGGTTGTGTTAGGGGTGGAGATTGCTTGCGTTTCTGCTTTGGAGGTCTATGTTGCTTGAGCAGATTATTACTGAGAGCCTCCACAAATGTTTTTGTGCTTCTGTTTCTGATTTTGGTGGTGTAGGTTTAGTGGGACTATGTGATGAGTGTGGTGTGGTGCAAGTGTTTACCTTCTCCTCTTGACTGTCAAGTTCAGTCTTGGTTCGAGAGAGCTTTACCTCTAGTTTGACTAGATAACTGCATCTCTCACAGGTTGTGGTGTTGGGTGGTAGGAGGAGATAGTTGTCTGTGTACATGAGGCAATTTCTACATTGCCCCAAGATGCCCAGATTCATCAGATAGACAGGAGAGAACACTGGGAGCTGACCCTTGGACATGCCTGAATAAAAAACTACTTTCCACTAGACAAGTGAGGAAAGTGAGTATAAGAGCTGTTTTTCTCTAAGCAAGTGAGGAAAGTAAGTACAAAAACTGTTTTCCTCTAGGTAAAGAGGAAGGTTGAGTGCTCTAGTAATTTGTAGCTTATTTAGTGCTAACAACAAGTTTTGAACAAGTGCTGAGCACAAATAAGCAAATTCAAGTGCTAAAACTAAGAATCTGTACCTGGATCTTGTGGTAGATAGGCTATCTAGTGCTTACCACTTCCACTGGTGGTACTATTCTGGTGGCAGCTCATAATTCGTTCACCAGGAAGATGTATCGCAGCAAATGGAAGCATTTTTCCTTTTGGGCCTCTCAAAGGAGTTTAGATGCTTTCACTGCTCCCATTCCGGCTATCCTTGACTTTTTGGCAAATATTTTTCAACAAGGGGCTAGCTCATCTACGGTCAAAGTTCAGCTAGCCACCATTTCTCATTTTCACGTTGGTGAGAACTCTGCTTCTTTGGCCTTTTCCAGATTGTGCAAAGCCTTTATCAAAGGTGCCTTCCTCTTACATCCTCCGGTCAAAGATCCCATCCCCCCATGGGACCTTACTATGGTACTATAAGTGTCGGTTGCCCCTCCATTTGAACCATTAGCCTTCCTAGTGGCTATCACTTCAGCTAGGAGGGTTTCAGAACTTCAGGTGTTGAATGTCAAAGTCCCATACATGGTTTTCCATAAGGACAGGGTTTCTCTTTGCACCAATCCTTCTTTTCTTCCAAAAGTAACATCTGAGGTTAATATCAATCAAACTATCAATTTACCTGTTTTCTTTCCAAATTTTACAAACAAAATTGAATACAAGTTGCATTTTTTAGATGTCCGTTGACAGTTATGGTTCTGTTTGCACAGGACCAAAACTTTTCGTAAATTTGACCAGTTGTTTGTGTCCTTTTCTAAACCTTTTTTAGGTAAACCTATTTCCAAGGTGACCATTGCCAGGTGGAATTCTCTATGTATCCTTTAGATCTACAGGAATAAAGGTTGGTCTCCTCCGGGTCAGGTTAGAGCTTACTCAGCAATGTCCATGGCTACTTCTGCGGGTTTTTGGTTGAGAGTATCATTAGATGACATTTGTTCTGTGGCTACTTGGTCCTCATCTCACACCTTTATTTCTCACTATAAATTGGATTTGATTTCTGGAAGGAGAGCATACTTTGGTTCCACGGTGCTCCGGAATATCCTTCCATGAGGGCCACCTAGGTGTTTAGTAGCTGGGGACTCTGTTCCACAGGTTGAAGATCAAATGAAGTAAGCTACTTCAGATAAAGAAGTTATGTACTCACCATAACATTCCATCTGAGTAGTTCTACTTCATTTGTCTTCAACCGTCCCTTCCGCCTTCCCCCTGGCCTTACCATATGGACAGCGCTCATAGCTGGCATTTTGTGTGTGTAAGGTGTTTTGGATCGGGTTGTTTAGTGTAGGGTGCAGCAAACTCGATCTGAGGGTTGGAAGGTAGTGGTGGTGTATTATGGGTAGGGGAGGAGCTTGGAGCTCAGAGCAGATGCTTGTGAAGTTGCTGACTTGGATCCGTTACGGGTCCGATACCCACAGGTTGAAGAAAGACGAAGTAGAACTATTCAGATGGAACGTTATGGTGAGTATATCACTTCTTTTTTCTACAGGGGAAACCAGAAAGTGCAACACATGAAAACTGTACTGTATTTCTTTTTTTTTTTTTTTTTTTTTTGCCGGTTTCTACACAAAATAGGATGCCAGTAAGGTGTTGTCTTCCAAAAATTCAAATGGATGTTATTAGACCTCTGTATAGAACTCCATCTTTTATGTAGAAAATAATAAAAATGTGCATTCATTTTCTGAATACTTATTTCTAAGTACAGAGGGAGAAATAGAATAACTGAATTTTAGACATGAGCATTGCTTCATACTTTTTTCAGTATGAAATAAAGGATCATGAAATATTAACTTATAACAAATAAGATCAGACATATTATGCTAGTGTTTGTAAGACTGTGTTGACTAATGGACTATTTAATAAAATTTTTCCTTTCTGCAGGCTAGTGAAGGCCGAACTACAATAGTAATTGCTCATCGTCTCTCAACCATTAGGACAGCAGACGTCATTGTTGTAGTAGAAGATGGTATCATAGAAGAAAAGGGAACCCACTCCGAACTCATGCAGCAGAAAGGGCTGTACTATTCTTTGGTAACTGCACAGGTATGCTGTTTCTACAATGTTCATGTAAACTTGATGCATAACAAAAGAGAGCGCCTGAGTGGTGACTTATACACAATAACAAAACAGCAGTGGTTTGTAACAGATCTTGAGCAATTTACATTTCCTGCTATCATAAAGAGAGCATACATATTAAATGTCACTAGTTGCTGAACTGGGGATATCTGTACCACACTGACTCTTTTTATTTATGTTAATAAACGCTAACAGCCCAATCAGAAAGGTTACCACCGGTGATAAACCCTTTTTACCACTGACAGTAACCATTTATGATTCAGAGGCAGCCCTACCTCATTGCTGTAGAAGAAGAGGTGCAGCATCATGGTGGGCTGCCTCTGTGACTTACTGCAAATGATAATGAGGAATTCTGGGGAGCTGCCAATGCTAATTAGCCATGTGATGCCCCCCCCCCCCCATTGTAGAGATATCTACATGAAATAGACATATGTGCTACATTCAGACATCATCTTCTGTTTTTTTTTCCACTGTAGAAATGGCCATACAGTGCAGATCAAGTATATTAATGATGACTCTGAAATACAGCAGACTGCCATTTCCTTCTGCATTTTCTAAACAATGAGTAACATTTTCCTACTCTTTCCCCTTGCCAGAGGACAATCTTGCCAGGATCATAATCAGTCCAGCAGCTCCCACTGCACTGTTTCAACAACCCACAATAAAGACAGTACACAGATACATGTTGTACCCTCATCTTCCACAGTCAATATCAAGTTTGCTGAATTTCTGACAAACTAGGCCATTGATGTGGGAAAAGACAGGCACACTGCCATTGCTCTTCAGTGTTCTAAAGCAGTTGTAGCATATAAAGTATATATCTTTAAATGTGGCGATATTTTGCTATAGTGAGTTGGCATATAATGTAATGCACATTCTTTGTAGAAAGCAGTATCATTAAAGACCTCGTAGGAGCTTAAACATGCAAATGTTACATTATGTCAAAGTGGAGAAAATATGTCTGTAGAAATGAACAGATGTATATGTTTTCAAGAATTTGTGTGTCTGGAAGTACTGAAATATAATTCATAGTGGAAAAATTCACCTGCTGCAACCACCAGGAATGTTTTCAGCATCAGTAAGACAGACATTATTGTGATCCCAGAAAGAGCTTACCATTTATTCATCATTTCAAGGGTACAAGATGCTACAGGAACTACTGATGCTTATGTTACTGAAATGAAGACTGGAACCAAAGACTGCATATGAATAGCTGCATGACTTATTAACAATGGAATAAGAAAAGATCAAGCAAGGTACAGGCTATTAAGAGAAGGAGACCTGAACTTACCAAAGCTGTGGATGTATGTAACACAATAGATTGTAGGAAAAGTGGTCATGGTAACTATTTTTGAGACTCTAATGTCTGCAATACCTAAGCTGACCCACATATGACATAAAACAACCTATTAATGATACCTTATCACCAGATTATCAACATCAGCCCTGTATATAATGCCTTCAGTGACAGAAGAACAGTTATACCACTGCAAAAGTCTGTGGACTGAAAAGACAAACGTTAATAGCATATTTATTATAAGTTACGTATCAGGGCCTAATGTAACATAATTTTGAAGTCTTCATTCAGACAAATGGATTTAAGAAATTCCCTTTGACTCCAGCATCTTATTACTGAATAATTCTGATCATAAAATGAAACCACTTGCCCAGATTAAGATATGGAGTGCAATTTATTATTTCAAATTATGTCAGTTCAACAACCTAAAATTAAGAAACTATGAGACAATGATTTGCATAGTTACAGAGTCAATGGTTCACATGTTCACAGCAGTGATTTACACTTTCATGTAGTTCAGATTGTACAGGAATATGGGAATTGCACTGCAGCCATAAATGCATCAGTGGCCACTAAAAACATAATACTGACCTATTTACATCCGCAAATAAGTTATCTGCATTTCTTCATCATACAGACAAATTTGTGCCCAGTAGAATGAATATGTCAACTCAGATCCATAATCTCATGTTAAACAGAATATATGAAACACTGGAACATTGCTAAGTGTGATCAAAGGTCATGTGTCATTGTGATGTAGTTAAGGGTTGTCCAAGGAGGTTAATGGTAAAAACTGTCAAATCTGTAACACTTGTCACAAAGCAACTCCAGAGATGCAGTGATAATTCACAAAATTCCAAGCAAACCAAGGAGTAAAGTTGCTTTTGATTTATTTTATTTCAAGGACAGTCAGCATGTCATGTGTTGATTGCTAGTCTAAGTATACTGCGGTCATCAAGCTAAAATATAATTCTTCACCAACTGCCTTAACATTGAAGTCATTTTTTTCTTAACATGGTATTCCTGCTATACTCATTGAAGTCAGTGGTCCACAGTTTGTAAGTCAATAATTTCAAGCTGTTTCATAACAGAGGTAGTTTCAGTACACTGCAACTCTCTCAAGGTGTCCTCTGTCAAGTAGCGAAGAGTTGAGAAAGTTACTCAAACAGTAAAGAATGTCATTGAGATAATGTTCTACCACCTCAAACCAGGACTATTATCTTGCACTTCTTGAATATAGAAACACATCACTTCAGCCTATTGGACTTCTGCTTTTGTAATTACCGATGGGGAGGAAAGAAGAACAGAGCTGATGCATCATCTTTTCTGCTTCAGCCAGAAATAAATAGCAAATGTCCAGCCTACACAACAAGCTGTTAGCAGAAATGGAAATACTAGTATGGCTGGTCAGCTAAGACATCCTTTCCCTTCAGAAGTATATATGAATTTTAGTTCTGATGCTATGACAAATTATACACATTCGTTCCTAGCAGTAGTTTCTCTTGTAAAATGAAAAGTCATATAATGTTCTTTCTCCAGTGGTCCAGTGGAAATCATGTATGAAGTAGAACTTCAGGCGGTGGAATTGCATTTAAGAGTTTATAGAGTATGAGCTGATGTCAGTTTTCATTCTTTCCTCAACAAGTGGGTTTCAATCTGACCCTTGGATCCGAATTGGCCACTTTTTTTACAGCTCGTGGATACTGAAAACTCTCAAGCTCCTCCCTTACCAATAATATTCTACTCCCCTACTATACCTCAGATTTTGTTTGCTGCCTTGGTGTACGGATGTGGTCTGTGTCAGCTCTCGAGCTTTAGTGTTGTTTTGTGGGTAAAGTAGTACATTTATATTTATATCTCTCCTTTTCTAGTTACATTCTATAATATATTCCACCCTTATCTTTCCTACACTTGGTGTATTTTAGCATTACCATTGTTGGTATTCTTTTATTTTTCTCATCCCTTTTTCTCACCTAATCTATACCCTTATATATATATATATATATATATGTGTATATATATATATATATATATATATATATATATATATATATATATATATATATATATGCATATATATATATATATATATATATATATATATATATATATACACACACACACACACACACACACACACACACACAGACACAGACACACACATATGTATATATATATATATATATATATATATATATATATATATATATTACACATACACACGTATATATATATATATATATATATATATATATATATATATATATATATATATATATATATATATATATATATATATAGATATATGTTTTCCTTTCTGTTATCAGTGCTGCCTTTGTTCACTGGAATGGCTGAAAAACCTTCAGGATGTAAAAAGTGTAAGGCCTGTCACTGCAAAATACCCTTTTCAGATGCACATGATTCTTGTATATACTGTTTAAGCCCAGCTCATTAAAAAGAGTCTTGCGACATATATAAATTCTTTAATCCATGGGACTTAGTAGAATGGAAAAATACAATTATTTTGAAGGGGTTGCTTCCAACTACCTTTTCTCAGTCTCTAAACCGCCAAGAAAATAGAGACAAAGGAGACCAAAAAGTGTCCCTCATACCCTTCTGGATCCTCTACTCCGAGCTCAGATCCTACAGTTGAACCATCTCTCAAGGTATTTAAACAGTCAGATCCAGTTTCTTCAGATCCAAAGGTTAAACCCTTGGATTCTACAGCTTCTGATATCCAATCTACATCTTTGGATCTGACACACTGAAGCAAGAAGCTTCCTCAGACCCAAGATGTATCATCTCTAGATCCTGTTCCTTCCCATCTTCCATTACCTTTCCTAGAGAGACGACATAATTCCAGGATCCCCTCAGTTGCCTCTTCTCATTCTTCCAGCAGTCTGAGAGAAGCAGATGTGGAGAGAATGATGAGATTTCTATTGGCACAAATTCAGATGGGAGTTCTCCTGGCTCTTACCCCATCCAGTCTGGAGACCTGTACTACTGCATCTATTTTGGCTCATTCTATGATCTGACCTTTGATTTTGGAGCTCTTGGATCCTAAATTTCCAGAACTATCTGTGTTGGAGCCAAAGATCCTTATATCTTTCACTCTGATATCTTCTCTGAGTGAACCGTCTCAAAATGTGTCAGAGTCAGATGACGTTTGGAGCTGTAGTGTCATTTCTGGATCCAAGGTGTTGGAGTCGACTCCAAAATTGTTAGAGCTGTTTCTGCCCCTCTGAGCCTCAGCATTGGACAGCTTGGCTCCAACCTCTGCCTCAGGTGGGCTGCCTTTGGGTCAGATGGTACCGATGGTCTGGAAGCATGTCTTCTTAGCACCATCGGCCTCCTTCTGTCTGGGAAATTCTGCATCTGAGGTAGTGGAGACAGTTTTCTCTGTTCTAGAGGAAGGACAACCCCCCCCCCCCCATCCTTCTTCACAATCTCACATGTCTTTGTGTCTTGAGTCACAATATTCTACTCCACAGGGACAGCCAGCCCAAAGTCTCCAGACTACCCACCAGGGTATACTCATATCTTTCGATACTTCCCTGGAACATCCCATCAAATAAATCCCTAGGAAGAGAAAGTGCAAGAGGAGGCACTTAGACTCTCCTCAAAAGTTGGCCACAGAAGATACCGATTTTCATGAGGGGCAAGAGTCCCCAAGATCACCACCTGATATTGTCTTCTTTGGAGACATTCTAGAGATCCTTAAGCAAAGGGGTGGTTGGTGTACTGATAACCCTTCCCAAGAGGAATCTGTATTCCTGGAAGCCTTTGCATGTGGCCCATCTACCTCCTGGGTGACTCCAACTGCTGATGAGCTCATTGATTTGATCTCTAGATGGACGTGAAAGGAACCCGACTCTGTTGAGCCAGTCTCTAAGAAACCCAACCAGATCCTGGCACCATCAAAAGGTAATGAATTTTGGAGTAAAAGAGTACCAGTCAATGCCATGGTCATAGCAGTGGCCACTAAAAAACAACTCACAGAACAGAGTTCCTCTATTCACCCCTTAACAGGGAGTCTAGGATGTTGGACAGATTTGGGAAGCATGTATATGCTTCAGTGACTTTTGCACTTAGGTAGCTGAATTATTTGGCACACTTCACTAGACTTCAGAGGAATTTGATTAAAGAACTTTCCAAATCCCTCTCCAAGACCATTACTTCTAAGGCAGATAACTCTATTGTCTCATAGTTGGCTACCCTACAGTCCATTTCAAATTCATCCATGAGGCTCATTTCACATGCAGCTGAAGGTATCTCAAGGGCAGTAGGTTCAACCATTTCCATTAGGAGGCATGCCTGGATGTGCCTATATAATTTCATGGAACCCTTCAAGTTCTTTTTCGTCAATGCTCCCTTTGACAGAAGTTTGTTGTTTAGCCCCAAAATTAAAGGCACATTATCCAGCTATGAGCAGGATGGTAAGACCCTGTCTACAGTGGGCATACATTTTTCGACTCTTCAAAGAACCTTCACTAGGAGTCAGAGAAGTGGTCAAAAATGTGGTTAAAAAAATCCCAAGGTCCTTTCCATGATACGGGTGTAGATAGTTCCCCCAGGGGCAGAGGGGGGAACTCTGATGGAAGATGCCACTCGTGGCACAGGATGCTCATAGAATCAAGGATCTATGGACACTTTCTCTGACAGAGCATACCAGTGCTCCTGAAAGAGACCCAATTGTCCACCTCTGGAGGCAGTCTGGGGTCATCTATCCCTGAACCAGAGAGCCTGGCTAGACATTACAAAAGATGGGTGTAGAGGGGTCCAAATGCAGAGATGATAAGTTAGCAAGCAAAGGAGAGTAATATTGCTGGAATTGAATTCATCCTCATGTCTTGGTGAGTACCTTCATGAGGTGGACCCTGTTTTTCACCAGATCTCACCACAACACTGATGTATAGACTGTATTTTATATAGCATACATCATGAACAGAAGTAGGTTAAAAATAAAAAAAGATAGCTGGGTGCACAAGATCCTATAAAAAGTGCCCAATCCTGGTAGGTGCACTGGCGCCAGGACTGGAAAAAATGACGGTGTAGAATCATAAAGACATGGAAAATTCCTACAATGGCACTAGGCCAGGCCCAGTGGGAGGATGACCCCTGTTGCAGAATTAAGTAGCAATCTACATAAATGACAAAAACTGATAGGCCAAAAAAGATCCATAAAGACGATAGGTCATGGCTACAATGTGACTCCCAGAAAACAGCAAAGTGTAAAGACTTCTTATCTTCTTTTTGTGGATGATATAAATCTGTATAGTTTATCAGACGAGGAACAGAAAGCACAACTGCAAATGTTCAAAACTTTTTCAGATGATATAAAAATGTCATTTGGTCTTGATAAATGTGCAAAAGCAACCTTTAAACCACGAAAGCTGCAGCACCAAGAAAACATCAGTTTGGGTCAGGAATGTGATATAAAAGAACTTGAGCAAGAGGGAGTGTAAAAATATTTGAGAATTGATGAACAGTCAACAGTAAAACAAGAACAAATGCGAATAAAACTTAGTGAGGAATATTTTAGAAGACATAAATTAATACTGTAAACAGAGTTGACATCTAGGAACAAAGTCCAGGCTATCAACCGATTTGCTTTTCCTGTCCTAACTTACAGTTTTGGACTGACTGACTGGCTCTAAAAGGTGCTGGATAGATTTGGACAGGAAAGCAAGAAGGATCCTTCATGCTTATCAAATGATGTGTAAAAATCAGTGCATACCAAGAATATATATTTCCCGTTCTGAAAGAGGTATGGGCCTCCTCGCAACTGATTACATGTATAGATCTGCATTTGTGGGACTGCATGCATATTTGTTAACCTCACAAGACTGAAATGTAGTAAAAGTTTTGAAACATGGAAAGAATAAGTCCAAGATGACTACTCTGCTTAGTTTAGCAGAAGTATATCGGTGTCAAGCAGAAATGGAAACCAGACCAGAAGTAAATAAAAATCAGGCAGCAACTGAATATGCCAAAACACAAGAAATAATATACAGAGAAGAATTACATGAGAAGGCAAGAAATGTGGAAAATGCAAAAAATATAGTTGCAAATATAGAAAACTCTTGGAACAGCCTCATGATGATCAGGATCAAACACAGGAATGGTTAAGGAGAGGTGAATTTAAAGCAAAAGACAAAAGGTTAATATTGGTGACCCAAGATAGTGGACTACATACACGTTGGTTTAGAAAGTCCATTGAACATGTGGGTGAAACAGACAAATGTAGGTTTTGTAAAACAGAATTGTAAACAGTCACACATCATGTTGCTGGTTGTGATATACTAATAACAGACGGACTGTATACTGAAAAGCATAATAATGTGGCAAGACTGTTGCATTGGGGATTGTGCAAACATTATAGTACTGAAGTGGCTGAAAAATACCAGAAATGTGAGCCACAAAGCATTATAGAAAATGTATTTGTTTGACATTTGTTTACCAGGGTGGTCTGACTGGGTTTAATAGGCCCGTTTCAACGGAGGCCTGGGGAGTAAAGCTCCACATACAAGAAAGTACAATACATTACATTGTTTTGTGTGTGTGTGTGTGTGTGTGTGTGTGTGTGTGTGTGTGTGTGTGTGTGTGTGTGTGTGTGTGTATATATATATATATATATATATATATATATATATATATATATATATATATATAATACACACACACACACACACATATATATATATATATATATATATATATATATATATAGATATACATACACATTGACAGTTGTTTACAATTTCAGAAGAAAAAAAAAAGACATTTTGACTTATAATAGGAACATACATTGGTGGCATTTGTCATGGAAAGAAAAGACTTGTAGTACTACAACAACATACAGTGGTTACGTACGTC
Source organism: Protopterus annectens (assembly GCF_019279795.1). Classification (NCBI taxonomy): domain Eukaryota; kingdom Metazoa; phylum Chordata; order Ceratodontiformes; family Protopteridae; genus Protopterus; species Protopterus annectens. The sequence goes on from NC_056731.1 coordinate 224,838,273, forward strand.
ATGATTTTCACAAGTATAGCTTGTAGGACTAAACTAGTGAGAAACTGCTGAATTAACACGGACTTAATCAGCACATAGTCAAAGTTTCACAACAGCTATAGTGCAGTTTGAGGGATTTAGTCTTAGTGTTCTGAGAGTCTGTGACCCTAGCAATTAGGTCTGTGGACGAGGTGAAGAGGAATAGCAGGGATGGAAAGAGTTGGAAAATGATGAAGTGGTACAGTATATTAGCCTGGGGATGTACAGGAGCATGTCCAGTTTTCATTTAGGTGAGTTTTGAGTACATTTTTGAATGATGTAGGTATTTCTGTTGCAAGAATATTCTGAGGGATACAGTTCCATTTTTCTGAGATTTGATTTGAATAAAGGGAGTATCTGAGGCTGTTGGTTGATTTGGTGAATTTTAACAGGAATTTTTTAGAAGATCTTAGAAGTCTGTTGTTAGTTTGGGTTTTTTCTAAGTTTTGGAGGGCTGGACATTTATTATTCTAGATCTAGCCATTTTAGTAGGTGGAGAGCCGCACAGTGATGGGTTTGGTTAGGAAAGTTAGTGGCAAATTTAGCAATTTTGTGGTAACAGGCCTCTAGCTTATTTAGGTCTGTTCTTCTAAGGTATGCGAATATTGGGTTTGCATATAGTAAGGTGGATAGAAGGTGTGCCCTGGCTATTGCTTGTCTGTTGGATTTGGTACAGTAAGGCTTGATTCTGTAGGGGGAACCTAATTTGATGTGGGCTTTTTTAATAACTTGATCCAAATGTTTGTAAAATTTTAGACTGCTATTAATGGTGACACCTAGTAGCTTTGTTTCTGTGATTGGTTCATTTACTGTGTTGTTGCAAGAGATGATTCTAAAATGCTGATTGTGGCTGTTGGCTTTAGTATGGCTGTTCTGGAAAAGGATTAATTTGGTTTTGTTGGAGTTTAGAATAAGTTGGAGGCTGTGTAGGCAGGTTTTGATGGCTGAGAGGGATTTTTGGGTGGTTTCTTGTGGCTGAGGTAGGGAGGATGCAGAAGAGATGACAGTTGAGTCATCTGCTTATTGGATAAGAGTGGCAAGGTTGGTGGTCAAGTGAAGTTTGTTTGTAATGATAGGGAGCTCTAAGAAGTGGGCCTAGTATAGATCCTTGTGGGACACCTACAGTGACTGGTAGTAGAGAGGAGAGATCTTTTTTCCACTTCACAGCCTGTTGGCAATTGGAGAGAAAGCTGTAGAGCCACGAGAGGGATCCCTGAGATATGTTGAGGGAGGAGAGCTCATATAAGAGCTTTTGGTAGGATACTGTGTTGAATGCTTTAGACATATCTAGAAAGATAGAGGAGACACGTTTCCTTTCATTTTTAAGTTGGTTTATGGTGTTGGTAAAACTTATGATTACAATTGTGGTGCTATGTTTGGGATGGAAGCCCAAGTTGAGAATTGGATACCAGATTATTTGTTGGTAGGTGATCGAGTAGTTGAGGATGGATACATTTTTCCAAAAGTTTTGAAAGAGGTGACGTGATGGAAATTGGCCTAAAATTAGAATTCTAGTGAGGATCCACCTTTGTGTAGAGGGATTACGTATGAAATTTTCCAGATCTTTGGGATGTATTTCTCAGTGATGGATCTGTTGATTAATATTGATATGGGGTAGCAGATGACATCAGCTGCCAATTTGAGGTACTCATTTGGTAGCTGATCAGGTGCGAATGGTGTTGGTTTTAGTTTAGCTAACAAATTGTTTTATCTTATCTGTCTGGACAGGTTGAGAAGGAGAGAAGTGCTGGTAACATTGGTTGCTGGTGAGGTGACTGGGTATTATGGTTGTCTTTTATAAGTGAAAAGATAGAATTGGTGAAGCAAGAGTTGAATTGGGCAGCTATAGCTTCTTTTGAGCTTGAGGTATTTGTTGGGGGTTTGGTTTGTCCTGGATGTAGCTGTTTAATGGTGCCCCAGAAGTTTTGTGGATTGTTGTGATGTAGTTGTTGGATTCTGGTACAGTAGAGCTTTTTGTCATTCTTAATTTGTTTTTTGGATATATTTCTTAAGTGACAATTATCATAGGATGTTTTATTTTTGTCAGACTGAAATTGGGACCAGAGTTTGTCTCTTTCTCTTAGTAGTTATTTAGTTTCTTTAGTGAGCCATGGAAAGTAGTTAGCTTTAGTTCTTACATTCCTGGTGGGGGCCAGAGTATTGAGAATATTTAGAAATTTATTGTTAAAGTATTCAACAGCTGAGTCTACAGGGAGGTGTTTCAGAGGGGACCAGTTACAATTCTGAAGAAGTTGTATGAAGATGTGTATACAAAATTTTCTTTTGTTGCATACTTGTTTATAAGTTGTATTTTTGGAAGGATTGTTACGATGCCTCAGGATGTAGGTCAGTAGGTGGTCACTTAGGTTGTCTGGGAGGATCTGCTTCTAATACTCGAATGGCCATATCATTGAATTTCATTTTTGCAAGATGAAAATTGTGAAAACGAAATATCTGTATGTGAATTTTTCCCAGAGCAAGTAAACAATTGACCAAACTTCAGCAAAACACACACCAGAGTAAATAAACACCCCAGGTGGGGGGCTATGCCCCCCATACCCCCCAACTGTTTATACCAACTTTGGAATCACACTGCAGTATATAAAAGGGCATACTGGGCAAGTGCTTACTTGCCCTGGGGAAAATTCACTGTTCAGTTATTTCGTTTTTGTGAGTTTCACCTCAAGAAAATTAAATTCTATGATATGGCCATTCGAGTATTAGAAGGGGATCCATCTGAGAGACAGCCTGTGTGATGGATTAGTGAGAATTTGTTAGGGTCCACTCAAGAGTAGACTGCTTGTTACTGTGTTTATCCACCCTAGTAGGTGTGTGTATTAGCTGAGTGTATCCATGCAGGTTTATGTAGTTGGTGGGATTATTTGAGAAACAAATTTGCCAATCAATATTGAAGTCTTCTGCTATTATTGTTTCTTGGTTAAGTGTGGTGGATGCCCAGGATAGCAGGTTTTCCATTATGGAGTATTTATTGCCAGGTGGGATGTATAGTGATTGTATGACTATGTGTTTATTGTGGTTGATTTCTAGACAGGAGGCTAGCAGTTTGGTATTATTTAGGTCTGGAGGGTTTAATTGTAATTGCTCCAGTTTTAATGTGTTTTTATATAGTATAGCTACTCCACTGTATCACTTGTAATTTCTATCTTGCCTTAGGATGTTGTAGCCAGGGGTAGGAGTTCTTTGTTGCTTATGTGTGCTTTGAGCTATGTTTCTCTTAATACTACAGTGTAAGGGTTGTCCAGGGAGAGGGTAGGGTGGAACTCATTTATTTTGCTTAGTATGCTTCCGATATGCATGTTAATGAGGAGTAACCTTGATAGATTTGGGGGAAAGTTGGTGAGAAGTGAGCTGTTAGTGTGGTTTGAGGATCAGTTTGTTTGTTGTGTGCTGTACTTGAATAAGTTTTGGGCCAGGGTGTGGGTGAATGTCATCAATCACTTGTGGCTCTTATTTTTAATGGGAGGGTGAGTGTAATAGTTTCTGTGACTTTTGGGTATGTTTAAGCAAGGTAGGTGGACCTTTTGTAATATATAGGTATGTATAAGCAAATAGTTCTATTTTAGAAAACTTTAAATGATATGGAGCTATATACGTGTTATTATGTGCAGTTAGAGGTGGGCAAGAGAATGGGTAGGTGGGAGAGTATAAGCAGATCATTTTGAGATTGTGTATAGTGGCAAGGTGGAATGCCATTGCAAAAAGGATTAGAGGAGTTATGTGAAGTAATAACATTGTTTTGTTTGGGTTTTAGTTAGGTCATGTACGTTGTGTTTGTGAATAATAAGAGGATGGTTGTATTGCTTGAGAGGTTGATTTTGGGATAGGTGTGGGTGGGCTTATCTTTATTAGTAGAAGTTTGTAATGACTGTTTAGTGGGATTTTGTGGGAGAAGTTTGGTTAGGGTAAATGTCAGTGTGGTGGGGTGGGTGGGAATTGGGGATAGGATAGGGGAGCAGAGTGAGCCCAAGTGTAGCAAGGGTGAATGGAGCGGGGACCCACCTTAGGTGGGAAATGTAGCCAAAAAAACAGTCAGGTAAGAGCACAAAATGATGTTTATATTACATGGGATCTCCCATTACCAAGAGTTCAAAAAGAGATCTAAGAAAACCAGATATAGTAGTCCATGAAAAGAAGACAAAAGTAGAATTAATCATTGAATTGCTACACTCAGTGACTACAGTGTCTTACAAAGAGACACAAAGTCATACAATACCAGGATTTGCTGGCAGTAATGAGGGTAATTTGGAAGAAAGATACACAGACAGTTCCAGTAATAGTATGATCAATGGGTCTTATAAAAAATCATTTACAGTCGTACTTAGATATGTTACCAGTGCATGTAACTCCATACAAATTGCATAAGGAATCATTACTGGGCACATTGTGGATGCTGCAAAGAGCACTTCTGGCTAACATCAAAGAAACAGTACTAATTTCATGAACTGCAATCATACTTTGACTTAGGAATGGGGTCCATTCCTGTAATGATATTAGAAACTCAAAAGACTTGGAGAAATTAAATAAGTGCTAAGGATTATTTCTAGAGGTTATGTAATACCTCTTTCCCTTCCTACCCCCCTTAACAATAAACAAAATTCCCAAATATTCCAGTCAGTCAGAAGTTAGAAGCAGAACAAGAAATAAAAAAGCTGCTAGAAAAAAGTCATCCAAGAGGTCCCCCCCAGACCAGAAAGAACCCAGAACCTACTCAAGATTCTTTTTAGTGCCAAAGAAAACAAGGGACTGGAGACCAATTTTGGCTCTCATCATTCTGAACAAATCAGTTCAATACATAAAGTTCCAGATGGTCACTATTCAGTCCTTTTTGCCTTTCCTGCAACCAGGACGACTGTATGGTAGAAGTAGCAGCAAACTTGAGACTGCAAGGATTGTGGATGTTTCCTTACCTAAAGGCCTGGCTGATAACCACTCCTACCATGCATCTTCTAATAAAAGCATGGGACTATGTACTCCAACTGTGTACTCAAATAGGAATTACAATCAATCCTAAATCTCATCTAGAACCATCTCAAATATTAGGGTTTATAGGTGCCTTGTTCAATACAATTTCAGTAACAGCTTCCCTTCTCTTACCAAGGGTTCAGACTATTTGATTTCAAGTTGAAAAGATAATCCAAAATTCTCCTCTAGCCACTCAGTTGATTCTCCAAGCCTTGGGGTCAATGTCTGCAGTGATGGTTCTAGTTCTGTTAGCAAGGTACCATATGAAAATCATTCAATGTACCCTTGCAACTCAATGGTCAGAACTACACCAGTCTTTATCCACCCAGCTCAGAATAACACAGATGTGAAAAATGACCTGATGTGGTGAATTTACTCAGATCAGGTTTTACAAGGCTGCCCCTTCATCCTTCCCCAGACCAAGGCTTGAGTGACCACAGATGCTTCCCATATTGGGTATGGGGGGGGGGCATTTCTTGGAAAGGACACTCCGTGACACATGGTGGCCTGAAGAGGCCAACACACATATCAATATCTTGGAAATGAGAGCTGTCCTCCTAGCATTGCAGGCCTTTCAAGACTCGCTTCCTTCCAGGATTGTTGCATTTCAGATGGACAATGTCAGTGGTCTGATACATCAACAAACAAGGAGGAACCAGATCATACCCCCTGTGTCGAAGAAGCTCTGAGAGTGTGGCAGTGGGCGATCTCATCCAATTGGTTTCTGATAGCAGTACACGTTCCAGGGAAATCCAAAATGATATTGGAAAAGTTGAGCAAGTCTATTTTATTTCCTCATAAGTGATCTCTCAAAACGGAAGTTGCAGAAAAGATATTCCACCAATGGGGCCAATCTTGCTGCAATCTTTTTACATCTCCACTCAACATGAAGTTCAGCAGATTCTTTGCCCTGATTCCCCCACTGGAGCAGTCACTGAGAGATGCTGTCCTCTACAATCCCCCCCGCCGTCTCCATGCCTGACCAGTGAAGGTCTTCTGTCATGCAGCCAATCTATCTCTTGCCTGGATGTCCTTGTTTCCTCTTGACTTCTTCCTGTCTCTCCCAGATCATCTTCACCAAATTGCCTTCTGCTTTCCTGCATATGTGACTAAACTGCCACAGTCTGTCCTCCTTAACCTTCTCTGCAGTTGGGCCTATTTTGGCTTCTGCATTGATATTTACATTGTCGTTTCTCCCATAGTGTACATCTTAAACTCACCTCAGGTTCTTCATCATTATCACCTCAAGTTTTTTCAACTGCCCAGTTTTTTATCGCATACAAAAGTACTGGCTGTACCACTGTTTTATACATTTTACTTTTCAGCTTCTTTGACATTCTTTTGTCATACACTACACCTGACACTCTGTGCTTGTTGACTGTAGCACCTCTGATTCTAGCTTTTACCTCATCATTCAGACATCTCTCCTCCTCAGCCATCTCACCAAGATAAAATTAACCTGTTCTCCTACTTTGCTTTCTGTCTCAGTTTTCAGCTATTTTAAAATTTCCAAATTTGCTGCCCTGACAACTTTCTTGTCTGTGTTCAGTTTTATCTGATGTGCCATGAGTTGTGCCTTCCAGTTGTGATGATAATGAGGTAGTGCTAGCTGTGCCAAGGTGAGTAGGGCAGTGCATGTCATGTGTACCATATGCCAGCATAGCTAGCTGGAGTTTTGTAAATCATTTTATGTCATTTGACTATCACACTGATTTGTACAGATGTTTGTGTTAAAAATGTATTTATAAAGTTACTTATGTTAAAATGTGTCAACAGTGGGTCCTACTGGATAGAAAAGAGATACACATGTACGTCATATAGCATTATTATAACTGATTAAAACTATGTTTTAACAGAGAATTCTGGAAGGGAAGAGATTAATCTCAGTTCAGCTAATTTTGAAAAATAGGTTGAAAATTAAATGAGTAGGTTTAGATCATAAAGATTTTGTCTTACAGGTCTGACTGAAGCCAGAGACAAAACTGTCTGGGAAAACCAGGACTAAGAATCTTACTGTATTGACCTTAGGGGTGAACTAATTGCTACCCTGGAAGGGTGGACATTTTTGAAATTGTTTTATAGCTTTCAGATGCTGCAACAGATCTTAGCAAAGTTCTGGGTGTGTATTGTACCAGAGTCAGGTGACCATATGTGATGTCATTCTATAACCAGCACTGACAAGATTCTTTAGGTATTAGTGAGAGATGTGACAGAACTCTCACAGCAGCACTTTGTTTTTCAGAACCTGACAGGAAAGCTCTCTCACAGATATCTCACACAACCACACACCTCATCTTGCCTTGCTGTAGTAGGCAACTCAACACTCATCATCTTGCCTTGCTTTAGTAAGTAACCTGACTAAGGAACAGTAATGTTTTAGTCAGTCAGAAAAATATAGTGAGATTAGTTAAGTATTGTTTATCTGCATCTGTGTGAATCTATCCAACTGCGCTGTTTTTATATCTCCTGTAATTGAAACTCTGGTGTTTATTATAACTAGATATTTAGTATGCTCTTGTTTTTCATTTTAGTATTTATTATTAAATATATTTATGCCTTTAATTGTGGCTGGTCTTTTAGAGAATACTTTTAACATCTTAAGAGTACTTATGCTTATTTTAGTGACATTGTGGCTGCTCCTGAAAGCCTTTCTGCATTGGTCAAACTCTGCCATTTGTATTAGTATTAATTTTACCCAGTATAATTGGATACACTTGTAAGAGCCTTAGAGTAGCTGACTGGTGGCAGCGTAATTACCTTATAGTCTGGGTAGAGGGGGCATAGCTGGTAAATCTATGTGTGTGTGTGTGTGTGTGTGTGTGTGTGTGTGTGTGTGTGTGTGTGTGTGTGTTTATCTGTGAAAATCAAATATCCAAGTGTGTGTATCAGCTACTTGGCACAGGGACACAGAGCTCCAAAGTGGTCAGTGTGGGGTTTTATTTGGCACCTGGAGAGAAAGAGTGAGAGTGAGAGAGAGATTCCAGCTTCAGGTCTGGAGTGTGTTCCCTGTGTGTCCTTAAGGGAAACTGTGCTTGTTGCAGAGAGCTGCATCTGAAAATACTCTATGCATCCATTTTTGTTCCTAATGGACGTCTTTCAATGATGAGGATTGAGGCTTCTTGATTACTGGCCTGGAGTAGGGACGGTCACACCAGTCTTCTGGCATTTGCTGAAATTCCTCTTCACAGTCTGTTTATAGTATGACATCTGCATACAGCAGCTTTGCTTATCTATCCTCTTCACCTTGTTTGCTAATGCAATCCATCATTTGTATGAATGACAATGGGCTAATAGCTGAACCCTGATGTGCACTCACTTCCACTGGGAAACCCTCACTGAGTCTAAACATAGCTGTGACATTGGGTCCATGGACATTTTCTGCACTAGTTTTGCCAATGTTTCTGGGACTTTGAAACATCATAGAACTGCCTAAAACAGCTTTTTTAGGACCTTGTCACACTCTTTCCCCATGTCTAAGAATGCCCAGTTAGACGTTTTCCTCATTTCTAGCTGCTTTATCACTATCTGCTTCCTTGCAAATGTTGGGTGTTTCTGCTGCATTCTGATCTGATTCCAAACTTCACATGTCTCATATTACTTTCTAATATTCTGAGTAGTCATTTATCAGTCACCTTCTCCGGTGCTTTCATGCAGTGTGACAGGAGTTTGATACTTCTGTACCCATAGTTGTGAATGTCCTCTTTATTTTTGTACACTAACACTAAGATGTTTATTCTCCTGTCATCTGGGATATGCCTTTCCATCCATACTGTAATCCTTACCTTATCCTTCAGAACATTCTCCCCTAACTCACCCAACATGTTAATCATATCAGTTGTAATGACTTCTGAGCCTGCTGCTTTCCCTGGCTTAATTTTCTTTAGTGTTGTACATCCTTGCTCTAGAGTGGTTTCATCTTCATCTTTCATTGTAGGCTGTGCAAGAGGTAGTGCAGATTTAGTGGGGTTTTCTTCATAGGTTCATAGGTTCATACTAGGCTATCTGCCCGAGGGCATTTACAAGCCTAGCCCATAGTTTTGTGGCTTACGCCACCCCTTTAGTATGGGGAACTATACCCATTATTTTGCTGTGCCTCTGTCGAGCAGTGACACTGAGGTAATCCCTGGGGTATATCTGCGATCTCCCATCCATTGGTCAAGATTTCTCTTGAACAAGGCCAGCGAGGTGCTCTGCCTCACATATACCGGGATTTTGTTCCACAGCATAGGGAGTCTCTGGGTGATGAATCTATCCCTCCAGCACGTCCTATTAATAGCCGTGTCGAGGTTTAAGTCTCCGCCCTTGTGGCTCTGACGGATCTAGATTTTTTGAGGTGAAGCATATTCATCAAATCTGGGTTTGACATGGCCTTGTATGTTAGGCAAAGGTCACCTCTGAGCAAGCGGTAAGCGACTGAATAGAGCTGGAGTTCTTTCAGTCGGGCAGCATAGGACAGATGTTTGAGACCCTTTATCCTTTTGGTGAGGAACTTTTGTGGCCTCTCCAGCTGCTGCAAGTGTCAGGTCAGATACATTCCGAATGGGGCATTGTACTCAATCATTGGTCTGATGAGTGATGAGTATAGGGAGACTATGACCTCCATTGATCTAGATGAGAATCCCTTCATGATAAGGTGGGCAATGTAGAAGGTCTTCCTAACTACTTTAGCTACATGGGTGTCGAATGACAGACTACTATCAACCTGGGTCCCCAGGTCCCTGATAACTTCTTCTGTGCTCAGTGGATTGCCACCTATTTGGTAGCTAGGGGTAACCTTGTTTTTCCCGAAGGGTATGACTATGCATTTTTTGGCATTTAACTTTAGGCCATGGCTCTGGCACCAGTTATCCGTTTCTGTGAGACCCTTCTGAAGGATATCTGTGTCAGATGTGTTTTCTACTGTGGCGCCCAGTTTGCAGTCATCTGCAAACTTTGTCAGCCATAACCCTCCTGTGTTTGCTTGTACTGAAAAGTAGATGCCAAACAAGAGTGGGCCCAGGACTGAGCCCTGTGGTACACCACTTGTGACAGGCTTTGAGTCTGACATGGCGCCAGCAACTCTGACCCTGTGAGTTCTGTCACTCAGCCAGTTTGCAACCCATCTTGTGATGTATGGGTTAACATTTAAGCTGATGAGTTTTTCAATGATACCCGAGTGGGGTATTGTATCGAAGGCCTTTGCCAGATCGAGGTAGGCTGTATGGACTGCCTTTCCTCATCAATGGCTTTGGTGACTGTTTCGAAAAAGTCAACCAAGTTTAGAAGGCATAATCTGCCTTTGACAAAGCCAAACTGGGATGGATCCAAAGTCTGCAAATTTCCTATGTCTTTATTTATGAGGTCCATTATGATCCTCTCCATGGCTTTGCAGATAAGGCTTGTCAAGCTAATGGGCGGTAATTTCCAGGGTCGGTGGAGGCACCGCCTTTGTGAAGTGGGACCACAGTTGCAGTGCACCACTCCCTGGGTACGTATCCAGAGGTAAGACTATGATTAAACAGCTGTCCTAGCTGTGGGTTTAATTCCTCGTTGAGTTCGTGGAGCACACAGCCGGGGACACCATCAGGTCCCATGGATGCTGTGTTTTTTGCTTTGGAGAGAGCAGTTCTCACTTGGGCATTGGAGATGTTTGGGGGCTGCAATCGCTTGGTATAGATATCTCTCCTTTTGGGGGGGAGAAGTTTGCACTGAACCTGTCAGCCAGTATGCTGGCAATGTCTGTAGGATCAGTAATCTTCACATCATTTTGAACTAGTTCTGAGCATATCTGGGAGTTTCCTCCCAGGTTTCTAACATAGCTAAAGAAGGCCTTATGATTGTCTTTTGAGTCTTTAGCTATTTTTCTCTCAAAATTTGCTTTGGATGATTTTATGAGAGCTCTTAGTTTTTTACTTATAGTGATCAAGGGTGTCTTACCTTTTAAGGATTTTGCTCTGTCTTGTAGTAGCTTCCTCCTTTTGTTGTAGAGTTTGTTTATGGCTGGGGTCCACCAGACTGGACACTTGCCTTTGGTACAAAGAGTCTTTGTTTTGCTTGGGATTGCCTTATCCATGCAGTCCTGCAGGTGCTGGTAGAAGGCATTTGTAAATGATTCAGCGGCTTGAGTACTGTTTTCCATGGCTCGGGGCCTTAAAGGAGACCACACTAGTCTTTAGAAGTGTGAAGTCGGCTTGAGAAGTTCTTTACTGTGGTCTTTTTATTTCAGGTGGGGGTGGGATGAGGACCTCCAGCGAGATTAGTTTGTGATCTGATCTCACCAGTGAGGGGTATACTTCGGTGTTGAACATTGTGCTCCCATGTTCGTGATGATGAGATCAAGTATGTTTTCTCCTCTTGTGGGGATGGTGACTAGTTGTTCCATGGCATTTGAGTTTATGAATTCCAGGAACTTTTGGGTTAGGGTGTTTGGGCTTGAGTAGTGTTCCCAGTCTATATTAGGGTAATTGAAGTCACCTAGTATGATGGTGTTTGGTGATACATTTATCCCTCTAGTGTTTTCAGGAAGGCCATGTGAGGTTCCTGAGTTTGTGAGGGTGGCCTGTAACATGCTACAATTTGCAGAGCAGTCTTGCCTATGGTTAATTGCACCTGGATGGTCTCCGATGCATCGTGCGTTGCCACCAGTCTTGAGGTGTGGGTGTCTTTGATGAATATGGATACCCCTCCTTTCTTGGTATTGTCCGGATTTTGGGGCGGAACGCATGATATGAGGTAAAACCTGATAGTGCTGGGGTGCTCTCAGGAGCCTTGAACCAGGTTTCTGTCACAGCACAGACATCGATGTTCTCCATACTGAGAAGGGCCTCGAGTGCGTGCATTTTGAGATTTAGACTTCTGGCATTGAGCAGCATTACCCTTAGTTTTTTTTCCTTTTTGTGTTCTAGGGTGGTAGGTTTAGAATTTGAGCCTTGCCTAAAAAGGCACTATGGGGTGGCAAGAGCCTTTGCCAGTATTCGAATCCCAGGGGTGACAGGTGCAAGCCGCCCTTGCGAAGCAGCGTGGCTTGTCCAGCATGTCATCCCAGGCAGACAGACATTGGATCCCCTTTGAATGACACCAGAGTTTAAGCCAATTGTTAAAGCTGATCATCTTATCTCTGTATTGTGGCATCATTCTTGGTGAAGGTAGGATACTGCTCAAGGTCAGGGTCATATCTGCCTGGGCTACATAATCAGAGAGCTCCTCAATGTTTCTTTTCATGTAGTCCAAGGAGGTACGTCTCAGGTCGTTTACACCAGCGTGGACAATGACTGAGTCGTATTTGTACCTGCTGTTGAGAGACCTGAGTGCTTGCGTTATGTGGCGGATTCTAGCGCCCGACAGGCAGCTTACTGTGACCTTCTCCTTACTCAGTCTGGTGAGCAGGACGTCAGTGTGTCTGACTATGGAGTCACCAATGACTAGTGTCTCTGGCATTGTGTTTGGCCTTAAGGGCTGTGACTGTTTGACACTCTGACTGTGAGGTCTATGTGTTGCAGGTGTTGTGTTCTGAGGTGGTGGTTGTCTGGGTGTCTGCTTTGGTGGCCTCTGCTGTTTTGGTAGATTTTTGATCAGAGCCTCCGAGTATGTCTTTGTGTGTTTATGTGTGTGATTTGAGGTTGTGATGGTACTATGTGAGACTGGGTCTATAGTGTGTGTGGTAACCTTCTCCTCCTGACTGGTCTTGCCAGTCCTATGTTGAGAGAGCTCAGCCTCCAGTTTGGCCGTATAGTTGCATCTCGCATGTATTTGTGTTTTGTGGGAGGAGGAGAGGGTTTTCTGTGTACATGAGGCAATTGTAACATTGCCTCAATATTCCCAGGTTCACCAGCTAAGCAGGAGAGGACACTAGCAACTGATCCCTCGACATGCTAGAAGGACTAGACAAAAAACTTTAAAAGAGATTCCGGGGGATGTGGGTGACCGAGAAATGGGGGGTTGCCTTTTTGGGGTGCTATCTATAAGAGTGCCGTATCAAGGTAATAAGTACTGTAGGAGCAAGTGCTAGGTTTAACAGATAGAGAATAGTCTACTTGGAGTCAAGTAGAGATGATCTTTTTAGTTATAGGATACGCTGATTAGATCAGTAGTATAGTTCGAGGAAGGTAGTTTTAAGGGAAAATTTGAAGAGTGGACTTTAGGTAGCCCGAATAGTTTAAACCTGCTTAACCGGCGCTGCCCTAGTGTGCAACAGTGGCAACTCCACGCTAAATCGCGCTAATTCGCGCTAAAGCGCGCTAAAACGCGCTTTATAGCAGGGGGCTGGAAAAGACAGGAAATGACCCAAAATGGCCAATAGACTACAAGTTACTGCCTTAAACCACTCCTCTAAGGACAAACAGGCAGCTCAGTACTCCCCACTCTCACTGGTGAGTAAAGAAACTTCCCCCTGACCAAACAAGGAAAATGGAGAAACACAGAAACCAAGACAAAGCCCAGGGATCAGCAAAATCTGGTCTCTGGAACACTAGTTAGGAAAGTATGGAAAACAAGGATATTTTTTTTGTTTTTTTCAAGTTTTTTTTACAGAAAAGCAGAAAACACAATAAATGCTATGATTTTCGACTAAATGCTATCAAAAGCTAGTACACTTGAGTGTATTAGCCTGTAGTTTAACTTTTAGGCAAAACTTAAACTAGCAAGTGCAGTAAACAGTTTTAGCTTATAAACACAGTAAAAACAGTGCAAACTTTGATAAAACAAGCAGAAACACTAGTCGAAAGGCACAAAAAGTCGAAAAAGCCAAGAAAAATACTTAAAATCTGGAAAGGTAGTCTTTTCTGGTCTCTGCTGCTAGAGGAACACTGCTGGCCACCACGAGGAGCTGTGCTGAGTTCTCAATAGCTGGAAAAGCCCGCCAAAACGAGCTTTATAGCAGGGGGCTGGAAAAGACAGGAAATGACCCAAAATGGCCAATAGACTACAAGTTACTGCCTTAAACCACTCCTCTAAGGACAAACAGGCAGCTCAGTACTCCCCACTCTCACTGGTGAGTAAAGAAACTTCCCCCTGACCAAACAAGGAAAATGGAGAAACACAGAAACCAAGACAAAGCCCAGGGATCAGCAAAATCTGGTCTCTGGAACACTAGTTAGGAAAGTATGGAAAACAAGGATATTTTTTTGTTTTTTTCAAGTTTTTACAGAAAAGCAGAAAACACAATAAATGCTATGATTTTCGACTAAATGCTATCAAAAGCTAGTACACTTGAGTGTATTAGCCTGTAGTTTAACTTTTAGGCAAAACTTAAACTAGCAAGTGCAGTAAACAGTTTTAGCTTATAAACACAGTAAAAACAGTGCAAACTTTGATAAAACAAGCAGAAACACTAGTCGAAAGGCACAAAAAGTCGAAAAAAAAAGAAAAATACTTAAAATCTGGAAAGGTAGTCTTTTCTGGTCTCTGCTGCTAGAGGAACACTGCTGGCCACCACGAGGAGCTGTGCTGAGTTCTCAATAGCTGGAAAAGCCCGCCAAAACGCGCTTTATAGCAGGGGGCTGGAAAAGACAGGAAATGACCCAAAATGGCCAATAGACTACAAGTTACTGCCTTAAACCACTCCTCTAAGGACAAACAGGCAGCTCAGTACTCCCCACTCTCACTGGTGAGTAAAGAAACTTCCCCCTGACCAAACAAGGAAAATGGAGAAACACAGAAACCAAGACAAAGCCCAGGGATCAGCAAAATCTGGTCTCTGGAACACTAGTTAGGAAAGTATGGAAAACAAGGATATTTTTTTTGTTTTTTTCAAGTTTTTTTACAGAAAAGCAGAAAACACAATAAATGCTATGATTTTCGACTAAATGCTATCAAAAGCTAGTACACTTGAGTGTATTAGCCTGTAGTTTAACTTTTAGGCAAAACTTAAACTAGCAAGTGCAGTAAACAGTTTTAGCTTATAAACACAGTAAAAACAGTGCAAACTTTGATAAAACAAGCAGAAACACTAGTCGAAAGGCACAAAAAGTCGAAAAAAGCCAAGAAAAATACTTAAAATCTGGAAAGGTAGTCTTTCTGGTCTCTGCTGCTAGAGGAACACTGCTGGCCACCACGAGGAGCTGTGCTGAGTTCTCAATAGCTGGAAAAGCCCGCCAAAATGCGCTTTATAGCAGGGGCTGGAAAAGACAGGAAATGACCCAAAATGGCCAATAGACTACAAGTTACTGCCTTAAACCACTCCTCTAAGGGCAAACAGGCAGCTCAGTACTCCCCACTCTCACTGGTGAGTAAAGAAACTTCCCCCTGACCAAACAAGGAAAATGGAGAAACACAGGAACCAAGACAAAGCCCAGGGATCAGCAAAATCTGGTCTCTGGAACACTAGTTAGGAAAGTATGGAAAACAAGGATATTTTTTTGTTTTTTTTCAAGTTTTTTTACAGAAAAGCAGAAAACACAATAAATGCTATGATTTTCGACTAAATGCTATCAAAAGCTAGTACACTTGAGTGTATTAGCCTGTAGTTTAACTTTTAGGCAAAACTTAAACTAGCAAGTGCAGTAAACAGTTTTAGCTTATAAACACAGTAAAACAGTGCAAACTTTGATAAAACAAGCAAAAACAGTAGTCGAAAGTCACAAAAAGTCGAAAAAGCCAAGAAAAATACTTAAAATCTGGAAAGGTAGTATTTTCTGGTCTCTGCTGCTAGAGGAACACTGCTGGCCACCACGAGGAGCTGTGCTGAGTTCTCAATAGCTGGAAAAGCCCGCCAAAACGCACTTCATAACAGGGGGCTGGAAAAGACAGGAAATTACCCAAAATGGCCAATAGACTACAAGTTACTGCCTTAAACCACTCCTCTAAGGACAAACAGGCAGCTCAGTACTCCCCACTCTCACTGGTGAGTAAAGAAACTTCCCCTGACCAAACAAGGAAAATGGAGAAACACAGGAACCAAGACAAAGCCCAGGGATCAGCAAAATCTGGTCTCTGGAACACTAGTTAGGAAAGTATGGAAAACAAGGATATTTTTTTGTTTTTTTTCAAGTTTTTTTACAGAAAAGCAGAAAACACAATAAATGCTATGATTTTCGACTAAATGCTATCAAAAGCTAGTACACTTGAGTGTATTAGCCTGTAGTTTAACTTTTAGGCAAAACTTAAACTAGCAAGTGCAGTAAACAGTTTTAGCTTATAAACACAGTAAAAACAGTGCAAACTTTGATAAAACAAGCAGAAACACTAGTCGAAAGGCACAAAAAGTCGAAAAAAGCCAAGAAATATACTTAAAATCTGGAAAGGTAGTCTTTTCTGGTCTCTGCTGCTAGAGGAACACTGCTGGCCACCACGAGGAGCTGTGCTGAGTTCTCAATAGCTGGAAAAGCCCGCCAAAACGCACTTTATAGCAGGGGCTGGAAAAGACAGGAAATGACCCAAAATGGCCAATAGACTACAAGTTACTGCCTTAAACCACTCCTCTAAGGACAAACAGGCAGCTCAGTACTCCCCACTCTCACTGGTGAGTAAAGAAACTTCCCCTGACCAAACAAGGAAAATGGAGAAACACAGGAACCAAGACAAAGCCCAGGGATCAGCAAAATCTGGTCTCTGGAACACTAGTTAGGAAAGTATGGAAAACAAGGATATTTTTTTTTGTTTTTTTTCAAGTTTTTTTACAGAAAAGCAGAAAACACAATAAATGCTATGATTTTCGACTAAATGCTATCAAAAGCTAGTACACTTAATCGAAAAGCTAATATTACTACTCCTTCCATCTTCTTCTAATGTCTTCTGGATTGGAAAGTAAATTGCTGCTGGAATCCTTTATGAATGGTGACTGACAACTATATTCTTTATATTTATATCTTTGCCTTGCAACCTGGTACAGATTCTTTGTCCTATCTGTTGAGTCACATTCCAGAAATTAGTAGAGTTTTTCTGACAGCCTTTTATTTGCCATTGAGACTACTCTCTTAGCATTTTGAAAGCCAACCAATATTCTTCCTTAGCCTGGTCTATCCTTTCCATCTCCAACTTCTTCCTTCACTCCTTCTTTCTTTTGATAACTTCCTGGGCTTCTGTATTTCATCACCAGCTCTGTTTTTATAATTTATTTCAATTCCTGGTTTGATTGCATGTCTCTTCCGTAGTCTTTATGCTTGCTGTTTTGAAACAACACCATTCTTCTTCCTCTTTGTCAGTTCCTTACTCTTCTTCCTGGGGTTGTAGAGCCCTCAATATTTCCTTAAATGCCTTTGCTTTCACTGCAGTTAATTTCCAGGCCATAGCTCTCAACCTTCCATCTCCAAAATGAGGAACACTAGCCTTCATAATGTGGAACAAATGGGCAAAATGTGGAACGCATACTAATGGCTTACTAACAACTTCAACTAGGAAGGTCATAGAATGGTTAAAATATGCTGGTTTTACTTATAAAGAAGATCTTTTAATGACTTAATATGATTCATTTCTATTTACAATGGATTTCACTTAAAAAATTAACACTGAATGTGTAACAGAGTCTTTCAATGTGGAACTTCGAGGAACGTGAACTTTTTAAGACCCCAAATGAGGTACGTTCCTCGTAATGAGGTACACTTGAGAGGTATGTTCCATGCGTTCAAGTTACTCTCTGATATTAGAGCCTTTTCTGATCACTATTTGCAGCTGATTGTGGTTGCAAGTGGTTTATGCTAACAGTTTCTCTGGGAGTGACTTTGCACTCTCTTGTTTGGCCTCATTGTCCATTTCTTAGGAGTAATTCGGCCTAAGTTGCATCTTGACCACTAAGGTGTAGTCTTGTGACAGCCTTTTTTGGTGAACCATGAGTTTACCACCATTAAGCCATTTGCCAGTCAGAAATCTAGAATGCTCTCTTCTTTCTTTCTTTCTGTTGCCACACCAATGAAGCCACAGGCAATCCTCATATTCTGTTCTGTTTGGCCAACCCAATATTAGCATTAAGGCCTCCCATTATGAATGCCAAATCACTTTGTCATGCTTTATCTTGTAAGTCCCGCAACTGCTGCCTGAATGCACTCTTTTTTGTGCCATCACAACTCTTCCGTGATGCATAGGCTAAGATTATGAATACTGCTCTCTGCTGACACTGGAGTCTAATTGCCATGAGCTTGACACAAATTCTAATGACATATGTCCCTTTACTCAGAAGAATGTCTCTCACCACAATTGCCAAACTATTTGTAGTCGGTCTTTCCCCTTATGTAGTAGACTCTGGATCACAAGCCAATTGACTTTGCTGCATTGCCCTTCCACTTTTGCTCCTGAACACACTGGATGTGCAGCTTCACACTTAACATCATGTCATCCACTTCCAAGTTGCATCCTGTTGGTGAACCTGTTTTCAGTGTAGCAATCCTTACTTCATTTTTGGCACGATGATTGTTTTTACGCTTGGAGCCTAGACACAGGCCAGTAGCTTAGTTACTCAGGGCTGTTGCACTTTGTGACAGGCAAACATTGACCAATAGGTGCACACAGACCCCTCCATCCATTAGCTTGTATCCCTGCTGTAGGTCAGGGTAGGCCAGATCTTCAACCCATGTAGTACATTAGTCAACATGACTAAATCATCTTAAAACAAATTTACACCTCTGAGTGGCTAGCTCATTCTAGACTAGGTATCTAAAGTATACTAAGCACCAGATTTAATGCCTAAAGTGGTTGGTCTAATCAAATCCTGCCTTGATAGGCACCATCCATAGTCTATGCTGCCTCCCGTGACTCCATTTTTTTCTGGGTGTAGTCTGTTGACCTACCTCTGAATTCAAATGGTTGAGATTGAACCCAGCACCTTCCATCCTTGAGGTGGAAACACTCAATATTTTTGGAAGGTAAGAGGAACCTCTCACAGAGATGAGGAGAATATGCAAACTCCAGAAAGTGACCAGAGGTCCGGTTTGAACCAGTGACCTTAGTCATTATGCCATTGGTGATCATCCAGCAGTGTTATTATAAATGATGTATGATGTCATATATATTCTGCCTCCTCCCAAAGGATAATCACCTTCTGCGAAAAAGCAAGTTAACTTGTGATGAGTGTGAAATAACGGTCACATTAATGGGATTCAGGTTGTCGTTATCATTCACATATGGACTTCCATAGCCACAACAAGACATATCAATAACCATTTCACTGCATTTTGCTTTTACAAACATATTATCTCCCATCCCACACTTCTGCAAGCATCACCAATATATGAGGACAAAGAAAGTGAAAGAAATTGCTACATAATATATTTTAAGTTGCGACTGTCATTCACAACAGTCCTAAACTCATCCCCATTCACTGAAATAATTAAATAATTTGTTCAAAAGCTGAGTGAAAAACATGACTATGTAAGTTCTGTGGGCATTGTGTACTGTTACCATTGCCCATATATGTATTTACTGTCATGCCAGTATTTATAAAACTATCAATAAAAAAGACACAGTCATGGCTGTAATATCCATGATGTAACTCTTTACTTCAGTGCACAGACACAAGCGCTTTCATCATACAGGCATCATCAGGTGTAGCAATCGACACAAGTGCTTTCACCACCTTATTGTGGTTTTAGCCTTTGTGAGACACAGTATTTGAGCCTTATTGTGGTAACTTTTGTTTTCTTCTTCATTTATAAAACTATGTTTTGTTAACTACCACTGTCTTTAGACTATATGTGCTGCTGTAGTTGTGATCTCCACAAGTTCCATCCCTGGATGCACTCCAGTGTGACTTGCACTGGGAGGGTTGCATGGGCCAGCCACTTCTATGCACATGCTCAATGGGTACTAAGCAAGCAATAGCAAGGTGTGTGAGATTAAACAGGCAGGGGGCATCATACTGCAGCCCACAGTGTTTTATCATAGTCTTGTGTCCTTCTGTACATGTTACTTTCGTTTACCATCCTCAAGCCCTGCATCAGTTTTCAGGACTCCAGCCTATGCCAGAGCTCCACTGTAGAGATACACAACCTTACCTCCTCAGTATAGGCACACATATCCTCTTTCCCAGCACCATCAGGCAGTTGATCTGCTAAGTGAAGTTTGGTTGCCTAGCTCATGGTCAGGGTTTTATATCTGTACCACAGAACTGGCTACAAATATTTATAAAATTGCTTAAAGGATAAAAAACATCCTTGAAGATCAGAAAATCTACTGTTGTTAACATCCTGGGTAAGCACAGAGAATGGGTTGCTCTGGTTAACAGATATGTAGCTCTTGTCTCACATTCATTCATTCATTCATTCATTCATTCATTCATTCATTCATTCACAGATTACGACATTATCCAATCCTGGCTCATACATCACCCTGTTTCAGATAAAACACATAATCAGAGAATGAATAAATAAATTACTTTTCTTTCTGTTCTTCTTTCCTTTCTTTCTTACCCAACCAGCAGCATCTTTTTGGGGCTGTTACAGTCATAGAAGATTGGGGGGGGGGGCCTGCCGCCATGGGTTTCGCTGGTGCCTATTGTCAGCTATGTTTATCTTACTGTTAGAAGATATAGCCATTTTACTTCACAGAAAAGATAGTTATTCTCCAGTCATTTTCCATGGCCTCAACAAACTCTTCGCACACCCAGAAGCTCATTTCATTGATGTCCACAGCTGCTGCATTCCTAGCCTATCAGTAGCCGTCAGTTAGCTTTGGAGTTGATGGCTTCCTTCACTACTGGGGTCCACCATAGTGTATTTGGGTTACCACATGATGAGCACCTACCATCTCTCAGCCAGTGCTTCTTGCTTTTGCTTAGTTACTAAACATGGTCCCTTCAGAGTAAATATTCCTGACCTCCCCCAATATGTGGCAGAAGAATTTTCAGAGATGTGAGTTGAATTCATCCTCCACAGAAGCATCTGTGAGGCATTCTCAGGATATTCTTGCTACACGTTGAGTTTTCTAGGTCTGTCTAGTAGCTGTCATGACTGTTTGATCCAACTTACTACCAAATGATGATCAGCTGAGCTCAGTACCTTTCTTAACATAACTGTCCAGAACATTTGTCCTCAGATCTGATGGCTTAACTGCAAAGCTGATCATTGGCTTTTGATACCAGGAGCTCTGGTATAAAGTATTCTTATGAGCAACTTTGTTTTATTATGGATATTCTGTTATTGGGTCAGAAGCCCAATAACAATTCAATATTCAGATTAAGATCAGGCAAGCTGCTCCTTACGGTTATTCCCCTCTAGGAACCATCATTGTTCTTCACATGAGTATTGATGTCCTTCAGCAGAACTACATATTCAATAGGAGATATCCTATCAATGACCTATTCTGTGGTCTCTATAAAGGCTAAATACTCTGGATAGCTGTTACGTGTGCATGAACAAACATACAGGGCTTTCTTTTCTTCAACTTACAGTCACATTGAGGTGACTGTCTTACTGACACAAACTCCAACTGTAAGCAACCCAGCATGAGGCTTATAGTATCTCCCACACTCTTCTAGACATCTCCAGAGGGACAACGTTAGAAAAGGAGAAGAAGACAACTTGACTGAGAAGTCTGCTTCCTGAACCAGTGCTATGTGTAAGGATATGGACAGCTACATCTTGCTGGTATTTCTAAACCTTTTGCACAGCTTTGTTTCCTTTCTTATCACTGAGGTGATAGTCCACATCCCAAAAGCAATTTTTCATTGCCAGAGATGGTCCTGTAAAGGCTATCTAATTTCTTTCTCTCACTATGTTGGCATCAGAGCTGACCCAAAACTTTAGCTTCCAGGTTGTGAGTCCATAAAGTGGTTCAATGGAACTTTTTTGGAATGAGCTGGACTGAGCTTTGTGGAGTACATGTCCACTAGGCAATTGTCTGTAAACATTCCCCTGGTCTTTTCATCAAGAAAGGGTTCTATTATCCCTGTTCTTGGAAGGTCTGTGTTAATCTTTGAAAGAACCATGATGTGTCATTTTGGAGTGCATTTTTTATCCCCTCCTTTTAGGCCATTTGGTGAAGTGTGACCCATCCAGGAGAACAAAGTTCTAGGAAGTATATCTGTGGGGATCACTGGAACATGCATACCCCTCCCCCTAGCCACTATGATAAAGTCATATCCCAAGAGGAGCACAGCTTTAAGGATCTCAGGGGAGAATTACTTGTAGATTACTTCAGAAAACTCAAGCCTCCAGCTTCCAGTCTAGTGTGTGTGTGTGTGTGTGTGTGTGTGTGTGTGTGTGTGTGTGTGTGTGTGTGTGTGTGTGTGACTTTATGTCTATGCATATGAGAAAAGATATTGTACAGGCAGTTCACAGCAAAAATGGAAAGATACTAAAAACTACTAACTTTGATTGGGGCTTTGATGAGAAGTGGAGAGAACATGCAGAGGAACTTCTGAACCCACTGGATATGTCCTCCTTAGAGGACAGTGCCAGATAACAAACTTCTATTGTTGTGTGGAAGATGAGGATAGTATCTCTAGCCTATTTTCAAAAACTGCGATGGGGGGACCATATTCCATTTTTACAGAGATCACTCTTTTCACCTCTGGTAATACCTGTGCCAGGGTGATGGAAAGTAGACTCCATCCAGCAGCTCAGTCTCTGATTATGGAAGAGCAGTACAGAGTCCATCCTATCCACTGAACATTTGATAAACCTGGTCTTTAAACAGCTATTGCATGTGTCCTGGGAGTGTAGCGATATTAATCTACAGATGTTGTAGACCTGGTACAGGCGTACAACCCAGTACCTTAAAGTGTCTCATGCGGATGCAATAGAGCTACTGCTGTGTTCCATTTGGTCTCTGTATTTGCAGAGTGAGAGTTATGGCTACATTTTCAGTATTCAGAGTGGTAAAGATTTACACTAATGGCATATCTTGTCTCCCATCCTACTGTTGATTTTCACACACAGGATATTAAAAAACAGCCAGTGTTTGAAGATTATCCAGTTTTGTGGCATGGCAGCTATACTATTTTGCTTGCAGGCTATGTTGCGTAGTTGGCTTTAAGTGACTATGATTTTTGATATATACTAAAGTGATTTTCAGCTGAGTGTGAATCAATTAGAATGAAAATTACCTGTCAGTCAGAAGTCATTGTTCCTCCCACAGAATTGACTGTTACCTGCTAATGAAAGGAAAACCACTACCCCAAGTTGTTAAGTTTAAGTATCTTAAGAGTCTTGTCTATGACATTATGTAAAAGGGGTTCAGGAGATTGATCTAGTGATGATTGTAGTGGTAGCAGCAGTACTGCAGGCATTGCACCAGCCTGTCCTATTGAAGCAAGTGTAAGCCATCAGTATATTGTTCCGTCTGTGTCTCCATCTTCCCCCAAGGTCATTAGCTTTGAATTGAGACTGAGAGGATGAGATCATGGATGCAAGAACTGAAAATAAGTTATTTTGCAGAGTTACTGTGCTGGGTTTCCATGACTCAGAGAGGGTTTCATCATTTTAGGAGGAACCTAGAGGAGATCCACTGCTCTTTGAGGTTGAAAGGAATAAGTTGATGTGGTTTGAGCACTTAATGTGGATACTCCCTGTGTATCTCCCATAAGAGGTGTTCCAGGCAAGCCAGGCCATGAAACAAACATAGGACATGCTAAAGAAAGTGTACTGCCTTTGCAGTCTATGAACATCTTGGGAACCTGCAGGGTGATGTGAGGGATCCCCTTCTAATATTTGAAAGACCATATCATTGAATTTTGTTTTTGTGAGATGAAAATCACGAAAACAAAATACTCAAATGGCGAATTTTTCCCAGGGCAAATAAAGACTTGCCCAACATGCCATTTAGTGTGATCCCATAGTTTAGCATATAGTTAGGGGGTGTAAGGGGTGTAGCCCCCACCTAGGTGGGTTTTATTACTCCGGTGTGTGTTTTGTTGGAGTTTGGGCAAGTGTTTACTTGCACTGGGAAAAATTCGTCATTCGGGTATTTCATCTTCACAATTTTCATCTCGCTAAAATAAAATTCAGTGATATGGCCTTTTGAATAGTAGAAGTAGATCTAATGTGAGACATGTTGCCAGGTATAGGGAACTCTTGTTTAAAAACCAGAACATATGGTTTAGAAAACAGATAGTGGATGGATAGATGGAATAAATTCCAGAGAAATAATTAATTCTGGCTGATAGCAGTCCATACAGAAGAGGCTATAAACATGTGATAGCCATTGCATTTTTTATGGAAGGGGCAGTCTACATTCCCTGAATTGCCCTTCTTTGTATTATACCAGTCCAGGTATTGGAATATCATGGTGTATTCCAAGGTTCATGTGCAATACCATTCAGCAGTGTATTAACTGTATGATGTAATTAGAGTGGTCATGCATTCTATATATTACTATATAATTAATTCAGTCCTATATTACACTGTTTATCCAGTTTTGTGGGAGAGCCAGGTCTATCCAGACTGTCATTGGACATAAGACAGAGAAACTGTCCTGGATAGGACTTTTGTCTGTGATAGCCATTTGCCATACTTTCCATACTCGTAAAAAATTTTCAGACACTGTATAGCCAAGACTGATAGACTTATGCTGTTAAATACTAAGTTCTGTGTTGCTCACTTCTAGTACTGGGTAAAACAAGGCTGCTGACATATATTTCCATTACCATGTTGCATGCTCTTACATAGCTTTTACATATAAGTATCTTGGCTCACTTATGAAGCAAGTGGTTCATTACACAGTTTTCCCTTGGAATAAAAAGTGGATGGATTCAAAATATCTTAGAATGGGTAGTAAAATAGAGCATCAACCTTGGAAATTAAAGTCATTTTGAGGGAATGTTTACATCTTTCATTTTAGATGTGCTTCAACAGCTCTGCTACTGAAAATAATTTTGCATACTTTGAGTACAGTTTTCCTTGTTGGAGTTTCAGTATCAAGCACTTAGTAGTACATTCACATGTGAGCTTAAAAGTTATGGGTTCTAGTCCTGATGGGGACTGAACTCATACCAGAAAACTATAGCACTCAAGTGTAGTGTAGAGTGGTATTCTGATGGGGAATGCTTTCCATCATACATTGGCAGCTCCAGGTTCCTTTTCTTGCACGGGCACAGTAGATAACTGGTGGGGTACTTAGGACATGTGGAAAAAGCAACAACAAAGCTCCATACTAGTAAAGTACAGAATACATGATATGCGTTAACAACTCACCCATAATCCACTCTTAAAAATGAAAGACCATTTCTCTACAAAAAAGCGAACACCATAATTTTACAAACCCTAGCAATGTTCACAACACAGAAAAACTACAGATTTGTCATGCTCAAGGAATATGGTTTGGATGAAGTGTTTGCATGTTTGCATGCTGTGCTGTAGTAAGTTAAAGGTGTAGCTACTAATACAACAGAGGTGGGAACATGTCTTGCACAAAGGCATTTGTGCCTCAGTAGAAAGAGAAACATTATTAACCCAAATACAGGAATAAGTAGGACTTATTTTGTAGTGTGCTGTATTTGTAAGGAAAATATGTTAAACAAATACAGCATATATTGCCATCATTCAAAATAAAACACATATCATCCCACTGCAGACATTGGTAATTTGTAAGCAGTTTAAATGATGGTTAAAAGTTTTTTGAAGTAGAAGCTAGAGTGGTCAGTTAACAGCTTCTGAATTACAATGATAATTTTGATACCTCAGGAGGAATGTGGGAAATGGTCTGTCAGCACTTGGACCAAAAACTGGAAGCTGTAAAACAAGCAATTCAGCTATTTTTTTTAACACCTTTATTGAATTATCACTTGTGACATAGGCAAATTTACATTCATATAAAAGTAATCACATTAATTAACATAACAAACATTTTACTTCACATATATTGCTATATGTCATATAACCTAAGCAGCATTACATAAATTACTAAATTCCTGCCTTTTTTAACAAGAAACATCTTTATTAAACTAGTTGGGCATTAACAACTACTGTTAAAGAGGTACAACTGCTTTGAGAACACAAATCAGAGTAATTCAGGCAAAAACTTGAAAATGAAAATACATTTTACAACAGCAGTTCCATTAAGATATAACAGCCACTTAATTATTCTCATGCATTAAAATAGTCAGAGTACAAAGATGTAATGAAATAATTGAGATATAATTTGCAACCATAATTAATCTCTTTGTTTATTTACACGTATTTGTTGACTGGGTTAGTTCCACTAGGTCAGTGGCCACCTCTCATGGGAAACCCGAGGTGATATTCATACTGACTGGGGGAAATTTAGCCAGGACACTAGGGGAACTTCCACTACTCTTTTTGATAAGAGTGCTTGATGTTTTGCATCTACCTAAACTACCACCAGCTCAGGCAGTTGGTGCCTTAATTTAACATCTCATCTGAAGGATGGCACCCCCAGGAAAGCAGCACCCCCTTATGCTGCACTGCAGTATTAGTACTGGGAAATTAATCCAAGTACTTGGTGTGGGAATAAAACCAACAACATCTACACCAAAGATGAATGTAGTACCTGTGGAGCTACTGAGACTGCACATAGATGCATGTTCGTTTTCCTGCCCCCTCCAAGGAAAATATCACTGATAAAGACAAAAAACTATATCAAGCAAATTCAGCCACTTGAACTGTGTACTCTGTTTCTGGGTTAATGAAATAACACCAATAGAAATCATTTAGATCTGAAATTTTGTCAAGAATTCTGGACAAAGCAAAATATAATGGATGGGGATAAAATTAGGAACAGTTTTTAAATATTACTCTGATTCATTTTAAATGATAATAGTACAACAAGTTTCGCATCAATATGCATTTCTTGAACAATAAGAAGTATAAAACTCTTAACTTTATTTCTTTAACATTTATTGACCGGGAAACTGACTAGGACAGAGCCTATTTTTAGTGGAGGTCGAGGGAGAAACATTCCAGATGCATTTCTTTGCCATGTGGGAGGAAACCGGAGTACCCAGAGGAAACCCACGGACGACATGCAGACTCCGCACAGAAGGCACCTCAGACAAGAATCAAACCGGAGAACCTCCTGCTGTGAGGTGACAACATTAATCACTGCACCACTGTGCCACCAAGTGAGAGACATTATTGATTGAATATAATCATGAGTGATTTTCCAGAAAATTAAAAATGCAATGAGAGATAGAAGAAACATTTAAAGCAAAATCAGGGACAGTCTGCAAAAATAGGAACAGCTGAGAGGTATGGGTAGCACTCAAAAGGTAATGCCTGGTTACACTAACCCATTCTGTGATTTGAATGCTTTTACGATGTGCAGCATTGTAAATGATGCAGTTATAATGTTCTGAATGTTATTATAATGGTATATGAACAAGTCTCAGCAAGTTCTAATGACTGAGATAACTAAAACTGCATATCTTTAAATTCTCAAGCTGAGCCTTCTTCATTTTAGACAGTTTAATTTGGTTTGACATTACCATGACATCCTTAACACAAACGAGCAAATGAATTAAAGAAACTGCACTCATAGTGAACTTTTCATTGTCAAAATATGGAACACTATACTACCTTTCATAGACTGGAACAAATGGGCAGTATATGGAACATTTTCTAACAACTAGGAAGGGAGCTCACAGCATGGATAGATTAACATTTTTATGCTTTTTATTAGAGATTTTAGGAGAAACAACTCAAGTTGCAAAAGTCCATATCCCTTGATGGGCAAGCCAAGCACCCCTCCCCCCAAAAAATAACAATCAACTCCAATTAGCACCAAACAATCAAGCAGTACAGGTAAGAGGAAGATTAAAATATTGTGAATACCATACTATCCATAACATCAACAAGCAAAAGAATAAAAATAAAAAAAATAAATTAATTAATAAATAAAAAAGGTCAACATTCTATCTCCAAAATGCAGAATACTACACTATCGTGCACAATGTAGGAGAGATGGGTAAAACATGACACATTTCTAACAACTAGGAAGGAAGCTCAAGCCATGGCTAAACTGTATACTTTATACTTGTAAAAAGTTCTTTGATGCCTAGGCTCTCTGTCTGTCTGTCTCTCTCTCTCTTTCTGCTTTCCAGACATGTCACTTGGTTACAATGTTAAAGTTTCTCTTTATAGTACTTCTAAGACAAAAAGTTTTACACCTCTCATGAACTCCGAGAAAACTAAACTAATGCTGTTCACACACCAAAACAACATACTGCACAGAATATCTCTTCACCATTACCTCAACAAATAATATAAAACTGTTATACTTGGACTCACCATAGATGGCCAGATTAAATTCGACCACCATATAATGCAAGTAGAAAAGGACACCAAAAGCTGGGCAGCTGTATGTCATTTATGACAGTGCTAGAAGTAGTATTGCCTAAACTTATCTCCTACCAACCCTACTATGCACTTCTCCTATTCTGAAAATATCTATCTTCCTTGATATTGCTGAAACTGCAAAACTGCTACAATAAAGCTGACAAATTTGCATCTAACCTAATAAATAGAACCCTCCACTGCCTGACTCTGAAACAATTACTCTGGCTTTAACTCTTTTATGTGCTCACATACTTCCAGTTACTTATATTCCATAAACTACTCCACAGTCCAGAGCAATATCTGTCTTAATGGCTTAATATACCCCATGCCCCCCAGCAGACCCTTACATTCTGGTGATAGAATGTTACTCAGTATAGTTAAATACAACAATACAGCAGGAGGCACATTGTATTCCAACTGTATCTCAAAGAAGTGGAACTTTATTTCTCCCTGCTTAAGGCAAAATATGAACTTAAAATCTTTAAAATCTGAACTTATGCAACACCTTGCACACCTATGACTTTGCTCCTGTACCACCTATGTCGAAGACCAATACAGCTAAACCTAAGCCCACATCTCTGTCCCCATTACAGCTTAATCTTCACATCTAACCTAACCTCCATATCTAACTAACCTATTCTTCTTATCTCAGCTACCTCACTGTTGTACTTAAACTCAGTTGCATAAACATCTTAAAATCCACCTCTCCTTATTAACTGTTCCGCTCCTAATTACTTGTATCCTTTCCACATAGTTGATAATCCCTGACCACAGCTAGCCTTCTGTTCTGATGTTATTTATTTCCAGAGACTTCCTAAATTATTTGAATTATAAGATGCACAACTAATGCATCACTTGCCAATAACAAAGTATTTTCTAAGGACAAATGTGTGTGTTTAGTGGATTGTAGCTTATTGTTTGTGTAATATTGGATTACGCTACAGTGCTTTTGTACTTACTTTTCTTCACTCCTGTTTAACTCATATTTATATTCATGCTGTGGTTCCTATGTTGTCATGGCATTGTAAATAATCGCTGTAATTTTATGTCAAGCTATTCTCCTGGTAAACAAATGCAATAAATACGTACATAACATATATGCTCCCAGCTCTTCAAATACTTGAGGCATGACAGTAAGATAAAAAATCCAGCCCCCCCCCCCACACACACACACACAAATATTCTCATAGTCTCTCTTATCTGAAGTTAAAAATTCTCAGTGACAGACAACTCTAGTCTGTCTCAGTTATTACTTTATTCTACCCACTGCATTGCTAATACGTAGATCTTACACGCACACAACACACACACACACACACACACACACACATATACATACATATCAATGACAGCCACTTATATGACTGTAAACCTCAGATATTTGCTTGAGTTTAAATCACATGAATAAATTCATAAATAATGGCCCAGAAATGTACCTCAGCTCGCTGATGTCAGAACCATACAGTGCAACCCTCCTCTGTTCTTTCAACTCCAGAGCTCAAAAATCAGAAACCAAGAACAAAAATCAGAAGATGTTTTAAATATTTGTTATGTACTTAGAAAGCTGATATAATATAAGCTTTGCATTATCAAGTATTTTCTAAAGGACATGCCTGACATTATTTGGTGAATGTAATCCACAACAGTTTGCCAGAAGTTCAGAGTTTACAAAGAACAAAACAAAGTAATTCTCAGTTTCTTTGCTCAAGAATTCTGGACAAAACCAAAAATATTTGGGAGGAGGTCACAAAAGGGACAAATTTTAAGTAATTTTTTTAATAGTTTCATAGGTAAATGCTAGCTGTCGTTGCAAGCCATTTTAAACCTAGCCAATTTCCATTTTTTAAACATACCTTTACTGAATTATCGCTTGTGACATAGGCAATTTTACATTTATACAAAAGTAATCAAACTGTATTAACAAATTAACATTAACAAACATTATGCGTCTTATATATTGCTATATACCATATAACGTAAGCAACATTACATAAATTACTCAATGCCTGCCCTTTTTTTTAAACAAGAAACATCTTTGTTAAACCATCGCCTACAACATAAGCAATCGTACATTTATACAAATGAAAACAAGCCACACCGACACAATCCTAGTTACAAGTATTTTACATCACAACCCATACTGACGTACTCCTAGTTGCAAACATTATACATCACTTATAATCTACCCAATCATTTTCAGTCAGACATTATGTAGCTCATTTAAGTCCTGCCTTTTTTAAACCTCATTGCTCCCCTGTATGAATTGTTCCCACCATTCCCATTTTTTTCCTGTGATGTTTGCCCCTACCTTTTTCTAAAGATATCATTTCCAGTTGTTTTATCTCTGTTATTATATTAACTACTTCTAATGCAATTGGTTTAGATTTTGATTTACAGTTTCTAACAATTGCTTTTTTGGCAGCCCCCATAATTAGACACAGCAAGGCCTTACATGTCTAGGCAATTCCGATTATGTATCATAGCAAAGAAAAGTCATCTCCCTCATCATACCAATCCGCCCAACCAGTATCCCTGACAGTGCATGGCACAGGGAATCCTTAATGTCTGCCAATCCACCGCACTTCCAGAAAATATGCTCCCAAGTACGTCTTTCTTCCCCATCACACCTGCAACATTTGCTGTCTACCCAAAGAAAAATTCTCTGGAGTCTACTTGGTGTATAAAAATATCTCTGTAAACATTTCCAAGCAAAAATCCTAAATCTTCTAGATTTTGTTACATATTTGGGAACTATACATATATCCTCCCATTGTTTCTTTGTGAATTGTTTATCCAGTCTCTCTTCCCAATCCTTTCTAACGTCCTCTGATTGATTCTTATGGTTATCATGGAATATTTTACATACCCTACTAATTATTCCTTTTTCAATGGTAGCTTCTGTTCTAGATGCTACTAAAAACTCTACAAGTGCTGGTCTTTCATTTAGGACCCCCCCCCCCATTTCCTTCTCTTTGCCTATACTCTGATAGCAATCCTTGATAGGGAAGGCAGTCTCTAACCTGCACTCCAAATAAATTCCTGGCCTCTTCCCATTCTGTTACCTTTCCCTCTCTAGTTATTTGCTGCCAGTACCTCGGTTCCTTTATCCTTTTCTCCAATTAATTCCAGCCCCCTCTTGCCTATTTTCTATATCCCTAATTGCAGTTATCCCTATCGGCAGAATCTCCTTTCTCCATTCAAGTGTTGGTAGTCAGTTTCCATTGTTTGCTCAAAATAACCTATCCCATTTGGTTATAGATTGGCCTTACCTATCTCATGGTTGCTAATTATATATTACCCCTAATAAGAATAACTTGGATCATATCATAGGTAACTTGAGGGGACCGCAGCAATTAGGAGCTGCATGGGGTAGTCCTGGGGTAAATTTTCTGTTTCCCCATCCATAAATGTAAGTTGAGCTTGAAAATGGATAGGGATGAACTTTGTTTTATGTGGATATGGAGTCTGCTGCGAGATATACCTGTCCCTCCAAACCATTCTGTTGATGTTGCAGAAGAGGTTTAGATCTCTAGGCTGAGTATTTCTGATGCCATTTGACCTGCTGATGTGCACTAAACCTATCAGTAGTGGATCAGAGGATACCTTGTATGCCAGATACAGGTCACCTCTTAGCAGTCTGTAGGATACTGACTATACTGACAGGGCTTTGAGTCAGTCAATGTAGAACATGTTGTTTAGGCCTTATATCCTTTCAGTAGTGTATCTATGTGGGCATTCCAGTTGCATGTGTCTGGACAGATACATGCCTAAATGGGCATTATATTCAATGACTGGTCTAATGAGGGTTGAGTAAAAGGGGACAATGGTATCCCTAGATCTAGACACACAATCCCATTGTTTAAAAGCTGTACAATATAGAGGGACTTTTTTTATAACAATAGATACATGTTGGTCAAAACTTAGGTCACTGTCCAAATATATTCCCAAATCCCATACAATTGGGTCAACTCTTAGGGGTGTATTGTCAGTGTGGTAATTCCCAGGTGTAGATGACTTCCCAAAGGATATAATAATGCATTTTGGTGAGATTTTGCATCAGATGTTGATTTTGACACCAGTTATTTCTTTGAGACAAACCTTTCTGCAGAATGGCTAAGTCATTTGGGGATTCAAGGACTGCTCCTAGCTTGCAGTTATCTGCAAAATTATCTGTTTGTTAACCATGTAAATGCACTGGAGAAATTGCCTCTTTTAAGAGGTGACTTACCATAGGCAAATTGATGTGGGAGGAATCAAACCCCTTACCTTTAACTACAGGAAGGAATTCATTAACAGTTCAGAGCCTTAAGTGGCAAATAACTCAAATTCACTTAAAAGGTTAACTGAATTACAACAGAATAAAAAACACTATGAGACTAATGATTGATTTACAAAAAAGTTAAGGTAGGTTTGGCAGGTGGTATGGCAGATTAAGGCTCTCAGATGTTAATGACCTACCTCAAGGGTACAGGATTTGAGTCTTTAAACCCAATGAGCTGCCTCAAGGGTACAGGATTTGATTCTTTCTACCTCCAACTGTATGACATTGAGCAAGTCACTTAACTAGAAACCCTAACCGGGAGGGGAGGGACATTACATACACACGTGCACAATCTTACTTGCTGCTAAATGTCATAAAAGGTATTTCCTCTGACTGATGGTTAAAAATATAAAAGATATCCTGGTTGTAAAAGATATTACACAGTCCTTTCAAAAGATGAGCATTCTGTAGTAATGTAAGAATACTTTTATGAGGTGCACTGACAATAAAAAGCTAGAAACAGTGTTGAAAAGCTTGGAGCTACTGGCTAATGAAAGTAAGATTCACAAAAAAGCCTGCAGAAGGAACATCGGTGCATTACATTTCATTGTGACTGGAAATCACATCATGAGAGTCTGAATTTTACTGAGACATTTTCTTTAGTAATGGATAGTCTTTCCAAACCATAATTGTTAAATGTTACACTAAGCCATGTTGGCAGTGAAAAGATAGGAACAATATAATTTGCAACTCTTTGGATAGGAAAGTGGCTTACAAACAGAACCCAGGAAATTTGGGTGGGAAGCTCTGCCCTCCAAAAAATTGTTATTACCAGTGTACCAGGGTTCAGTCCTTGGGCCACTCCTCTTTGGCATTTATTTCTCACTGTGTAAAGCTGATGTTAAGGGTTTATGACTGACCAGGTTTGCAGATGACTATAAACTTAGTGCTGTTGTAAACTGCAAAAAGGACACCAGGTTTCTCCAAGAGGGCTCTTCTGAAACCAATAGCTGGTGTTAAAACCATGGACTAAAATGGAATTCCAAGAAATGTATAATAGTATCCTTAGGCAAGCAAGAATTCCCTTGTAACAATCACATTAAGAACGCACCCCTGGAAACTGATCCAGTAGTTAGGGACCTGGGAACCCACATAGGCAGTCAACTGGCCTTTAATCACCATATATCCACCTTTGTAAGAAAGTGCTTTTTCAATGCACAGATTACTAGGGTATGGTATCTATGTCCAGGGTTGTGATCATTCAACTGTAGTCTGCACTCATCAGGCCAATTATTGAGTATAATTTCCCTTTGGTATGTACCTGCCCAAACATTTGACATTTGAATGCTCACAATGCTTTCTTATGAAGAAAATCAGGGACCTAAATCATAAAAACTATGCAGATCATCTTAAAGCCTTGTCCCTCTTTTCAGTGTCATACAGGCCTCTTGAGAAGTGATCTCTGCCTCATATACAGAGCCTCAACAGACCCTATCCTGTCAGACTTTCTGCATATTCCTAAGTCCAGTGGGGACATTAACACCTCCTCAAGAGATCTAAATCTCTTGTTGAGGGGATAGATATGTATCACAGTGAATACTACTTTGGAATAGTCTTCCTCTCCATATAAAGCACTTCTGTTACTCTATTCAAATGTAATCTGCATGACTGGATGGTTAAACACAAATTCAGCCCTTGTTTAGCACCCGTATCTTAAAGAATACGGGCAACACGTAAATGTCCACTCATGTCTGAGTTATTTATACTTAAAAGGTAATGGCTAAAAATGTCATGGGACTCTATGGCTAGGCTTCTAAAGATTCTCATGGATCAATATTCCAGTAAGTACCTATAAACCTTTGAAAGCATCAACAGCGCTTGCATGCCTGGGTGTAAAATGTTTAACATGCTTGCCTGCACTCAGATGGGTGAGAGACTTTTATTATTCCAGAAACTGGTGTACTCAGGGGAGCACTCACTTTCACAGGTGGGCCACATATCCCCATGTACCCCCTCTAGTATCACCTATGCCTTCAGATGAGATGTTAAAAAGTCCCTTTACAAAGATATTCAGGTAGATGTAAGAGAACCTTAGATGTTTACAAAAAAGGATGTTTTTATTGAAATAATGTTAAACATGTCTGTCAGAATTAGCATTAAACACTTCAAATGAAACAGGGCACTGCTTGTGTATACAAATAAAGAGCAACATAAAGCAAATTTTAAGAAAGTACTCATGCAATGTTTCCAAAAATCTGTTATCATACAGATTTTGTTAATTTCTCCTAATATCACTTACTGCATACAATATTTGTCTGCTTCATCTTTGCTAATATTTGTGTGTGAAAGAAACAAGCACACTAAATTTCGTGAATACCACTTCACAACAGGTGATAATAATCTCCAAGTACATTTTTATTTTTTAAATTTTGGGCATGTACATCAAACTCCAAAAAACACATTTTCATAAACACTTTAAGAAAAAGCAGCTTTTGTCTTATACTATGTTCCCACAATTATTTAATGTATGAACACACAAGTAATAAATATTCTCTTACACAACTGATGTCCCTGTAGTTCTTAGATGTCTACTGTTTGAGCTATGATCTTCTTCTTCTTTCAGCTTTTCCTGGTTAGGGGTTGCCACAGTGGATCACCTGTCCGCTCATGATTGGCAGTGGAGTTTTACGGTGTCAAGTTGCCAGCCCGACACCCGACCTTCCACAGAAGGCACACACATGCACGCAGTCATGCTAGGGCCAATTTAAAGTGTCCAATCCATCTACAGCATATCTTTGGGATGTGGGAGGAAACCGGAGCACCTGGAGGAAACCCACGTGACCACAGGGAGGGCATGCAGACTCCACACAGAAGGCACCCCAACCGAGGATCGAACCGGAGAACCTCTTGTTGTGAGGCAACTGTTTGAGCTATGATATAATGTTTAAAAAAATTAACTTTGACCAGTTGTGTTCAAGCAACTCCTTTTAACTGGTCCGTGGTCATGGGTCAGAAAACCTTTATTCCTTCAGACTTCAGAAATTTCATTTTGTACTTTTACGCTTTATCTTGTCCCATGCATTTTTAACTCCACATTTTGAGTGAGAGTCACAGATGTACCACATGGATAATGATGGTGTGCTAGCGTAGACTGGAAAATAATGTTCACGTGCTTTAGAGACCACCTGCAGACTCCACAGCAATGTGTGTGCACACCAAGCAGCCTAATGGAGTGCAATACAAATCCTGATGAACTGAAATACATGCATATTCATTGGTGCATAAGTCAGAGAGACACCTCACCATGCATGCTCCTATGAAATTCCCCTGTATTAGTGCCCTGAAGTGTTGGGCCACAGTGAATACCTTAAGCCTGGACTGGAGTAGTAGGACGCTTTCCCATACAAATAAAACATATAGGTATGGCCCATAATGCTATGGAAGGTAGGTATTATGCCCACAGATACATGGCAACTCATAATGTTGTTAGTGACTTTCTAAATCAGTGGCTCACAACAAGTTGATATAAGCATGTATATTTTAGATTCACATATGCACCCATTATGCTCTCTCGGGTGTTTTACAGTAATAAAACAATGTCCCCAAAGCTGCTTTTAGCAGAATCATTTTATAAGGTGCCATACAGTCCTCAGTAACATCCCTTTATCTTAATAGCTCAGTCACAATCTTTTAACGCAGTACATGCTTGCATTATCTTGGAGGTCGCAAGCAAGTAATGAGATGCTAATATATACAGTACACATGGATATAGAATGAGGCATCATGTAAATTAACCTGCTTTTCTGAACTGCACACTGTACTTTGGAACAGCTGCATATGTAGGTGTCCACTCTGCTGAAAAACTGACAGTGATATCATGTGTCCATGCGTAGTCCCCAACGTTGAATTTGACATAGGCATTAATATATGGCTGTAAATGCATGTCTTGATGTGCCTGTGAGGTGGTGTTGTGTCCTCTGATATTGAAAGCCTTGTTTAGCACTGTCCACAGGGCACTGTAGGTATGATACATTCCTCTTAGTATTATGCATTCTCCATAAGTGGTGGGACCCTGGGAAGCTATAAAACTACAACTGTCATTATTGTAGTTCCAGTTATCAGGAACCTAAATATAGTGGAGACAGTACCATGTTGAGGGCTGTTACCCGTAATGTCATTGTTAATAGCCCTAATGTACAAGCTTATTCTTGCACCACATATTGGAGCACCTGCTAGTGACAGGCTTTGTTTGTATTTATGGGTCTATATCAGAACATCGAAGTATTAAAACTTCAAATGTTCTGATATCGAACACTATTCAGCAAATGCTAAGAATAGCGTAGCTGCAGAACAGCGAATTCTTTCCTTGGGAAAGAATTCGGTTGGCCGTTTCTTTGGCTTCGCTGTTCTTAGCGGTGTGGTGGAAAGTTACGAGTTGGGTTCAGGTAAGTGTGCGATTGTTTGTACATTAGGGTTAGGGGTGGGTTAAGTGAGTTAGGGTTAGGGCGCAGGTTAGGCGTGTGTGTGATAGTGACAGACTTTAGGGTTAGGGGCGGTTTAAGTGAGTTAGGGTTAGGGCGTGTATTAGGTGAGTGTGCGATAGTGACAGAACTTAGGGTTAGGGTTTGGGTTAAGGTAAGTGGGTAGATAGTAGTGTATGTTTAGTTTAGTGTAGCATTAGATGTATGAATTTAAGTGTATGTGTGTGGTTGCTGTTTGTTTGATGTGCTTGTGTTGTGTGTATGTGTTTCGGAGCAGCAAATTTTTTCCATGGGAAAAAATTTGCTGTTCTGAATGTTCGATATTTTCATGTTTAGATGTTTTGGGGCCGATGAAATAGCGTTCGCTATTTTCATCTTTTGTTAATGTGATATAAACGCATATTTACATACAGTGCAGTATAAAGGCCCCAAATAAAGTACCTGTGTCACATATTCATTGTTAGCACAGTACAGTATCCTAGTGTGCTTTGCCTCTTATGGCTTGTTCTGTTACAGAAGACATTAAACAGCATTCCTGCTTCCAGTATGCCATGATAATGCTTATCATTGCAAGCTCTACATGATTCAGCAACAATTCTCCCTCTTTATGAACAGCAGTCCAGTCTCTCTGTGCACTCACTTGACGATACTATGGGACAGATTTTCTATGCCATACATTTTTGAATCTCGGCCTCTGTTAGTTGCCCTTTTCCTTCCTCTTCCTTGTTGCTCATTTGTTCCATTTTCTTTTTTAATTGTAATCAAAGATTGACCTCTCAAAGGAATAGTGGTTGACTAACAAAGAGTCTAAGAGAGCAGTTGCAGTAGCAAAAAACAAAGCATCAGAAACACTCTACCAGCTTATGGAAAGTTACTTAGAAGATGGGACAAAGAAACTCTATCAGGTTGCAATGCAAAGACAGAAAAATAAAGATGATAGTCCTCAGACACTCTTCATAAGGGATTGCCATCAACAACCTGCTCAGCAGTCTGCAGGATATCAGAGGTAGACAGACTGCATACTTCCAACAGCTTCTGATTAAAGAAAATCCCACAGAAGCTTTACTGCCTCAAGTACAGTCTACTATGAAACAAGAAAAGGAGCCCATCCTAGACAAAGTAAGAACAGTAGTAAGGAAAATGAAGTCAGGGAAAGCAGTCTCAAACAAGATTAGTAGATATGACTAAGATGTTGAGTAAGTTAGGTGAGAAGTGGCTTCAGAGGATATTCATAGCAATATGAAGAGAAAGGCATATTCCAGATGACTTGGAAAAAAAAAAAAACATTTTAGTGCCAGTGTAGAAGAGCAAAGGGAATATTCACAACTGTGGGCAGTAAAGAGGTATCAAACTTCTGTCACAATGTATGAAAGTTCTGGAATGAGTAATTGATAAACAAACATGTACAGTAGTAGGAAGTAAGATTAGAGATGAGCAGTTTGGATTCAGATCAGGATGCAGCACAAGCAACCCAATGTTTACAGTGAGATAGTTCAGAAGAAGCTAGAGATGAAGAAAGAGTCTAACTGGGTATTCTTAGACTTGAAGAAAGTATATAACAAGGTCCTACAAAAGTAGATTTGGACAGTCCTGCGATGATTCAGAGTTCTAGAAACATTTTTATAATTTGTGCAGGCTTTGTACAAGTACCCAATGACTCAAGAATGAATACTGTTCAGACTCTTGAGAGTTCCAAGTGGGAGTGGGTTTGGATCAGGGTTCAGCTATGAACCAACCACTGTTCATACTGGTGATGGACTGAATTAGCAAACTGGAGAGGACAGATTAAGAAAGATGCTACAAGCAGGTGATGTGGCATTACCAGCAGAATCTGAACAAGAGCTTCAGCAAATAATAAGGGAATTGAATGGAATGGAATGCAAAACGGAGGGAACATGGGATGAAACTGAATACAGATAAGACCACTGTAATGGCAGCAAATGGGGAAAATCAGAAACTGAGAACTGAGACAGAAAGGAAAATAGAGGAGCAGATTAATAGCTTCATGTATCTGGAAGGATTGGTTGAGAAAGGAAGTCTGAATGTGTGTGTATGCATTAAAAATCAAATCTTTCAGAGTGTGTGTGTCAGCTACTTAGAGCAGGAACACAGACCACTGGTTTCACAGAGAAGGTGTTGCAGGACTTGGCTTGGAAAACTCGGCTGAGGAATCAACTCTACAGCTGTGTCAGTGGGGAGTCTTATTAGGGGCCTGAGAGAGAGTGAGAAAACCATCCCCTGTACTGAGTGTTCCCTGTGTGCTCTTAAGGGAAAATGGTGCTTGATGCAGAGAGCTACATCTGGAAATACTGTGTGTATCTATTTTATTCCAAGTGAATGTTGCTCACGAGTGTCAGTGTGAGGATTGAGGTTCCTTGATTACTGGCCCAGAGGAGGGGCATCAGATATTGGTGAGCAGTGGGGTGGATATTAACTGAACTTCTATAGCCTATCGGCATTTGTCACTGAAGGTGTGTATACTCTCAGCAACCACAAGATAAACATACAGAGTTTCATTTTTACAACAGTTTTATTTATTTTTTGTTAGTTTAGTTTAGTCAGAGAAATCAGGCAAATATGTTAGCAGAGGATTATGGCAAACTGACAAAGAACCAGTTGGCTAAGGTATGTGAAGCCAAAAGACTGGTGCATGCCAACCTGACTAAAGAGGAAATTATTTCAGCCTTATTTGCAGCTGGAGCCTAGACCAGCAACCAGGAGGATAAGCAGTCTGGTGATGGGGATTTGCAACCCTCAGAAACAGCACAGCTCACTTTTTCCTGAGAGGACTTAAAAATCTATTAGGAGTTAAACAGACTTGAACTGGAGGTCAAATATTTGGAATTCGAATCAGCAGAGAGACTACAGTGTTTGGAGGCCGAAGACAAGGAGAAACAGATGGAATTATAATCTGAAGATAGACTGCAGTATTTGGAGGCTGAAGAAAATGAGAAACAGCGCCAACATGAGAGGGCGATGCTGACTCTTCATCAGAATCATGGAGGTAATGGGGAAGGGAATAACCGAACACCAGAAGCAATAAAGGTCAGTAAATTTCTTCCACAATTTACAGATTGTGATAATTTTGATAGTTTTCTTCATATATTTGAAAGAGTATGTAAACAGTATAATGTTGACCAAGGGCTCTGGGTATGATTACTGACTCCCTTACTCCATGGTAAAGCTGTAACTTTTGTTTCTAACTTGTCTGACACTGCTTCCTTAAACTATGATAAAGTAAAACAATGTTTATTGGAATGTTTTAGGTTGACACCTGAAGCTTACAGAAAAAAAGTTTCATGATATAGATGCAAGGCAGATGAAAGTGTATGTGATTCTATTTCTGAGATAAGCACTTATTTTCATAGATGGGCGAGTGGCTGTCAGGTCACCACTTTTGAAAGGCTGGCAGTCCTTTTGGTGAGAGATCAAGCCCTTAGCACTTTACCTAAGGACATGAGAATCTGGTTGGCAGACCGGGAATGTAACTCTGCAGATGAGCTGGGGAAGGGGATCTCTACTTAGCAAGCAGGGCACCACTGCACAAGAAGGGGCTACCCAATGCTGCACATGGATATACGGGAACCCATGGTGGGCAGCCTAAACCATTCCAGCAAAGTCAACCAGTAACAGGGGAAGCCACTAGTTCAGGTACATGGCCAGGATCAAGAGTTAGATGTTTTAAATGTAACAACTGGGGCCAGAGGCAAGGTAAGGAACAAAAGGTGGGGCAGCCACCAAGTGGGAATCACAGTATGCCAATGGTACGCTGTCTGGAGACAACAGGGGCACCAAACTATCATAAGAGTTTACATTCTATCTTAGTGGAGGGTAAAACAGGCCACTTCTAAGAGAGACACAGCCTCTGACATAACATTGAGAAGCCTGCAATGGTTAAAGATGAGCAGTACTTGCTTGGGAAATCCACTGCAGTCAGAAGTTTGGGAGGGATGCCATTCCAGTTGCCTTTGGCCAAGATTCACCTTGACTGGGAGGGTGGAAAAGGAAGCAAGCAAATAGGTGTGTTTGAGGATATCCCTGCAGATGTCTTGATAGAGAATGATTTTGATAATGCAATACCTTGCGTGCATGCAGTTAAATGCAATCAAGTTTGGAGACACAAATGTGGAGCTAGTAGCCTGGGAGAGGCACAGACAGACCCCACACCTGAAGCCAAGGCTGGTGAGGTGGCTATTTCAGGGAGGGAGCTAGACTGTAACAGTGAGCCTGAA
Organism: Protopterus annectens; assembly: GCF_019279795.1. Taxonomy (NCBI): domain Eukaryota; kingdom Metazoa; phylum Chordata; order Ceratodontiformes; family Protopteridae; genus Protopterus; species Protopterus annectens. Next base: position 224,879,383 of record NC_056731.1, read on the forward strand.
GGTGAGCCACAGCTGCTGGTAGGTGCTGATGTTCCCTTGGACAGAGTGACTGCAAGGGCATAGTTGAGTAGTAGTACCCAGGCTGACAGTGAGGCACCACTATCAGAGGATACTAAACTTCCTGTGGAAGTGGAGCTGGGAAGGGTCACAAAGATAGAGTTGAGACAGGTTCAGCTCTCGGATCCTGCACTAAGAGGCTTGAGGGAGGTTGCTAAGGAGGCAACTGATTCTCAAGGAAAAGGGGAGTCTGTATACTGGAACAAAGAGTTATTGTATGGAAAGTGGAGCCCTGAGGGAGGGCTAGAGGGTGAGGTAATGCAGCAGTTGGTATAAAAAGTGGAGCCCTGAGGGAGGGCTAGAGGGTGAGGTAATACAGCAGTTGGTAGTCCATATAGTCTACTGTCTCGCATTTCTAGCCATATTCCATGACATTCCTTTTGCAGGTCATATAGACAAAGTGTACTAGAGATGTATTATGCAGAACTTTTATTGGTCTGGTATTGCAAGGGATGTGACAGGGTACTGCAAGACCTGTGAGCAGTGCCAAAAAGTAGGCAAGGCAGGAGATAAGGTCAAACCTTCTTTGATGCCTTTGCCTCTGACTGGGGAGCCATTTCAGAGCATAGCTATGGATATTGTGGGGTCTCTGAATACCCAAAGTTCCACAAGGAAGAAGTACATCCTAGTGGTAGTAGATTATGCTATTAGATACCCTGAGGCGGTGGCTCTGTCCTCCATCGAGGCAGAGAAGGTGGCAAATGCTTTGTTAGAGATTTTCAGCAGGGTAGTTTTCCGGAGAGAAATACTGACTGACAAAGTTGCCAGTTTCATGTCAGACCTGCTGGCTTGTCTGTGGGAATACTGTGGGGTGAACCACCTAAAGACCACCCCCTTCCACTCCAGACTAATGGTCTTGTGGAGAGGTTAAACTCTACACAAAAGACTATGTTATGGGCATTTGCATACCAGTTTAAGAGAGAGTGGGACATATATTTGCCCCATCTGCTGTTTGCATACAGAGAAGTACCCCAGGAATCCACAGGCTTTTTCACCTTTTGAGTTGCTGTATGGGCAGAGGGTGAGGGCGCCTTTAGATTTGATTTATAATGAGTGGGAGGGTGAGTGTAAATTCCAGAAGGAGTCTGGTGTGGCATATGTCCTAAACCTCAGGACAAGGCATAGGGAGCTCATAGGCTTGACCCACATGAATCTGGGAAGAGCCCCACAGCAGAAAAAGGTCTGGTATGACACAAATGCTTGAGCCTGAGAGTATGCTTGGGACAGCAGATTATGGTGCTCATTCCTGTCAGACACAATAAGATGCAGACAGCTTGGGAGGAACCCACTGAAGTGGTAACGAAGGACAGTGATATTAACTACATGGTAAACCTGTGCTATGCAGAAAATGCCCAATAGCAACCAGAATACCTCTGCAAACACAGTAAAGACAAACAAAAATCCAGAAGAAATGCTGAGGTAAGGCTCCAGTGTCCAAATCAAAGTAAAAAACAGTCTTCAGTCTTCAATAAAGGTAAAAAAGCAGACTTAAATCGAATAATAAAAGTATAAGAAGTCTTCTTTATTGTCACACAAGCGCTTTCACATATTGCTTCCTCAGGTATATACTAACAAAGGTAAACCACACCTATATATACTTAACTAAAATAATCATGTGACTCAATAACCCATTTACCATTAAAGCTGTATTCTCTCTTATAGATCAGAAAGCATTGCTTGAAGCTAAGTGTGTATGACACAACAAAAGTGTGACTATTTAATAAAATACAATAAATCTAAAATACATAATATATATTGAGAAAACATTCTATCTTCATATTCATAATGTAGAGCTTCTAAAATTATATAGAACTTCTAAAAAATACATCAATTTTAATGCATCATTTTAATAAAATTCTTAAAAACATATAAATATAGATATTTCATAGCAAACATTGCATAAAAATATATTAATATATTAATATATTAAAAACATAAACCCATAGTCATGTATTTACCTACGTAGACTCCTTTTTCTTAAGATAGGCTTAATGGGCATGCTGTCATTCAGCCCGTGACCAAAGTTGGTTCTCAGCATAGCTATCCATCTTGCTTCAGCTTCTTTGGTTCTATCTCTAATGTCACTATTTCTCATATTCTCATAAGTTCTTGCAACAATCATAAACCTAAATGTATGTTTTCGGCCTACCTTCAAAACGTGCTTAGACAAAGCGTTGTTCTCTGAGCCCTTCCCTATGTGGTACACATGTTCTCTAACCCTTTCTCTGAGGCTGCGGTCTGTTTTGCCTACATAAAAACAGTTGCACTGGCCACAGATAGCAAGATAAACCACATGGGTGGTCAAACATGAACCACCAACCCTAAGCTCATAAAGTGCATTTGTATCTGGATGTACAAAGTGAGTATCACTACAAATATACTGGCATTGATTACACTTGCCACATGGTCTAGTGCCAATCATATTCTCAAGATTCACTTCGTCTCGACCATTGCATAATCTCCTTTTGAGATTCTTTTTATTCTTAAAGGTGAATTGTGGTTTACATCCTACCACTCCACTAATTACTGGGTCGGTCATCAGAATTTTCCAATGGTTATTAACTATCTCTGTATATTTCCTCACATCCCTAGAGTAGGAGATATTGACCTTAAGCTTATTCTCACTTGTCTTAGCTTCCCTGTTAAATTTATCTGAGAAATAAGGTCTGGCCCTTGTACCTCTCATTTGCTGTGCTTTTATAAAGCCTTCCTCTATCATACTTCTCTCATAACCCCTCTCATCCAATTCATAACAAGTCTTAACATGCTGTTCCTGACAGTCATTATGTCTCGCACTCAATCTGGATGCCCTAAAAAATTGATTCTGGGTGACGTTCCTGAATACATATTTAGGATGCATGCTCTCCCTTGATAATAAGCTATTTACATGGCATTCCTTCTTATATAACCTTGTAGTAATAGCCCCTTTTTCATTTCTTTCTATTAATACATCCAAAAAGCTCACGCTTTCTTCAGAGTAATTTAAGGTGAATTTTAAAAAGCTTGTTGTGTTGTTAATATAATCAACAAACTCTAACAACTCTGTCATATTACACTTCCACAGAATAAAAATATCATCTACAAATCTCCTGTAGAAAGGTATCATGTCACTAAAGGGTCCATTCAATACGTGTACTCTCTCCCAGGCTAACATAAATGCATTGGCATAGGTATTTGAGCACGAGCTACCCATCGCTACACCATTCATTTGATGATAGACCTGTTTCTTAAATAGAAATACATTATTATTAAGCACAATTCTCATTAATTCAATTAGTATCACTATTTCATCTGATTTATATATATTAACATCATTCATTAATTCATGTAATAACCCCAAACCCACTGGATTGGGAATTACAGTAAATAGTGACACAACATCTAGCGTCACTAACATAATGCCAGAAGTAGTTGTATCCTTCATAAAAGCAAAAAGGTCATGCAAAAACTGCTCTGTATCCTTAAGAATAGCTTCAGAGCTATCCACTATTGTTCTAAGCTTCTTATCCAAATATATTGATATCGCTTCTGTGCACCATCCACCACTCGAGACGATAGGCCTCATGGGTGGTCTATTGGGGTTCTTATGCACTTTAGGCAAGCCTTTTATATATGGAATGGTATATTTAATATTAAAGAAATAGTCTCATAGCTCCTTGGTAATCATATGTGCATGATGTAAATGTTTAATATAATTATTAACTGATTCTACCATTCCTTTCACCTCACTGTAATTAATATTCTTGTAAAAATCAGTGTTGCCTAACATCTCATACATCAAGTTTTCATATAGCTCAGTGTCAAGGACAACTATACGCCCACCCTTATCTGCAGGTCTAATAACCAGGTCATCATCTTTTTCAAGATCATGTAGAGCTTCTGATTCACTCCTACTGAGATTATGCCACTTGTTCTTATTCACTTTGCTATTATGTACTCTATATATATCATCTCTTACTATTTGTTCAAATGCATTAATCAGTGCTGTCTGTTTGGGGACATACGTACTGGGTCTATTAAAGACATGACTGACATCATTACTATTACTTACTTGATTCTGATGAAACATATATTTAAGCATCAGATTCCTTGTGAACATCTTAATGTCAAAAATCAAATCTGTTATATTCATATCACTAGTGGGTATGAAGGACAGACCCTTAGAAAGTACATTAATCTCAGAATTAGTTAAAGTACATTTAGAAAGATTAGTTATTAATGTCTTACATTCTGGAATGCTTTCTTTATTGTGTACGTATTCTCCTTCACTTCTTCGAATTTTCTTTTGTGGCGTGTGTTTCTCCTGCCCCTGGGTTGAAAACCTGACCCCTGAGGCGCTCTCCGGTTCAGAGAATTGTCCCTCATAGGTAGCGGAAAAAACAGGGCTTGTGTAGCTGCTGTAACCGCTTCCAAATGTGGCAATGGGTGTTGCCTCTGCAGTGTAGTTTGAACTTCTCCATCGGCTCCATGGTGTACTTCCGCTGTTGTAACCACAACTTTCCTCCTTGCACCCATGGATTCACTCGAATTTACTGCTGGCAAATGAACACTAGCTTCAGGATGTTCACTCGCTTCACTGGCTGTGCCCAACGTCGTTCCATTCTCACACGCTGCTCGAACGCCAACTCCAGCCTCAACAGAAGCTCCGATGATCTCACTCCGTCGTTCTTCATCCATACCTGCATGCCTATTGCCAGGCAGCATAGTATCACGTGGTCATGTAAAAATATTACCAACAGCAAAGTCCTGTCGATCCCTCTTTAGTTTTCTTAGTTTAATTTGTAACAATTTGCGTTTGTGTGTATTCACATTATCTATAGTCTCTGACAGCAGCCTGGTGAACACTTCGCAATTATACCTGTTGCAAAGCTGCAAGTAGTTGGTCTTCATCTCTTCCACTATTAACAGTTCTTTCCTCTCAGCAGCATTTATTAAAAGTCTCATATAGCCCATACTTGTCGTTATATTTAACTTCTGCCATTCACTTACTAATACAGAATCTTGATCAGTCTGTGCAGGCATTTTTAAAATTCTGAGTCCTCGTGGTATTAAACCTTCAGATACACAGACTTGCAGATGAAACTTCTCATACTGCAGCCTGGCTAATTTAGACATACTCTTTTCCAGGATTAGCAAATCAGTTCGAAGTGTTAAAAAATCAATTTCGGGTTCACTGCCACTGTCAATTATTAGATTTCTGTTCAAAAGAGGGTTAACTCTATCAGTAACTTTAGAAATGAAAAGTTCTGTATTTGAATCAATTTTTTGAACATTAGACATACCACTTGAGGGATTATTTGTAGTTGAATTGTTTGGATTGGGTGAATAATCCAGCTCAATTTCTTCCATTACACCGGCCAAATCCTTGGTGCTGTCAGGCATGAAAAAAGAAAACAGTGCTATGCAGAAAATGCCCAATAGCAACCAGAATACCTCTGCAAACACAGTAAAGACAAACAAAAATCCAGAAAAAATGCTGAGGTAAGGCTCCAGTGTCCAAATCAAAGTAAAAAAGCAGTCAGGTTTTCAACCCAGGGGCAGGAGCAACACACGCCACAAAAGAAAATCCGAAGAAGTGAAGGAGAATACGTACACAATAAAGAAAGCATTCCAGAATGTAAGACATTAATAACTAATCTTTCTAAATGTACTTTAATTCTGAGATTAATGTACTTTCTAAGGGTCTGTCCTTCATACCCACCAGTGATATGAATATAACAGATTTGATTTTTGACAATAAGATGTTCACAAGGAATCTGATGCTTAAATATATGTTTCATCAGAATCAAGTAAGTAATAGTAATGATGTCAGTCATGTCTTTAATAGACCCAGTACGTATGTCCCCAAACAGACAGCACTGATTAATGCATTTGAACAAATAGTAATAGATTATATATATAGAGTACATAATAGCAGAGTAAGAACAAGTGGCATAATCTCAGTAGGAGTGAATCAGAAGCTCTACATGATCTTGAAAAAGATGATGACCTGGTTATTAGACCTGCAGATAAGGGTGGGCATATAGTTGTCCTGGACACTGAGCTATATGAAAACTTGATGTATGAGATGTTAGGCAACACTGATTTTTACAAGAAAATTAATTACAGTGAGGTGAAAGGAATGGTAGAATCAGTTAATAATTATAGTAAACATTTACATCATGCACAGATGATTACCAAGGAGCTATGTGACTATTTCTTTAATATTAAATATACCATTCCATATATAAAAGGCTTGCCTAAAGTGCATAATAACCCCAATAGACCACCCACGAGGCCTATCGTCTCGAGTGGTAGATGGTGCACAGAAGCGATATCAATATATTTGGATAAGAAGCTTAGAACAATAGTGGATAGCTCTGAAGTTATTCTTAAGGATACAGAGCAGTTTTTGCATGACCTTTTTGCTCTTTTATGAAGGATACAACTAGTTCTGGCATTATATTAGTGACGCTAGATGTTGTGTCACTATTTACTGTAATTCCCAATACAGTGGGTTTGGGGTTATTACATGAATTAATGAATGATGTTAATATATATAAACCAGATGAAATAGTGATACTAATTGAATTAATGAGAATCGTGCTTAATAATAATGTATTTCTATTTAAGAAACAGGTCTATCATCAAATGAATGGTGTAGCGATGGGTAGCTCATGCTCAAATACCAATGCCAATGCAGTTATGTTAGCCTGGGAGAGAGTACACGTATTGAATGGACCCTTTAGTGACATGATACCTTTCTACAGGAGATTTGTAGATGATATTTTTATTCTGTGGAAGGGTAATATGACAGAGTTGTTAGAGTTTGTTGATTATATTAACAACACAACAAGCTTTTTAAAATTCACCTTAAATTACTCTGAAGAAAGCGTGAGCTTTTTGGATGTATTAATAGAAAGAAATGAAAAAGGGGCTATTACTACAAGGTTATATAGGAAGGAATGCCATGTAAATAGCTTATTATCAAGGGAGAGCATGCATCCTAAATATGTATTCAGGAACGTTACCCAGAATCAATTTTTTAGGGCATCCAGATTGAGACATAATGACTGTCAGGAACAGCTTGTTAAGACCTGTTATGAATTGGATGAGAGGGGTTATGAGAGAAGTATGATAGAGGAAGGCTTTATAAAAGCACAGCAAATGAGAGGTACAAGGGCCAGACCTTATTTCTCAGATAAATTTAACAGGGAAGCTAAGACAAGTGAGAATAAGCTTAAGGTCAATATCTCCTACTCTAGGGGTGTGAGGAAATATACAGAGATAGTTAATAACCATCGGAACATTCTAATGACCGACCCAGTAATTAGTGGAGTGGTAGGATGTAAACCACAATTCACCTTTAAGAATAAAAAGAATCTCAAAAGGAGATTATGCAATGGTCAAGACGAAGTGAATCTTGAGAATATGATTGGCACTAGACCATGTGGCAAGTGTAATCAATGCCAGTATATTTGTAGTGATACTCACTTTGTACATCCAGATACAAATGCACTTTATGAGCTTAGGATTGGTGGTTCATGTTTGACCACCCATGTGGTTTATCTTGCTATCTGTGGCCAGTGCAACTGTTTTTATGTAGGCAAAACAGACCGCAGCCTCAGAGAAAGGGTTAGAGAACATGTGTACCACATAAGGAAGGGCTCAGAGAACAACGCTTTGTCTAAGCACGTTTTGAAGGTAGGCCAAAAACATACATTTAGGTTTATGATTGTTGCAAGAACTTATGAGAATGAGAAATAGTGACATTAGAGACAAAACCGAAGAAGCTGAAGCAAGATGGATAGCTATGCTGAGAGCCAACTTTGGTCACGGGCTGAATGACAGCATACCCATTAAGCCTATCTTAAGAAAAAGGAGGCTACGTAGGTAAATAGATGACTATGGGTTTATGTTTTTAATATATTAATATATTAATATATTTTTATGCAATGTTTGCTATGAAATATCTATATTTATATGTTTTTAAGAATTTTATTAAAATGATGCATTACAATTGATGTATTTTTTAGAAGTTCTATATATTTTTAGAAGCTCTACGTTATGAATATGAAGATAGAATGTTTTCTAGATATATATTATGTATTTTAGATTTATTGTATTTTATTAAATAGTCACACTTTTGTTGTGTCATACACACTTAGCTTCAAGCAATGCTTTCTGATCCATAAGAGAGAATACAGCTTTAATGGTAAATGCGTTATTGAGTCACATGATTATTTTAGTTAAGTATATATATGTGTGGTTTACCTTTGTTAGTATACACCTGAGGAAGCAATATGTGAAAGCGCTTGTGTGACAATAAAGAAGACTTCTTATACTTTTATTTTTCGATTTAAGTCTGCTTTTTTACCTTTATTGAAGACTGAAGACTGCTTTTTTACTTTGATTTGGACACTGGAGCCTTACCTCAGCATTTTTTCTGGATACATGGTAAACCTGTTAGGCAAGAGGCAGGGGCACATATTGTACAATGTTATGATGGTGAAGCCTTACCATGATAAGGAGGCTCTTGAGCTGAGGGGGATCTGATGACTGATTTTCTCAGTGGGGCTCAGACTGACACCTCAGTGGAAGGGATAGCAATATCTTAGCAGCTATCCCTTACCCAGCTTTGAGAAATCCGAGCAGTGTTACAGAAGTCTGGGGACATGCTGACTGGGAAACCTGGGTGCACCTACCTGGTGCAGCACCATGTGGATACAGGACCCAAAAGGCCTATCAAGCAGGCCCCTTACAGGGTGCCTGAGCGAGTCAGACAAACTCTGAACTCTGGAGGAGATAGAAGAAATGTTGGAACTGGGGGTAATCCAGCAGCCCAGCAGTCCCTGAGCCTCCCCAGTGGTGTTTGTACCAAAGAAAGATGGCAGCACCAGGTTCTGTGTGGACTACAGAAAACTAAATAGTCACACAGAGTCAGATGCTTACCCCATGACTAGAACAGATGAAACCTTAGAGCAGCTAGGTGGGGCTAAGTATTGACCACTATTGATCTGACCAAGGGCTACTTGCAGATGCCTTTGACTCTCACTGCTAGAGAGAGGTCAGCCTTTGTGACTCCTTTTGCACTATACAAGTTCACAAAGATGCCCTTTGGGATGAAAAGTGCTCCATCAGCCTTCTAGAGGCTGGTAGATGGTATCCTAGCAGGAGCAGGAAATTATGCTGTTGCCTGGATGATATTGCTATCTACAGCCAATCCTTCAGCATGTCAGGGAGGTCCTGAGCACACTGCAAAGGGCAGGGTTGACCATTAAGCCTAGTAAGTATCAGGTGGGTATGGCAGAGGTCTTCTACCTGGCACACAGAATGGTGAGTGGTAAGATCAGGCCAGAACCTGCAAAAGTGGAAGCCATTCATGTCTGGATTGTCCCTGTTACCAAAGAGCAGGTGAGAGCATTCTTGGGGATAGCGGGATACTATAGAAAGTTTGTTCACAGTTATAGTACAACAGCTGCTCCTATCACAGACCTGATGAGAATAAATAGGCCAGATAAGGTAGTGTAGACCCCAGCTTGTGAGCAGGCATTCCAAAAGCTTAAAACGGCTTTGGGAGAACCCCCTGTGTTAGCCAGTCCAAATTAAAGCAAAAAATGTGTTGAGCAGGTAAATGCTTCAAACCATGGGGTGGTGGCTGTACTCAGCCATGTTTCCTCAGAGCTGAAGACTCCATCCTAGGGTGGAATGTTATGCAGCAGTAGAAGAAGAATGTCTAGCCATAGTATGGGTACTGCAGAAAGTTCAACCCTGTCTGTATGGAAGGAAATTCAATATAATTACAGACCACAATCCCTTAACATGGCTACATCTAACCAGCCAACAAATGTCAAGTCATTAAGGAGGAACCTAGGGTTGCAGGCATATGACATGACAGTGCAGCACTGTAGTGGGGTCAGCAATTCCAATGCTGATAGTATTTCAAGACAGGGTATGGGTTAATTTATTCCCAGACAGACTCATATCCCTCAAGCCATGTTTCTCAATGGTCACTTGAGAAACTAGCTTGACTTTTCAAAGGGGGCAAGATGTGATGATGTGAGGTATTATCAGCTATGGCAGGAAGAGTAGGGCAGTGGATGTGTAACACGTCAGCATAGCTAGCTGGGGTTTTGCAAATAATTATATGTCATTTGTATATCAAACTGATTTATACAAGTGTTTGTGTTGAACATGTATTTGGAAATCTGCTTGTGTTAAAAATGTACCAGCAGTGGGTCCTGCTGGGTAGAAAAGAAATATACCTGTATGTCAGATTGTACCGTACTGTAATGTTGAAATTATTATATTGTAACTGAGGATACTGGAAGAGAAGAAATAATTTCAGTCCAGCTAACTTTAAAAAATAGTCTTAAATTAAATTACCTGGTTTAGGTCATAAAGATTGTATCTTATAGTTCTGATTGCAGTCAGAGAGAAAATGTCTGTGAAAACTATGACTAGAAATCCTACTGTATTGTCCTTAGGGGTGAACTAATTGCTACTCTGGAAGAGCGGCAGATTTAAAATGGTTTTATAGCTTACATATACTATAACACACCTTAGCAAAGCTCTATGTGTATGTGTATTATGACACATAGGTTCTAGATTCTAAGAGGCTAGTTTGGGAACCAGAGTTAGAGGACCAGATGTATGTGATGTCATTCTATAATCCGACACTGAAATGATGTTTTAATTCTAGATGAGACAGAAGTCTCAGGGCAGTCTGTTTTTGAAACCTGACAAAGAAGGAAGACCACTGAATCATTTCATCTTGCCTTGCTTTAGTAAGTAACCAAGGCACAGTAATTCTTTAGATTAGTCAGGAACATATAGTGAGATTAGTTAAGTACTGTTTTTTTGTAACCATGTTAATCTATCTGTGTTATTTTTAATATTTCCTGCGATTAAAACTCTGGTGTTTATTGTAAATAGATCTTTAGTATTTTCATGTTCTTTTATTATTTATTAAACATATTTAAACTTTTCATTGTGACCGGTCTTTAAGAGAATATTTTAACCTTTGAGAGTACTTATATTTATTTGGTGACACTATGGTTACTCCTGAAAGCCTTGCTGCATTGGTCAAACACTACCATTTGTATTAGTATTAATTTTACTCAGTATAATTAGGTACCCTTGTAAGAGCCTTAGAGTAGCTGGCTTTGGAGTGTTCTGATGGTGGTGGACCTGCTTCATAGTCTGAGCATAGCTGGTAAATCTGTGCCAGCCTATTCCAGGTGTGGGTGCGTGTGTGTGTGTATGTGTGTGTGTGTGTGTGTGTGTGTGTGTGTGTGTGTGTAGATGAAAATCAAATCTCAAAGAGTGTGTGTGTCAGCTACTTGGAGCAGGGACACAGATTACTGGTTTCACAAAAAGGGTGGTGCAGGACTTGGCTTGGAGCACTCAGCTGAAGACTCATCTCTACAGCTGCCTCAGTGGGGAGTCATACTGAGAGCTTGGAGAGAGAGAGAGAGAGAGAGAGAAACCCAGCCTCCAGACTGTGTGTGTTCCCTGTATGTTCTTAAGGGAAAATTGTGCTTGGTGCAGAGAGCTGCATCTGGAAATACTGTGTGAATCTATTTTTGTTCCAAGTGAACATCCCTCACCAGTGTCAGTGTGAGGAATGATGCTCCTTGATTACTGGCCCAGAGAAGGGGTGTCACAGCCTTAACTTTAACTTTTTTATCATACAGGCAAGATGCTCTTAAATTTCAAATTCTTCATCCTGCACAACAGTAGATGTATCGTCTGCAGAGGCTATAATTCATGAGTTCCTGTCCCAACTCCCCTGAGTTTTCTTATTAATTGCTTCTGCTTTTTTGCAACAGTATCTACATAGCAAATATAGAATGAATTGACTCAGAGGATACTGATGCTCACTTTTTTATATAATCATTTTTGTATTTGTCATGATAATGCTCATCACTGCAATTAATAAAATATTATATAGTCAGTGGCACAACAAATGGCAAACTTAATTTTGGCGCTGGAAGATTAGATGGTTGTGTGTTTTTTCCCACTCCAGGTAAGGCCTCATCTGCCAAAGTTAGTGGTAACTCAGATGAATGTAAAAGATCCAATAGCACCTGTTCAAAAGAGTAGGAAAAGTGCCTGAATGCTCTGGGCAAATTCCCAGCAGTACTATAAATACCACCGTGGGTGTCCTGGCAGGGCTAACCCAGTCAGCAAATGATAAATAAAATAAAAAAATAAAATAATCTAATGCCAGAACCAGTGTCACAGAGAGATAAGCCTTCCTTGAAATCCACATAATCCATGTTTGACTAGCATTTTTGGGTCCTTCAGGAAATGGCCAGAAAGACTCAGGAAATGATGAGTTCACATGCCTACTCAAGGGAGAGGTGTCAAGAGTGTGTTTCCTGGCAGAACTGCCTTTGTAGAATCTGTGGAGTTGATCAAAGATCACCAGTGCTGCTTGTTTTACAAGGGGGCAGAGCTGCTTCTTGGAACATCCCAGTGGAAATGAAGACACCCCCATTGCATATGCTCATTATATACCATGACTTAAAAGTACTTTGGGACATTTGCAGTGGAAATAGTTAGAACTTAGGAAGAAAACAATGACTCACCTTAATGGATGACAGCCCTGTTTCTGCCTCTTGATCCTTGGCTTCTTGGAGGAATGAATAGGCTGTAAGGCTGTACCTCTTGAGGAACAAATTAGACAACTGGCCTGAGCAAGGAGAAAGGCTTGATGGTCAAAACTAGAAGACTGGAGCAAATAAATAAAATAAGGAAGATAAGAAAAAATCCTACTTTAATCTAAAAATTGGACTTAAATGCTCAGTAGCTGAAACAACCTTCAACATCTAGCATATTTTAAGTTTTTGGTTATACCTGCCTTATGTAAATAACACTGCCAGTTGCTTTTCTGACACTAAAAAAAAACTTTGAATTATTGTCTTTTACTTTTTATATACATTTCTAGGCATCTTAAGGAATCTACCATAGCATGAGCTGTTACCACAAACCTTACAGAATACCTGTCATAGCTTCTACTTTATCCACTTATTCTTAATAATAATCCACTTCTGCAACAATTCAGAATCATTTTTCGCTTTTAATAAAATGAAACACCCTGTAGATCAGTATGTATGTATATCTTTAAGAATTTTTCCATGGGCTTGCACATGTGTATAAATACTGAGCACGTGCGAGCCAGACTGCCCTTTTGTAGAGAGCTGTTGAGATGTAAGCATGCATGTATGTAATGGTCTGTCATTTAATCAGTTTGTTTATATTTTATGTGGCTGCTATCCATCCTGATGTGTTTGTATACAATAAAGCATATAAATGAACTACCCCATCTGTTAATTTTGAATCATAGCATAGGACAAGCGACATGGTGTCAGAATGGGATCCAGATTCAAAACCAAAAAGCACTCAGTTAATGTTGGAGGAATATAAAGGAATGGAGCATCCCTACTCCACATACAACTTGAAAAACAGGTCAGAAATGAATTCCAGGTACTAAAACTTGCTTAAATAATTTCTTACTCGAAAAATGTAAAATGAAGCACTCATAACACTCAAAATGAATTCTAATTAAATGAAATGTCTGAAACTGTGACATATTGATAAGTATTCAAAATAGTTATGAAAATGTCTGAAATAATGCCTGAATCGCATAAAATGGATAAAATAAGGAAAATGACTGCATGTTTTCACTATTTGCTACTTTTTCATATTAATTAAAGCTATTCGAGATATCCGAAGTATTCAAGTTTTTGCAAATTTGTGCAGTATTACAGTACAGTTATTTTGCAAAATACAGCCATTTCAAAGTATATTTCGCAAAGTATGGTATTTTAAAGAGTTTATTGTGCATTTGGATGTTATTAACAGTACCTGGTGTATGTTTGTACATAATTACAAGGGCCATATTTGCAGTGTGTTCACACATATTTTGTTGGCATGGCTGAGGGATTTCGAAAACCTGGTCTACTTGTCTTTGATAATATTATTGCAGAGAACTGGAGAATGAGCAAGAGTATGATATTTTCATACAAGCAGCATTTTCTGACAAAGATGCGCATACAAAGGCATTTATTCTGCTTAATTTAGCTGGTTCAGAAGCCATAGAAAGAGAGCATTCATTTGTGTATGCACCTGCTGTGTTTGCAGGAAGGGGGGAAAATGCCATGTAGAGGTACCGGCTGAATCAAGGGAAGACCCCGAGTGCTTAAAACATAAATTTAGAGAAATGTGTAACCCCCAAATGAATATTATGATGGAAAAGCACTGATATTACGCAAGGGATCAAAAGCCTGGGGAAACTTTTGCAGCATGTATAACTGGCTAAAATGTGCAGATCTGGTGATTTAAGGGATGAGTCGATAAAAGACAGACTTGTGTGTGGAATTGAAGATGATGCTGTGAGAAGGATTTTGCTTCATGACAGTGATTTAATTTTGAATGAGGCCATTGAGATTTGTGAAATATATGAGCTCACAGAAAAACACACATATGCTTACAAATGAGAAATGCATGCTTCCAGTATCTTCTAAAGATAATGTTGATAGTATGCAGCATGTGGTTAAAAGAAACAGGCCCAAGCACATGGCAGTGACTGTCAACCCTGTAACAGTCCCTGGTAAACCCCATAGCTTTCTAGCAAATTCCAGAGCATGCACAGTCTCAGTGAAGCATAAGGGTGAGTCAGCAAACTCAAAGCATGTGCCCTCACCTAGCCTCATTGTCAACTTTCTTAATTGTGATGGTAATCATGTCTAAAAGAGAAAAGTGTTTAGCTTTTGGTCAGCAGTGCTACAGATGTAAAAAGTGAAACCATTTCCAAAGATTTTGTAAATCAAAAGAGGCACTTTTTTTTAATAAAAGAGAACATTCAAAGAGACAATTTGATCAATTAGAAAGCTGTGACCCTACTTTTTTGTGATGATGTGTCTGTGCTTAATGAAACAGTCAATGCAGTAGATTTGTGAGCAAAGAATGAAGTGTTATGTACTGTTTGGATAAATGGAAGACAGAATGAAGTGTTTTGTACTGTTTGGATAAATAGAAGACCCATAGAGCTCAAAGATGACACAGGTTCAAAGTGCAATGTTATGTTAGCAGAAACATTTGTTAGAGTTTGTGCTGGTAAAGCTTGATTTGGCAAAGTATGTGAAGTTTGTTGCTTATGGTGGTGAAGAAATTCAAACTGAAGATTCAGTAGTGTTACTCTGCAGGGAACAGCTATGACTTGCAATTTTACATGGTCAAAAGGCATGCATAGTCGTTAATAGGCCATAGAGACAGTTTGAAAATGGGACTGCTTTCATTTGGTAAGGAAGTCCACCATGTAAGTTTAAAAGACAACTGTTCTAATTTCTCCATTCTATATTTTCTACCTATGCTGATCTTTTTCAAGACAAACTAGGCAAACTCCCAGTTGTGTACTCCATGAAGTTAGAACCTGAAGTCAGCACAGTTGTCAGACCAAGCAGTGCCAGTAGCTGTACAGAGTAGAATCAAAGCCGAGCTAAATAAAATGGTGCAGCAAGGTGTGATTGGTCCAGTTGACAAACCAACTGAATGGGTATCTTCCATGGTGGTAGCTAATAAGAAAAGCTCAGATGATATCAGAATATGTATTGCGCCACAAGATGTGAACAGAGTACTGGAGAGACGTCATTATCCAGTGTGTACTGTTGAAGAAGTCGATGCTCTTATAGGTTCATAGGTTCATAGGTAGGTACTAGGCTGTTGGCCCTAGGGCCTGTATAAGCCTAGCCAAATGGTACCCTGGCTTTTGCCACCCAAGAAAATTAATTTCTTCTGCCCCTGTCAAGCAGAGCCACAGAAGTGATCCCCGGGGTGAATTTCCTATCTCCCATCCAATCATCAAGATTTTTCTTGAAGAGTGCTAATGAGGAGCTTTGTTTGATATAGATAGGTAGTTTGTTCCAGAGTATGGGAAGTCTCTAGAAAAGGAATCTATCCTTCTTGTTTATTATGGTGACAAGGTTTAGGTCCCTAGAGCATGTAGCTCGGAGGGATTGGGATTTCTTTACGTGGAGCATGTCCAACAGCTCTGGGTTTGACATAGTTTTGTATGTTAGGCAGAGATCGCCTCTGAGTAGGCGATATGCGACAGAGTAAAGCTGGAGTTTTTTGAGACAGTCTGCGTAGGGCATCTGTTTGAGGCCGGTAATTCTGTTTGTGAGGTATTTCTGTGGCCTTTCCAGTTGTTGTAGATGTCTTGTGAGGTACATACAAAAAGGGGCATTGTACTCTATAATGGGTCTAATGAGTGATGAGTAGAGGGGAACAATTACCTATTTTTTCCTGGATGAGAAACCTTTTCTGATGAGGTGTGCCATGTAGAAGGATTTCCTGACTACTGTGGCAATGTGATTATCAAAGGAGAGACTACTGTCCATCTATGTCCCAAGGTCTCTTATCACACTTTTGGTGTTAAGTAGACTACCGCCTATGTGGTAGTTCATGGGTACAGAGTTTTTACCAAAAGGGATGTCAATGCACTTTTTGGCATTGAGCTTGAGGCCATGGCTTTGACACCAGGCATCTGTCTCAGTGAGGCCCTTTTGTAGGATGTCCACATCATTAGGAGTTTAGAAGTAGATACCAAACAGGAGAGGACCTAGGACTGAACCCTGTGGTACTCCACTTTTCATTGGTCTGAAGTTGGATTTAGAGTCTGCATCTTTCACAGTCTGGGTACTTTCGGTGAGCCTGTTGGCAACCCATTTTGTGACATAGGGATTTATACCTAGTTTAGTGAGTTTATCTGTAATTCCAGAGTGGGGGATGGTGTAAAAAGCCTTGGTGAGATCTAGATAGGCTGTGTGAACCACCTTACTCTCATCTACAGCTTTGGTGACTGCTTCAAAGAAGTCTGTCAGGTTTAGGAGACATGATCTGCCTTTTACAGACCCGAACTGGGTAGGGTCCAGAGTTTGGAGATTGCCAATGTCATTGTTTATAAGTTCCATGATGGTACGCTCCATAGCCTTGCAGACCAGGCACATCAGGTGAATGGGGCGGTAGTTCCTGGGGTCCATAGTGGCTCCCCCTTTGTGGAGTGGGATAACCGTTGCTGTGTGCCATTCAGTGGGCACAAAGCCTGAGGTGAGGCTATGATTGAACATGATACTTAGGTTGGGTGCCAGTTCGTTCTGTAGTTCATGTAGAACGCAGCCTGGTATATTGTCAGGTCCCATGGATACTGTGTTCTTGGCTTTGGAGAGTGTGGTTTTTACCTGTGCAGCAATGATTACAGGAACTTTTCATTCGTCCGGTATAGAGATGGGCCCTTTAGGGGATGAGAGAGGGGTAAAGTTAGCACTGAACCTATCTGCCAGGATGTTGGCAATATCAGTTGGTTCTGTATATTTAGTACCATTGTGCTGTAACTCAGAGCAGATCTGGGTGTTGCCATTGAGATTCTTGACATAACTATAGAATGCTTTGTGGTTGTCTTTAGAATCAATAGCGATTTTGTTTTCGTAACTAGCTTTGGAGGATTTTATGAGGGATCTCAGCTTCTTACTGAGGCTGACCACAGAGTTCCTCCAATCATGGGATTTTACTCTTTTTTGCAACATTTTCTTTCTTCTGTTGTAGAGTTTGTTTATAGCAGGGAACCACCAGATTGGCTTCCTTTTTTTGGAGGATAGCATCTTGGTTCTGTTAGGGATTACATGATCCATGCACTTATATAAATGCTTATAAAGTGCAATTGTATAGGATTCAGCAGTCGTACCTCTATTGTCCATCACCATGGTTGTCGTGAAGTTTTCCACTTCTGTCTTAAGAAGTGTGAAGTTGACTTTGGAGAAATTTTTTAGGGTGGTTTCCCTAATGGGGAGTGGTGGTGGGATGTGGATGTCTAGGGTGATTTGCTTGTGGTTGGATCTGACTAATGAAGAATTGAACTCTGGTGTGCCCATGTTGGTAATGACCAGGTCTAGGATATTGCTGCCCCTGGTGGGGGTGTGGATAAGTTGATCAAAGGAATTGGAATTTATGTATTCCAGAAAACGTTGAGCACAAGAGTCGGTACATGAGTAGTTTTCCCAGTTAATAGTGAGGTAGTTGAAATCACCCATTATTAGGGTGTTAGGTTGTACCCTAATATTTTCAGTGTATCAAGAAATGAGGAGTGGCAATCCTGGGGCATGGTGGGGGATCTGTAGCAAGCTACTATTTGGATTGCGGTCTTGCCCAGAGTTAGTTGCACTTGGATAATCTCGGATGCATTATGCTGAGCAACTAGCCTGGAGGTGTGGATATCCTTAATGAATATGGACACGCCTCTGCCTTTAGTGCTTCAGTCCAGGTTAGGTGGCCGAAAGGTGTGGTATGAATTATAGCCTGGTAATGCAGGGGTGCTCTCTGGAGCCTTGAACCAAGTCTCTATCACTGCACAGATGTCGATGTTCTCCATTTTAAGGAGTGCCACGAGTGAATGCATTTTGAGGTTTAGACTTCTAGCTTTAAGTAGCATTACCTTCAGATTTTGCTTGCTTGTACTTGCACTATAGCGGTGGCAAGAGCCTTAGCCAGTATCCAGAATCCCAAGGGCGACAGGTGCAGGCCATCTCTGGCAAAGCATATCATCCCAGTCAGACAGATACTGGATCCCCTTAGAATGACACCAGAAGCTTAGCCAATTGTTGAAGTTAATCATTTTGTCCTTATAGTGTGGTATCATTCTGGGTGATGGTAGGTTGCTGCTCAGGGCTAGGGTCACACCTGCCTGGGCTACAAGATCGGAAATCTCCTCCATGTCTCTTTTCATGTAGTCCAGGGAGGTACGTCTCAGGTCATTCACACCAACATGGACAATGACAGAGTCATATTTGTACTTGTGGAGTGACCTGAGTGCATGTGTTATGTGGCGAATCCTGGCACCTGACAGGCAGCTGACAGTAACTTTCTCCTTGTTTAGCCTAGTGAGTGGAACATCAGTGTGCCTGACTATAGAGTCACCTATGACTAGAATGTTGGATACGTTGTTATGTCTTATGGGCTGTGGTTGAGTGGCACACAGTTTGTGGGCTATGTGTCATTTTGGGTTGTGTTGGGGGGGGTGGAGGTTGCTTGCGTTTCTGCTTTGGAGGTCCCTGTTGCTTGGGTAGATTTTTTTTGAGAGCCTCTGCAAATGTAGGTGTGTGTTTTGTGTTTCTATGTCTGTGTTTTGGTGGTGTAGATTTTGAGGGACTATGTGATGAGTGTGGTGTGGTGCAACTGTTTACCTTCTCCTCTTGACTGTCTAGTCCATTCTTAGGTGAAGAGAGCTTTGCTTCCAGTTTGGCTATATAAGTGCATGCCAAATGTCACTGCTTTTTCTGTCTTAGATGCAAAAAGTTCATTTTGGCAAATTTTGATTGACCAACAATCTTCATTGCTAACCACTTTCAGCACTCCTTTTGGTAGGTGCAGATTTTTGAGAATGTCATTTGTGATAAATTCTGCCAGTGAAGTCTTCCAGCGTGCCATGGAACAAATTTTTCTGGTTATCCTTGTGCTATTATCATAGATGATATTCTAGTAGGCAGTAATGGTGAAGTCAAGCATGACAGAAACCTCAAGAAAGTTGTGAAAAGAGCAAGTGAAATGAATCATAAGCTGAATCCTCAGAAGTGCAAATTCAGGCTATGAGAGGTTACTTATGTTGGTTATTTGTGTACCAGTTCAGGCTTATGACCAGATCCTTCCAAGCAAACAGCTATTCTTGAGATGCCAGCTCCAGACAGTGTTCAAGCCCTACAACGTTTTTCTTGGCATGGTTAATTACCTAGGCAAGTTCATTCCAGGCTTAAGCCAACTTCCAGCAGCACTCAGAAAGATGACATGCAAAGATGTATCCTGGTCCTGGTCAGAACAACACCAAAGAACATTTGATGTCCTGAAACAGAGAATTGCTGGTCCACCAACTCTCAGCTACTATGATGTTCACAAACAAGTTAGTCTTTCTTGTGATGCTTTGAAATTTGGTCTTGGTGCAGTCATTCTTCAAGAGGATACACCAGTAGCCTATGCATCCAGAATTCTAAACCAAACCGAGATGCAGTATATGCAGATAGAGAAAGAGCTTTTGGCAATTGTATTTGTATGTTCAAAGTTCCATGATTATATTTATGGTCAAGCTATCCAGATTGAAACAGATCACCAACCTCTAGTCACTATTTTGAGAAAACCTATGCATACGGCTACTGCCAGATTACATCGCATGATGTTGCAATTGCAAAAGTATAATTTCAATCTTGTCTACACAAAAGGCAAACTTCTTTATCTTGCTGATACATTACCCAGATCACCCAGAAATACAATTGAACAGCATGAAAATGAGAAACTTGATTTTGAAGTCATGGAAGTGAGAAATCTTTCTTCCACACATCTTGATGAGCTTAGAGGTCACACAGCCTCAGATCCAATTCTTCAGAAGCTCAAACAATTCATCATTCAAGGAAGGCCATCAAAGCAATCTTGTTTGCCAGTAGACCTGCAACCATATTTTCCTTACAGAGATGAGATTTTGTTTGACAATGGTATCATCATGAAAGGTCCAAAAGTGATTGTTCCAAAATATTAGCATCTTGCATCGTGGCCACCCAGGAACTGATTCTACCAAAAGAAGGGTGAGAGGACTAGTATTTTGGCCTTCTATGTCAAAGGATATTGAGAACGTGCCTTCATCTTGTTCTATATCTAGTAGTACTAAGCCACATCAACAGAAAGAACCACTTCAGCTAAACCAGATTCCTGAACTACCTTGGTCGACAGTAGCTACAGACATTTTCAAATGGAATGGTCAACATTACTTGGTGTTAGTAGACTCTTACTCAGATTTGTTTGAGATTGACCTGCTTCCTGCTCTGGTGTCCAGTACTGTCATTACTAAGTTGAAGCATCATTTTGCAGTCCATGGTAGTCCACACAAAGTTATTTCTGACAATGGTGCACAGTTTGCAAGCCAGCAGTTCAAGAGATTTTCTGAAGAGTGGGACTTTATTCATGTTACGAGTAGCTGTGAGTACCAACAGTCAAATGGTTTGGCAGAACGTGCAGTTCAAATTGCAAAACAGTTATTAGAGAAGTCAAAACGAGATAATAGTGATTGGTGTTTGTCTGAATCTCAAGTGTTCCTCGTGGTAAACCTCTTGGTTCACCTGCACAAAGGCTTTTGTCGAGACAAACCAGAACCATACTACCAATCAGTAGCAATTTATTGGTTCCCTGTGCTAACAACAAAGCAATGAGAGCTCAACTCATGAAAAGGCATTTGTCCCAGAAGTCCTATTATGATAAGTCCAGCAAACCTCTCAGTCCATTACATGAAGGGGAGATAGTGAGAATGCAGACGTCCAAAGGTTTTGATTGGACTGGAGTCGTGAAAAGTGTATGTCCAGAGCTGAGATTGTACATTGTGGAATCACAAGGAGTAGAATTTAAGCAGAATCAGAAACCTGTGAAAAACTCTTGAGCTCAGAGTGAGTTATCCAGTGTTCCAGTTCCAGAGGACATTCCAGCAAATACTCCGATTCCTGAGAAGATTCCTGAAACTCCTGAAACAGATTGTTCACCAATGATTGTCCCTGTTGCTAAACCCAGTTCTAATTGCTATATCACTAGATCAGGTCACATTTGCAGACCATGTTCCAGATACACAGCAACTTGGACATGAATGCTGTGTTTATTTCTTAGTGTCTATATAACTGCATGTCTTTTTTTCAGGTGTCATTTTATTATAGGAATTCAGTAAAGAGGGAGGATGTAGATCAGTATGTATATGTACCTTTACGAAGCTCTCCATGGGCTTGGGTATGTGTATAAATACTGATCACTGCAGGCAAGACTGCCATTTTGTAGAGTTGTTGGGATGTAAGCATGCATATATGTAATGGTCTGTCAGTTAATCAGTTTGTTTATATTTTATGTTTCTGCTGCTGTCTCCTCCTGATGTGTTTCTATACAATAAAGCATATAAACAAACTACTCTGCCTGTTCATCTTGAATCATAGTGTAGGACGAGCGACACCCCCCCCCAACATGTCATCTAACACTTGTGCTAATTCCTTTCACATATCATAATCTGTACCAACGTCAATTTCTGGTCTTTCTTTTATAGTAATTGCTGTTAATCTTTCTTTTAAAGATGTCTGTGCATCTTTTGAAATCTTGAACAGTATAGTATTGTATTTCGATAACCCTTTCCATATTACTTCATCTTTTTAAGTATAGAATATCACACTCTACCACAGAAGCAGAATTATTACAACAGATGGAATAATTCAAGTGATGATATTAAGCAAAATGGGTATATAAACTGTGATGCATTGTAATGCTTTGTCAGTCTGCTTAGCATGGAAACCTGCTTAATGCTCACTTTTACTTTTGAACCCTTTTCTAAAAAGGACTATATATTAATCACCCAGGAAGGTATTCCATCCATATAGGGATATACAGTGATGAAACTACCTTCTGAACTATTTTATTCTATTTTTTTTTAAATTGTGTCTTGGAAGTTGTGTTGTTGGTGTTATATCAACTGAGAAAGTTTCTGAGCTTCAGACTATGATGTATTTCTCCTCCCCATGTTCCATAAGAGTGGGGTGGCCTTGTCAGCTAATCCATCCTTAGTTAGTAATTTTAGCTATTGCTTTGAATCAGATTGCATAGTTCCCTTCCCTTTATGTGCATCAAAAAATAAGGAAATTATTTACAACATACGTTCAGGAATAACAATTGTTTCAGAACATAAAGAAGCCTTCTGGGAATGGCACATACTAGACATTATTTGTGCTCCTAAGGAAATGACTGTTACTTCATGTCAAGATGTACCCCCCGCTAATGTAGTGATCATGGGGCTATACAGGTTAAATTGCTGCTAGATAATTCTGCCAAACTGAAATCTAAGAATGAAGAACTCAACGCCCCGCCAGTACGGAATGCTCGGCCAAACCACAAATCGATAAAACACCAGAGGCCAGCATGTGCAGCAAGTAAATCTTTTATTGAAAAATAACTATAAATAAGGCATGAAATGCCACAAAAAACTAGTAAGCCGTTCAAACCGGTTTCGGCTATTCAGCCTTCCTCAGTGAAAAAAAACATTTGTCATGCAGAAAAACTCATGAGTATTTATACATATCACCAACCAATGGAAAAATGGTATAGTCCAACCATTAAGTTAGTTGTACAGTATTATTGTATATAGGTATATAACCATAGGAATAATCATCAGAAGACTATAAACATTTAACAAACAATATAAAACAATATTGAAAATGGCATGTGTTGTAAATAATATACAGATACCATAAACCACAAAAATAATAATATATAAATTATATACATAAGCAATAGTAAACAAAAATGTCTATAGACTTCCAATAGAATACTGTACTGGGGAAATGCTGTAAAAACATGAAATCCCCATAGACATAAAAATGAGTATAGTATGATACTTTTAACAAAAGATCCATAAAAGTAGAAATATAGTACATAATAATCTTCTATTCAATAGAAGGATATTATCAACAGTGTATTGTGTATATGATAAAAATCATCATATATAAATTATATACATAAACAATAATAAACAAAAATGTCTGTAGACTTCCAATAGAATACTATACTGGGGAAATGCTGTAAAAACATGAAATCCCCATAGACATAAAAATGAGTATAGTATGATACTTTAAACAAAAGATCCATGAAAGTAGAAATATGGTACATAATAATCCTCTATTCGATAGAGGGATATTGTCAACATTGTATTGCATATATGAACATGCTGTGGGAAAGTTACAAAATATCCAGTGTTGTGAGTAGTGAGATTACAGTAGTTTATGTGGATACCCTCGTTTATTCATGATACCCCATATCAATATTCATAATATGTATCGACTATAAATGATAGTGTTGAATGTGGGATTAATAAACTCAATAGAACCCCCAAAACTAGGAAGTGGGCTGGTATATAGAGCCCTATGGTAATAAATATTGATCATCTAAGCTGGCAATAGAATGTTTATAAACTCTGAATGAGAAAATTCTGTAGTATAAAGCTAGAAAGTGTAGCCTATGACAAATTGGGAATATACAACATAGACTATGTCATATCTTTGATTGGATTCATGGTTAGTAAACCAATATAATCCATATCATACCTGGGAAAGTATCAGTAAAATACTTGCAAATTCTTCCCAATTGTATCACATCTGTGAGATGGTTGCAACATTTAAAGTGAATCACAATTATAAATGGACATTAAGGCCAAGGGGAAATAGAGCCCCAAGGGGAATGATCCAATATTTTTCTTTGTGATTCAATATGCTATACCACCCCTGTTGGTTACTCCTGTCTCCGGTAATTTTGTCTATAATCATGAACATAAATTTGGAATTATTGTGTTTTAGGGTATGTCGATACAGAGCATTGGTCTCTTTTTTATTTTTGATGTCACTTTTATGTTCCCCCATCCAAACTCTAAGTGAGCGGGATGTCTGTCCTACATAGAATGCTGAACACTGACATGTTGCCAAATATATAACCCAACTACTACTGCAATTTCCAAAAACTCTTAAGATCATATACTCTGCTTGTGTTTGCACTAGTAAATTGCTTTAGTTTACTTACTTGATTGCAGGATGTACAGTGGCCACATGGAAAAGTGCCCAAAAGTTGGTCTCCAGACATAGTCATCTGTTTATAGATGGCACCCCCACTTTCTTTATGCTTGTAATGTGAGAACAAGGCTCCTAGAGTTTTGCCCCGTCTATAGGAAAACTGACATTTTGGGCCCAAAACATTTCTTAGTTGGTCATTGGCAAGTAATATGTTCCAATTGGCATCAAGAATGTTTCTAATGACTTTATAGTTCCTGCCATATGTAGTGACAAGCCTTAGTGAAGACCCCTGAGCTGTTGGTAGACATTTTTTATATTCCAGTAGTGTGTTTCTGTCCTGATTATCTGACCATGTACTAGCTGACATTATATCAAATCGATGATATCCCCTGTCCAAAAATCTATTTTGGAGATCCAATTTGGCATCCTCAAAATCCTGTTTAGATGAACTAATACGTTTGATTCTCAAAAATTGGGATTTCGGTATGTTGCAGATGGTGTGGCACGGATGCATACTGGATGCGTGAAGTAAGGTGTTGTATTGTGGGTATTTCCTGTAGGTCTTAGTACTTAAGGTGTGACCATTTTTCCTATAGACTGTAACATCTAAAAAATCAATGGTATAGGAATTGTAAGTTATGGTAAATTGTATGCCCCAAATGTTACCATTTAAATATTCCACAAACTCCATGAGATATGTGGAATCTGCACGCCACACCATCCAACAATCATCTAGGTATCTACGCCAAATATCAATTTCCACCATGTATATGTTGTGCAGTGGGTTATATATGAAGCATTCTTCAAAGTATGCCATAAATAGATCCGCATATATTGGGGCAAAGGATGCCCCCATGGCAGTACCTTGGAGTTGCCAATAACACTCTCCTTGAAAGAAGAAAACATTCTTATTAAGCACGTGTTTAGCCATGCATATGATAAGAGTATTGAGACCTGGTGGATATAGACTGGAGAGTTCTAACCAATATTGTAGCGCCTGTAGCCCTGCCCAGTGGGGTATACTGGTATATAGTGATTTGACATCCAATGTGCACATGAGCCAATGTGGTTCAAGTTGTGTATCTTGTATGATTTGTAAGAATTGAGTGGTATCCTGTATTCTGGCCCTAACCACTTTCAATAATGGTTTTAGATGTTGTGTCAGAAACAAAGATAATGGTTCTGTAAGAGAGCCAGTACCTGACACAATTGGTCTGCCAGGTGATTTCGAAACGGATTTATGTATTTTGGGAAGTAGGTACAGAATTTGTTTTTGGGGGTCCATCACTGTTAGGTGTTTATGTGTGTTTTGTGTAATTATACCTTCTTCCTTGGCCATATTCAAAAATGTGTCAATTTCTTTCTTGAAATTCATAGTGGGATCAAATGACATGTGCATATAACATTTGGTATCCGATAACTGTTCCAAACCTTCATTTAAATAGTAACTCATGTTCATGACCACAACCGCCCCTCCTTTGTCCGCTGGTAGTATAGCAATATTATGATTGTTTCTCAATTCAGTTAGAGCCATTTGTTCAGATGCAGAGATATTCTGTCCCATGATTTGTGATTCAAAATGTGGGAAATGTAAATCCCTTAAAACTGATTGTTGAAAAATGGACACATGTTTGTTCATTGGGGGTTGGAATTGAGATTTATGAAATTTGAAATCATTAGATCTTTGAGATGTTTCTGAGATTTGATCTGAAAATAATATTTTGAGATTAAGGTTACGACAGAAGTTGATAACATCAGACACAATATTATATTCATTACAAAAGAAACTTGGTACAAATCCCAGGCCTTTATTGAGTAGCTTTTCTTGCTCATGAGTCAAAGTTACATCAGACAGATTTAACAAATTTTTGTATTCATGTTCTATTGTCTCAATAGAGTTTCTATCAATCCCCCTACAGAGTCTGTTCTGTTTTCCATGTTTATGTTTGCGGCCACCCCGCCGCCTTTTTCCACTTCTAAAGGGTGTGCAGAGTTAGACCTTTTACGCATGGGTGATTCTTCAAATTGAGCACTTTCACTATCTGTGTAGGAGGATTCCTCCCCCGATGTACTGGCCATAAATTTGTCATTATTTTTAAGGATGGACCTGGGTCTTTTCCTGGTTCTGCCCCTTGCCATCCCTTGACTAGTATCCATAAATCTGACAGATCTATGTGTTTCAAAGGGACGCCCCCTTTGGTAATCCATGATATCCCTGTTAAAATTTTTAATTTTTTGATCTTTAGTTTGTTTCTCATAGACAGCTAGTTCTTTAGACAGCCTGATCACTGAACTGGAAAGTGATTGATATTTTTTATATTCTTCACAAATGGATTTTACTTCTGATAAGTTTATATCAATTATTCTTTCATAGTAGGAGGCCAAAATTTGGACAAACATCATAGATGGCTGTTGCAATGCCTTATTCCATTCTGTGGTTAGTCTCTCTTCAGATCTACTAACCATTGGCTGCAAACATATTCTAAGACCCCTGGGAGCCATGTCTTTGTTGATATATGCACAACATAGTTTGAGATGCCAGATATTGGCTCTGAGGTTTTTTAAACCCTTGTTAAGATTATGGAAGGCCACATCACATCCATCTGTTGGATTAATGACAGACTCATTGTGATTATTGCTTGAGATGCGGTCTATACCGAAGACACCTATGCCATCTCTATCAGCACATAATCCTTGAAGGATTTTATCCAAATCCATGGCTGTTAATTCACTCACAGGAGATCAAAGTTGTATACAATAACTAGGTATTGACCAAAATGAACTAATTAGACTGTCCAAAGGACTAGCAACCAAAGATAATGTTTCTGTAATAAAGAAGGGTCAATCAAAAACAGGGTATATCTCAGGTTCCAAAGGCTGGAAAACCAAGTTAGAGTACTGCTCACTAGATAGCTATGAGGCAGAACCAGAACAGAAGCAGGGCCACACCAATTTCATGTACACGTATTCCAATACACATACATATAAAGTAACTGGTATTGCACCTGTGTTGCTGAAATTATCCATACACACTAGTCCTGAAGGACAAGATAGTAGATTAAATATCAAATACACTCATATTCATGTGCCTTGAATATGAATATATAAAACATATATAATTGGGATACAAAAGATATGTTAGTCCTATACAGTATGAGGTATTTAAATATGTATGTATACCAGATGGTAAAAGAACTAATGGTATGGCATAATCAGCCGGCCGAGAGGCCCAAAGATAGATGTAACCAGATCTCCCCCTTGTGTTACAACACTAATTGCAATAGGCATAAATCTAAAGCCACTAGTACTACACCAGTATTGCTAAAAATGTTCAAATAAGCATTAGTCCTGGAACCCAAAACTATGAATTGTATACCAAAGGCAGTCAGATTTTTATTCTTGGCCAATATAAATTGGACAATTTGGCCCCATAAAAGTATGCTAATCCAATACAATTGGGGTATTTTCATATATATGCCAAATGATCGAAAATAATAGCAATGCAGCAAGAACCAGAAATACTGGCCCTAAATAAAAATACACAGAGATAATGTTTATGGTATGACACTTGTTCCAGTGAGCAAAAGTATAAAACAACAAGTACTATCCAAGTGTTGCTAAAATTCTCAGGTATTTACTGATCTACAAAATCAAGATCATTTCTTGTATACCAAAAGCACTCCGGTTCTTGTTGCTTCCCAAAATAAGTATAATAATCAAAACATCTAAAGGAAATTTTTTGATCTTATAAGATTCAAAATATTTGCTGTATATATATGTGTATATATATATATATATATATATATATATATATATATATATATATATATATATATATATATATATATCTCAGATTGTCAAAAAACAATAAGGTGGCAAGACCAACCAAAAGGACTGGCCAAATATATATATGTACAAATAAGATACTGATTCTTGTTAGCGATAATGTTGACTCAAAATATCAGTGAGAATACAAAAAATTCCTTAATTATACCAACCTAGTCAAGCAGGCTGTATCAAAAAATATACAAACCTTTCTAAAATTGAAGATGTGATCTAAACATATAAATGTGTTCATGCCACATATTCATAAACTAAATGACAGATATCTCACTTGGTTTACTGTAATATAGTTGTGGTTATAGGCCCCATTGAAATGACCCACTATGCATGTATATATAACCTGTCCAAAAGGATTAGGTCCCAATTGTAATATTAGGAAGTATCTTATCCTTAGAGTAATGTATCTGCAATGCCTAAAGCTGAACCAACCATAAGCCTTAAGCAGTATGCTGCAGCAAATATATTCAGAATATGAGTATACCTAAAATAGACCATAAACATTGATCAGTATACCCCTGGAATTGTATTCTAAATATTAAATATGCATAGCATATAAGTTTCACAATGACCCCTTGATAATTCAACAATCACAGATGGAACAATGTATTATATAGCTGTCAAAAATGCTATGAGAAAAATGACACAGAGTAGTTTTCATAGCAAGACCGAGTTCTTATAATCAAGATAGTTTCTTATCTCCATGTAGTAACCGACCCTAATATAACCAGAGCCTAATGCAAACAGTACCTGAAGCAACAGAAATTCAAAGTAAAATAAGCTGAAAAGTCACTGAAAATGAGTTGCCATATTCTTCAAAAAAGAGTTCTGTGATGTCTTAAAGTGTCTTAAACTGTCCTTCGAACCTACAAACAATTCCAAAGTGTAGTTTACTGCATAAAACAGAGAGTCCAACAAAGAAATTGTCACCTGGCGGATTTATGGAACCAAGAACAGTTGCTCGTAGATATCCAAACCAAAAGTAGAAGTATCTGCACAATTCCAAGTATGTTAATGGCTGTAAAATTAAGTAAACCAGAGAAAATGGCCGCCCGGCGTCTATATATCCTTTCACGATTACGGTTGTAACACCAATAGTCCAAACTAGACGATTTCAGTCAAAATATAGCAGGGTAAAGCACAATTTAAAGAACACAAACCTTTAGTAACCAGTCCGCCCACAAACGACCTGTAGTGTTATTCTTAAGGATCACAAAACACTAACACGCCATTACCATGCCAATGTCACATAAAAAACAGCAAGTAAATCCAATTACGAATCTTGTGATGGGTTGTTATATCCCAAAAAATCCAAAAAATATAGACACGATGATGATATCTCACTACCAGTCCATTCCAATGGTTGGTGATTGGAAATATATGGGGAAGAAATCCTCCTACCAAACAGAAGTGAAAAGCTGCAGCTCAACTGTGAGGTCCAGACCCAAGAATGAAGAACTCAATGCCCCGCCAGTATGGAATGCTCGGCCAAACCACAAATCGATAAAACACCAGAGGCCAGCATGTGCAGCAAGTAAATCTTTTATTGAAAAAATTGAATAACTATAAATAAGGCATGAAATACCAGAAAAAAAACTAGTAATCTGTATAGTATTCTATTGGAAGTCTATAGACATTTTTGTTTATTATTGTTTATGTATATAATTTATATATGATGATTTTTATCATATACACAATACACTGTTGATAATATCCTTCTATTGAATAGAAGATTATTATGTACTATATTTCTACTTTTATGGATCTTTTGTTAAAAGTATCATACTATACTCATTTTTATGTCTATTGGGATTTCATGTTTTTACAGCATTTCCCCAGTACAGTATTCTATTGGAAGTCTATAGACATTTTTGTTTACTATTGTTTATGTATATAATTTATATTATTATTGTTGTGGTTTATGGTATCTGTATATTATTTACAACACATGCCATTTTCAATATTGTTTTATATTGTTTGTTAAATGTTTATAGTCTTCTGATGATTATTCCTATGGTTATATACCTATATACAATAATACTGTATAACTAACTTAATGGTTGGACTATACCATTTTTCCATTGGTTGGTGGTATGTATAAATATTCATGAGTTTTTCTGCATGACAAATGCTTTTTTTCACTGAGGAAAGCTGAATAGCCGAAACCGGTTTGAATGGATTACTAGTTTTTTGTGGCATTTCATGCCTTATTTATAGTTATTTTTCAATAAACTGAAATCTAAACCATTGCACAGATTATAAGAAAGCACAACAGTTGCTATGTAAAACTGAAGTAATGCATTCACTGTGAAAACTGCAGAAGGAATGTGGCACATTTTGAAAGAGAAATTGTTTGAAAGCAGCAACTCAAAAAAATGCTTAATGTCAGAATCTAGGCACACAACATCAGTGTGATATATTTCCATAAGAACAAGATACTTGATTAAGGTGAGAGACAAAAAATATAAGAAATGGAAAAAGAGGTCAAACTACAGCTTTGAAAACTGAAATAAACAAGGAAGACAGACAAACATAGTGTGAGACAAAATCAAGAAAATGGAAAAAAAAATATAAAGATATTTGTGTGCAATGGAAAGCCATTTTATAGATACATAAGATGTGATAGGAGTAATGACATACAAATTGATAAAGTGTGTGTAGATTCTAAAATTTATTCTCAGACACAACAGATTATAGATATATTTACACAATCTTATGAAAAGCAGTTTGGCTTCACAGGGGGGGGGGTGATAAATTGTCATAGTAACATCCAGGTAACCACAGAATCTGAAATCAAACTAGATTATATTGAAAAGGAAAGGAAAGTTATGTAAGTTGAACTTACCATAACAGTAGATGTTCAAATGATCCCTTAGCTATATGAGTTACAATCTGCCAAGAATGCAACAGACAGCCAGCTTCCAAAGCTTCAGGGCACCTTCCACATGCTGAAACTGTCAAGCAACTCAAACTTGAGTTGTAAGAAATGTTTGGGCGCAAAGTCTTTCAGAGATTTCCTGCAAAAAGAGAGAGGAAGGGTGAGCCCTGAAAGGATAATGCAAGGAGCAAGAAAAAATAAATGTCCACACCCTGGCATAAAAATCAAACCAAAAAACATGGAGGGGTGGAGTGGAGGGATGAAACAACTACTATAGCAGTGATCATTTGAACATCTACTTTTATGGGCAGTTCAGCTTATACAACTGTACTGTGTTCACCATATTGATCACTGACACAGTTGTTTTAGATATAAGGATAAATTACCATAGCCAACTACATTTAGGAGGCTGAAGGAAAAAGAGTCCAAGAGCCACTGGAGAATGGTCCTAGCAAAGCTTGATCTGGATATGAGAAGGAATCAAGCTTATAATACTTTGTAAAAGTATGTACAGAGGACCAAGTAACAGCTTCCAGAATATTTATAGAATCCAACCCTTTCCAAAAAATAAACATGCATGAAGCCAAGGCCTTGGTAGGGTGGGCATTAACCCTGCCTGGAATATTATGGTGAGTATAATAAAGGGTAATAGCTTTAAACAACAATATGGAAATAGTCTGTTTTAACACAAGTTGTCCCTTCTTACCTTCACAAAAACAAACAATTGATCTGAAGATCTGAAAGATGTAGTTCTGTCGATATACTACTTGAGTTGTCTGTGGACATCCAACATATGGAGAAACCTTTCTCCTTCAGTTTTAGTTTCAGGAAAGAAAATGGGGAGATAGATAGTTTGGCTTAAAGTAAACTCGAATATCACTTTGGCATAAAAGAAGGATTAGTTCTCAAAGAAACCCTGTCCCTTTGGAAAATGAGATAGAGTTGACTCACCGTAAGAGCATGCAACTCAGATACCCTTCTTACAGAGGTAAGAGCAATCAGTAAAACTGCTTTCCATTTTGAGAACCTCAAGTCAGCCAGATTATCTGGTTCAAATGGAGCAAGCTTTAGTTTCTCTAACACAAAATTAAAATCCCAAGGAGGGACCACCAGTTTTCTTTGAGGACTCTTATGCAAAACCTCTTTCAAAAACATTTTGACATGAGACTGCATTAAAAGAGGAAGCTCCATGGGCAGACATGCTGAAATGGATGAATTAAACCTTGATAGAGAAATAATAAATGCCGTAAGATAGTAACTCACGTATTATAATATTTTTTTAATTCAAGGACGAATTTGTTAATAATGTGTAATGTTTGATGTGAAGTTGTTCTATCTCGCCATTCATTCTTACAGATGGGTTAGTCGGCCTACTACAAAGCTCGAGATCTTCAAATAGCTCAAGGCCAAGTCCCTATCCCATGATGCACCTAGAGTTACCTCAGATCTAGTTTGCTGCTGCAACAGATTGAAGGTTCTCACTAGCTTGAGCCAGTAAAAACCTTACTTTTCATTATATTTCAAATATTGTTGATATTTTCTTCTAAAAATAGTTAGTTAATTAGTTAAGCTCTTAGAGCTTTCTCTGTAGTTTCCCTTTCCCTTGTGTGCCTTTTTCATAGCTTAATATTTGGCATAATTTTTTCTTAGGCCTATTTAAAGTTCAGAGTAAAAAAAATTGTTTAAGCAGTGACTTTGTCACTTTTTTCTTAGAAATAGTTAGTATTTAGTATTGTGTGCTTAGATAGTGACCTTTTGTCACAGCTTTATAGTTAGAGTTAATTTTATTAGTGTATAGCTTGGTTGTTTGTATTTAGTGACTTTTGTCACTACTTGATATTATCTGCTTAGATAAATAGTGTGTGTGTGTGTGTGTGTGTGTGTGTGTGTGTGTGTGTGTGTGTGTGTGTGTGTGAGACTTGTCAGCCTTAGTTTGAAGGGCTTGTGTCTTTATATTTAGCCTGTTTTTCTTAGAAGGCTTATTAATATATTTGATTGTTGTTGGGTGTGTCTAAATTTTTGTCAGTGGCTGATGATAAGGACAAACACCCTAAGCCAGCGTTTAAAAAATGCCCTAAATGTGGGCAGAAAATGTCTGTCACTGACAGTCATGTCAACTGTGTTTATTGTTTAGGAGCATTATATTTGCAAGAAACCTGTTCCATATGCCATTCCTTTTCTTCTTGAGTTCTCCAGGAGAGAAAAATGAAGCTTATTGATAGGGGTTTACTGAAACCTTCTTTCCAGGAGGCTTTGAGTGACCAGGATGGATCCAGCAAGTCTTCAAAGTCGTCCAAGACTTCCACAGAATCAAAAAAATCAAAAAAGTATGTGACATCGGCTCCACAGGTCTCAGAACCAACTGTCTTATCTTTTCGGAGCCGGTCCCCTTTTTTGGAACCGGTATCCGAAATTCCAAAATCTTCATTATTACAGTCAGTACCACCTTCGAGCCATTCATCTCGGTCTTCTATTAGCCTCTCTGATTTGGATGTGGATTGTGTGGTGCAGAAGCTTTTACAGGCACCGGCCTTTGCAAAATTTTATCGGCTCCGACCCAAGCAGCTTCGGAGCCGAAGACCCTTATGCCAGCTTTAACTCTTCCTCCTCCAAGCCATACTGGACCTTCGGAGCCAGAGGAGTCAGACTTGCTGATGGTGGAGCCTTCAGAGCCGTCACCTGCTTCAGTGTCTTCGGCTCCATTTACTCTGACGTCCTCTGTGCTGATCGAGGACTCTAGGAGCCAACACTCTCTGGGTCTGGGGAGGATAGTCGAACCGACTTGTCGGTTCTGACTCTGCCTCTTGGGGCTTTGGCTTGGATGAGCTCGGCTCCTACCTCTGGCTCGGAGCCCACTGTTCCAGTGCTGGGGATATTGATGGTTTCCTCTGATCAGTCAGTCCCTTCGCATCGAAGCAGAGGTGCCTTCGAAGCCATGAGGAGAGTTACGTCACCTAAGACATCCTTGACCTCAGATCCGGCTTCTTCCTCCCGTAAAGCGCCTGTGTCTGCTTCTGCTTCACAGATCCTGGCCAAGTGTAGAGGCCCAGAGCCTCAGGAAGCCCCAATGGGTGGCCCATGCTCTTCCGAGACCTCACCAGATGCTCCCACTGATGAGGTTCCCAGGAAGAGAGTTTGTAAGAGGAAACATCTAGACTCCCCACAGGAGTCCCTGACATCTGATACTGACTTGGTTGAATCAGAAGGGTCCCCATGGTCCCCCTCTGAAGATCTCACTTGCTGAGATACTAGAAATCCTTGGGCAGAGGCGTGACTGGCAGTCCACAAACCCTGCTGAAGATGAGTCAGTTCTGCTGAAGCTTTCAGGTCTCAGCCCTCCACCTCTTGGGTGTCTCCGCCCTTCGATGAGCATATGCAGTTGGTCTCACGAAGAGTGTGGGAGTCTCCGGACACCATGGAGCCTGTCCCTAGGAGGCCTAATAGATTAATCTCTGCTCCCCAAGACAAATCCTTCCTGACCAAAGGTGTGCCAGTTGATGCCATGGTGGTGGCAGCAGCCACCAAAAAGGAAATTTCAGAACCTTCCTCTTCTGTCCATCCTCCTAATAGAGATTCCAGGATCATGGATAGATATGGGAAGCACACTTGTAGTTCAGCAACTTTTGCACTCCGTTCGCTCAACTACCTAACCCATTTCAAGAGACTACAAAGAGATCTCTGTAAAAAAGAGCTGGGCGATGCTCTTCAGGGTATAGTAGCTGCAGGAGCTACAGACAGAGTTGCCTCCCAGCTTGCTACCCTCATCTCCATTGTTAACTCGTCCATGCACCTCATTTCATATGCAGCTGATGGAATGAGCAGGGCAGCGGGTACAGGAGTTGCTCTTAGACACTTCTGGATGTGCTTGTGTTCCTTCGCGGAGCCCTTCAAGTCATCCTTTGTGAATACCCCTTTTGATGGCTCATCCTTTTTTGGGACCAAAGTTAAGGAAACTTTGACCAGGTGTGAGCAGGAAGGAAAGACTCTGCCATCTGTGTCTGTTTTTCCACCACTACCAGACCCTACCCCAGGGGTCAAAGGGGAGGAAAAATGTGGTTCTGAAAAGCCCAAGGAGCCTTTCAGGACACACATGGTGAACCCCCCTCCAGGGGCAGAGGAGGGGACAATAACAGAAGATGCCACCCTTGCAGCAGAGGGGGTCCGCAAAACCAGGACGACAGAGATCACTTCTTTAGGAAGCCCTACCAGTGCTCCTGAAAGGAGGCCCGACTGTCCTACTCTGGATGCAGTCGGGGGTCGCTTATCTTTGTATCCAGATGCCTGGCTCAAAATAACAGATGACAACTGGGTACACATATAATTTCCAGAGGATACTTCATTCCTTTTGCTACACCCCCACACAGACAAGGAAAATCCCGGACATTCCACCCAGTTACAGGGAACAGGCAACAGCAGAGTTCCAAACTTTGCTAAGTGAGTCATCCAACCAGTCCAAGCAGACCAGACAGGATTGGGAACTTACTCAAGATTCGTTTTGGTTCCAAAAAAGACAGGGGACTGGAGACCTATACTGGACCTCAGCAGGCTAAACAAATCTGTCAAAAAAGAGAAGTTTCAGATGATCACACTTCAATCGATACTTCCCTTCTTAGGAACAGACAACCGGATGCACTCGATAGATCTCCAGGATGCGCACTACCACATAAAAATGGCCAGACCATCCAGGGATCATCTGCGCTTCTGGCTGGGAGCCAGTCATTACCAGTTTTGAGACCTGCCCTTTGGTCTCACTACAGCCCCCCAGAGTTCACCAAATGTATGGCAGTGGTCACGGCTCACCTGAGACGTGTAGGATTCCAGGTGTTTCTGTACCTAGACTATTGGCTCCTCACTGCTACCACCAGGCATCAACTCATTCAAGCCAGGGACTTCACTCTGTCGCTCTGCAGCCAGCTGGGCATTACAGTAAAAAAATCTGCCTTGTCGCCATCGTAACATACAGTTTTTATCAGAGCAGAACTGGACACCGCCACCACCACACTAAGACTTCCAATTGAAAGAGTCTTAAGTCTTACTACTCAGTCAGCAGGTCTGCATTCTGATATCAAAAAACAAAGCTCCAGCATCAAAAGTTCTAAAGTTGTTTAGTATGATGGCAGCTGCATTTCTGGCCATACCGCTGGGTCGTATGCACATGCAGATACTGCAGTGGCTGTTGTTCACTCAATGGTCTTACCAAGAGCTTCCCATGTCTCACCTGATAATGATCACAAACTCTTGCAAAAAGGATCTTCAGTGGTGGTTGACCTCACTTCATGTCACGATAGGACATCCCTTTGTTTTACTCCCACCAGTGGCCATAGTGACCACGGATACTTCCCTTATAGGATGGGTGAGTGGGGGGGCATTTTCAGGGAAGGACAGGCCAAGGCACATGGACCGATCAAAAAACACATCTGCATATCAATGTCTTAGAGATAAGAGCAGTACTTTTGGTGTTGCAGTACTTCCAGGACTCTCTTTCTCTGGGTACAATTGCGATTCAGACAGATAACATGTCAGTGGTCTGGTACTTGAACAAACAAGGAGGAACCAGGTCATATCCCCTTTGTCGAGAGGCCCTAAGAGTATGGCAGTGGGCTATTTCCACCCAGCACTTTCTGTTAGCAATGCACATCCCAGGGAAATCCAATGTGATAGCACACAAGCTGAGCAGAGCAATTTTGTTGCCACACGAGTGGTCCCTCAAGAAAGAAATAGTGGACAGGATATTCCACAGATGGGGCCAGCCTTGCTGCGACCTGTTTGCCAGTCACATGAATACGAAATGCCGAAGCTACTTTGCCCTGATTTCTACTCCAGGAGGAGCCCCAAGGGACACACTCATTCACGATTGGCCTCTGGTCTCCTCTATGCATTTCCACCAATCCCATTGATACCCAATGTTCCGCAGAAAGCAAAAACTCTGGGAAGGACCATCATTCTAATAGCCCCTCACTGGCCTCGTCAGATTTGGTTCCCCTTCCTTTGACTTCATCTTTTGGAGGACCCTTGGATTCTGGACCCAGTTCCAGACCTCCTGATGCACTCGTCAGGGGAACTTCATCCCTCTCTGCAGTCTCTGAAGCTGACAGCTTGGCTGCTCCAATTCCCATTATAGCCAGGTTCCATAACCTTTCCAGTGAGACTAAGCAAATTCTCTTATCCTCTCATAAATCTTCTACAAGGAAGCTATACCTTAGCAAATGAAAAAAAATTCTATATGGACTTCTAAAAACAATATTGATCCTTATCAAGCTCTTATGACCTCTATTTTAGAGTTCTTGACCATGATTTTCAACAAAGGAGCTGCAGCATCAACTGTTCATGTTCGACTTGCTGCCATTTCTAATTTCATCTTGGATTCGAAGGATTGAATATTATGTCACACAAATTATCCAAAACCTTTCTCAAAGGGACTTTCCATCTCAGACCACCTGCGAAATCTCCTTTTTCCCCATGGAATCTAAATTTTATGCTTTCCCGCATTGTTCTTCCTCCATTTGAACCAGCTTCGTCATGTCACCTCAGATTTCTGTCATGGAAGACTATCTTTTTAGTAGCTATTACTTCTGCCCGCAGAGTGTCAGAGCTTCAAGCCTTGTCCATTAAGCTTCCTTACTTGATTTTCCATGCCGACAGAGTCTCACTTCGAACAAACCCCTCCTTTTTGCCTAAGGTTTGCACTGAAACTAATCTTAACCAAATTGCCAGTTTGCTTCCCCAATCACTCCAAAAATCTAGAATACATGCTGTACAAACTTGATGTTCACAGACAGCTCAGATATTACTTGGATAGAACAAAAGATTTTAGGAAATCAGAACAGCTTTTTGTTTCCTTTTCAGACTCCAGGAAAGGTATGCCAGTGGCTAAAACAACTCTATCTAAATGGTTATCTGATTGTAACATATTTGCTTATTCAGCTGCCAATATGCCCTTACAACACAAAAACTAAAGCTCACTCAACAGAGCAGTTTCTACATCCTCTGCCTTTTCTGCCAGACTTCCTATTGATAACATTTGTGCAGCAGCCACTTGGTCAAGACCTCATACCTTTATCACTCATTACAAAGTTGACAGGGCCTCCTTGGACAGAGTCTCTTTTGGGTCTAATGTCCTGAAGAACATACTCCCGTGAGCCACCCGAGATAGATGGTGCTTGGGACGCTACCCATCTGTAAGAATGAACGGCGAGATAGAACAACTTCACATAAAGAAGTAATGTACTTACCATAATGTTCCATGTGAGTTGTTCATCTCGCCTTCATTCTTATTTTCCTCCCTCCTACCCCTTCCTGGGCTTTTAGAAGACCGAGATGCTGGATCCTTCCTGATTGCTCAAACCTTCTGTACTTTTGCTTATGGAGTGATATAATGACATATGGTATTATTATATGCAGAAACAAGATCTGAGGTAACTCTGGGTGCATCATGGGATAGGGACTTGGCCTCGAGCTATGTGAAGACCTTGAGCTTTGTAGTAGGCTGACTCAGAGCCGAGGGATCGGCTCTGAACCCATCTGTAAGAATGAAGATGAGATGAACAACTCACATGGAACATTGTGGTAAGTACATAACTTCTTTTTTGTTCTTCTAGTGTTGACTATATACTGCTGTAGGTACCATCATATGGACTGCCTTTGTAATGTATGTAATCATACAGAAAGGTGATCCAAGAAGTGAATACAGTAATTCATATGACTTCTCAGACCTGTTTCTACAGATTAGATTATATAAGTATGCCACAAGTTACTGACTGTAACTCTGTCTGCTCCCCCCCTTTCTTACTCTTATTCTGTATTGTGGCTTCACTCCATGGACTTTATCTATTCTTCTGAAATTGCTGGCTGACTGGCACAGAGACATGGTCCATATGCAGTGCTGGCATTCTGTGTTCAGGAGCAATTAGGAGCAACAGTTAGAGGTGGCTAGAAGAGATCGGATGAGGTACTTGCCACCTATCCTATCCTGTGAATATGTGGAATCATCTGTAGCCTGAGCAATCCTGGTGGAAGTCAGTAGTCTTATAGGTCCAGCGTAGCAACAGACATGGGTAAGGAATAATCAGAATGACATCATCTGCTCTGCTACATTGTTGCATGTCTCTCCTCGACAGTTATCGATCATGACCAGCCACTGTAGAATGATCACTTCTGCCCCATCTAACATTCTTAGGAAGAGTCATCTTTCCCAAGTCATCATACAGAGTAGCTGAAAGGTTCCTGAGATGTTGGGGGGGGGGGGGTCACCCGGAGAAGCATTATGTCCACTGTCACTGGAAAGGATCTGCAAGGTATTCTAGGTAAGTGGTGGGGAGCCAAGTGTGTAAGCTGAATGGTTGCAGTGATTGGGTTAGGGGTATAAAGAATAATAATAAGATTAACAAAATAAGCACATTCCTTGGAAATTACTTTTCTAACTCTGAGATCACTGTACCTGAAAGAAAAAAATATGACTTTTAGCATTTGTTGGTTACTGAGTATTTGAATGGTCTAAGTAAGATTATCTTTATTATGTAACATAACAGTAGATCTGATATTGTCTGTTTTAGTCTGATTCATTGTTTGGGATTGTCAGATCCAATCAGTTCAACCACAGTGCCTTATACCAGAGTGTTGTATCCAAGAGCTCTGACTCCTCCCCTACCCATAATTCCTTCCTTCTGATTTACCTCAGATCTCATTTGCTGCCTGTTAAACCAGATGTGTTTTCTCAGAGCTCTTTCAACGTTCACAATTAATGAAAGCAAAATTTGTTTATTTTCTTGTTCCTCTCTGTCTTTATAGTGCATTCGATTAGTTATTAGTAGAATTAGGATAGTATTTAGATAGTTTTTGAAATGTTAAATCCTTTTCGAGTTTTTTTATTGTGGAACCTTGTAGGACAAGAAGTATCATTTCTTAAAATTTTGCTTTTAATAATAGGACTAATTTTCATATACACACACACACATACACACATAAATATAAATATATATATATATATATATATATATATATATATATATATATATATATATATATATATATATATATATTTATATATACACACATGTATACACATAAGTATATACTTAGATTTACATAGATACCATACTGCTTTTTTTGCAATTACTCATTTTGTTAAATATTTTCTTGTGTGCTTTCTTCTTTATAGTGTCTGAGAAACCTACTGGTTTTAAAAAAGTGTTCAGCTTGTGGATACAAAATCCATCCACAGGATTCCCCACTTCCTTTGTGTTTAGTTGTAAGCTAGTTGTATCTGGGCTGCCTTTGGATCCATTGCCGTCCAAGACAGGAAAGAAAAACTAATACTTAAAGACTTATTTCCCCCTTAGACAGGGTCCACCATGATGTGGTCTAAAGTTAGACAGTCTTCTGCATCTCCCACTTCTGAGAAGAGAAAGGAGAAGGAGAAAGACAGATGTAAGGTGAAACATCATGAGAAATCAGCAGAGAAAAGGACAGATGATAAGAAGGAGGAAGAAAGTAAGGCAGAGAAGTCTAGGAAAATGTCTCTGGATCCAACCAGTCTTCTGGGTTTGGCAGCTAAGTCTTTGAGGCAGTCTGATCCATTGGCAACTCAGGTCCAAACTCCCTCATCTAAAGCTTCCTTTTCCCTGAGACCAGTAACTCCTTTGTTACATTCTGTAATACTTTAACAAATTTTCTTCAATAAAATGAATCAGATGGAGAAACACGGCAGAAATAATATAAAAAACTTTAATACGGTTAGCACTTTCACATCACAGATGCTTCCTCAGATCATGAATGAAACAACATAAGCTAAAAACCCTTTATATACTTCCTAAACTCTACCAGATTGTTGTTAATTAATTAATTGCATCTATTTAACATTCAAGTTAAAGAGACACCATATTAATAGGTATCTAGTCTGAAACATACTACAGCTAGCTAACTCAGACAGTTTGATACAAACTAACATTTCATCACTAAAATAAAAAATCAATAAACATATATGTACATAAAACATAAAATTCCAGTTTATTTTTCATGTCACCCAACCATAAATCTTGAAAAATACATTCAATAACTTTAAACTGAAAATGATGCATTCCCCCTGCATGTTTGGCTAAAGCACTTCTATCTGGTTCGTTATTTCTGGAATTGAGAGAATTAAAATGGATTATTGAGTTACAGGCAGAAAAGGAACCAGGGCTTAATGCTAAAACATCGATCAAGCCCTATTTTAAAACAAGACGTTTATGAAATCTGCTTATATTGTTCACGTTTTATGAAAAACTTTGTACTTGTTTTATGTACATATATTTGTTTACTGATTTTTTTATTTTAGTGATGAAATGTTAGTTTGTATCAAACTGTTTGAGTTAGCTAGCTGTAGTATGTTTCAGACTAGATACTTATTAATATGCAGTCTCTTTAACTTGAATGTTAAATAGATGCAATTAATTAATTAACAACAATCTGGTAGAGTTTAGGAAGTATATAAAGGGTTTTTAGCTTATGTTGTTTCATTCATGATTTTATTGAAGAAAATTTATTCGTTGGTGTGAGAAGGAGTTAAATCAGAGTGGCTACACTATTGACTTTCATT
This sequence comes from Protopterus annectens, assembly GCF_019279795.1. NCBI lineage: Eukaryota > Metazoa > Chordata > Ceratodontiformes > Protopteridae > Protopterus > Protopterus annectens. Next base: position 224,921,336 of record NC_056731.1, read on the forward strand.
GCTTTTGTAATACTTCAACACAACCTACCATTTAGACCAGCATTTGCAGCTTTGTTGACAAGGACAGGATGTTCTAGTAGAAGTTTTACTAAAATGAATGATGACCAGACGATGAGAAAATTCTTGAGGAACCCAGATTCAGCTGGGGGTCTTCCCAGCTCCATCCACCAGAAGAGGGCCGGGAACTGGCCCATCAACCATGTCCCACTTTATTCCGCTTCTGACTTCCTTCTCGGAGCCAGAGTTTATGGGTCCAAACCCTTCTTGTGCACCTTTATTGCATCCAGTACCCTGGAGACTTCTGCATTGACTTCTTCTCTTACTCTCTTGAATAAATTGCTTTCAGGTCAAGACGAGTTCAGGAGCCAAACTGTTGAGGTCAGAGTGGTTTGGTGGAAACGACTCAAGTTTTCCCCTCACTACTTTGGCAGTTGACATCTCAACTATGAGATCTTTCTCTGAACTGACCTCTGTTGGAGTTGGGAAACTCCCCAAGTTGGCCGAGAAAGACAGTTTTTCCTCTGCTTCAGTAGCAGAGTTGGCTTTCAATACTGTGGAAAGGGCCTTGGCTGGTCCAAGAAAACAGGTGCATGCACCACGTTTGGGTCTGTCCTGACTCCCAGTGGATCCTGTGCCTTATTCTTCTCATTCGAGTTGACAGGAATAAACAGACCAATCTGGCTTTGAGGCAATCACAGTACCACGGATGTTCCCCTTCTAAGGCGGGGGGACATTTCAGAGGGAAGGCAACTCAAGGGACTTGCTCATTTGCAGAAGCCAAACTTCACATCAGTGACTTGCAGATGAGAGCAATCCTCCTAGTGTTGCAGGCTTTTCAGGACTTCCTACCCAAGGGTGTGATTTCCATCCAGGCAGACACCCTTTCACCCCCTAAATGGCCCATCTCAATACCGGAAGATTGCCAAATTCCGGTAATAATGGCCACACAGTTAAAAAACACACTCTCCAAAGTTAAGAATACAGCATCCATGGGACCAGATGACATCCTGGGCTGTGTACTTCATGAACTACAAAATGAACTGGCACCTCACCTAAGTGTCATGTTTAATTATGCCCTCACCTCAGGCTTCGCGCCCACTGAGTGGCACACAGCTACAGTTATCCCACTCCACAAGTGGGGATCCACCTTGGATCCCGGGAACTACCACCCCATCAGTCTGATGAGCCTGATCTACAAGGTCATGCAAAGTATTATCATGGAACTTATAAACAAAGACATTGGCAACCTTAAAACACTGGACCCCACCCAGTTTGGGTTCATGAAGGGCCAATCTTGTCTCCTGAACCTGTTTGACTTCTTCGAATCAGTCTCCAGAGCAGTAGACAAGGGTAAGGCAGTCCACACAGCCTATCTGGACCTCGCCAAGGCCTTTCACACCATCCCCCACTCTGGAATCAGAGATAAACTTACTAAGCTTGGCATTAATCCCTATGTCACTCAATGGGTTGCCAACTGGCTTACTGACAGAACTCACACTGTAAAAGTAGCTGACTCCAAATCCAGCTCCAGACAAGTGACAAGTGGAGTACCTCAGGGTTCAGTCTTGGGACCTTCTTGTTTAGCATCTACTTTTCTGAAGTACAGGCCAACACTAAGGGACTCTGGCTAACAAAATTCACAGATGACTGTAAACTGGGAGCTATTATTAAATCCCCAAATGATGTGGATACTTTACAAAAGGGCCTTACAGAAACAGATGCTTGGTGCCAGCGCCATGGGATCAAGCTCAATGCCAAGAAATGTATAGTTATCCCCTTTGGGAAAAAACATGTACCCATGAATTACCACATAGGTGGCAGTACACTAAACACAGAAAGTGTAATAAGAGACTTAGGGACACAGGAGGACAGTGGTCTCACCTTCAAAAACCACATTGCCACAGCAGTCAGAAAATCCTTCTATGTGGCACACCTCATCACTAAGGGCTTTTCATCCAGAAAAAAGGAGGTCATTGTCCCACTGTACTCATCCCTCATTAGACCCATTATAGAATACAATGCCCCATTTGGTATGTACCTCTCAAGACATTGGCAACAACTGGAAAGGCACAGATATGCCTCACTAAAAGAATCACAGGTCTAAAGCAGATGCCCTATGCTGACCACCTTAAAAAACTCCAGCTATACTCTGTCGCATATTGTCTACTCCGAGGCGATCTCTGCTTAACATACAAGGCCATGTCAAACCCAGAGCTGTTGGACATGCTACACTTAAAGAAATCCCAGTCCCTCAGAGCCACATGCTCCAGGGATGTAAACTTTGTCATCACAATAAACAAAACATGCTGGAGGGATAGGTTCCTGACCCAGAGACTCCCCAGACTCCGGAATAGACTGCCCATACATGTCAAGCAGAGTGCCTCTTTGGCCCTCTTCAAAAGGAACCTTGATGACTGGATGGGAGAAGGAAATTCACTCTGGGGATCACGTCAGTCACCCTGCTAGACAGGGGTCCAGGGAAGTAAATAGTGTGGGAAGAAATAGCCAGGGAATTTTTATGGCTAGGCTTGTATAGGCCCTATGGCCGATAGCCTAGTACCAACCTATGAACCTATGACAATATGTCACTGGTATAGTACAGCAACAAACAAGGTGAAACAAGTTCATATCCTGTTTGCCAGGAGGCCATGCAAGTCTGGCAATGGGCGATGTCTTCCCATTGCTTTCTGGTATATACTAGTGGGCAGGCTGAGCAGGTGTATCCTTCTACCTCAGTAGTAGTCTGTCAAACAGGGGCAACTGAGATCTTCAGTCTCTGGGTCCAACCTTGCTTCGACCTCTTTGCTTCCCACTTGAACAACAGATGCAGCAGTTACTTTGCCCTCATTCACCACAGGGACATTTGCTGAGGGATGCTCTAGTCCACATTTGACCCCCAAGTATCCTATATGCCTTTCCACTGATACTTGTCCTAACAAAATTCATTCAGAAAGCCAGAAGGTGCAAGACCAAGGTGATCCTCACTGCCCTGTTCTTAGCGCCAACAGGTGTGGTTTCCCTTCCTTTAATCTTGTTTACTGCACCCACCATGGGTGCTGGATCCCATCCCAGATCTCCTGAGTCACCCATCTGGGATGCCTCTATGAGATCTTCAGTCCCTAAAATTGACTACATGGTTTCTTCAATTTTAATGACAGCCAGAGATGCCAGGCTTTCTTCTCTAGTAGTTCATATAATGTCTTCTCAGAAGAACTTGACAAAAAAGACTTACAAGAGCAAATAGAAGAGATTTTATATTTTGGCATTCGCAAAGGATTTGGACCCTTTCTCAGACCTTCTCCCACTAATACTGAAATTTCTTTCAGAATTTTTTCAACAGAGTTCCAGTTACTCTGCCATAAAAGTTAAGGTGGCTGCCAATTCAGATTTTCACATAGGACATAATGATTTATCTACTTCCTCACTCAGGATAGCTAAAGCTTTCCTCAAAGGAGCTTTCTTGTTGAGACCTCTTGTTCAAGATCCAGTCCCCCCAATGGGATGTCACATTGGTGCTTCAGTCATTTGACTGAAAGGCCTTTCAAGCCCATGGCCTTAACCAACTTAAAAGTTTCTTTCTTAGATTACCATCACTTCTGCTAGACAAGTTTCAGAGTTACAAGTGCTGTCATACAAGCCCCCTTTTCTTGTATTCCACAAGGATAGAGTATCGCTAAGAAAGAATACTTTATTTCTCCGAAAGGTGACATCTTAAACAAAATGAAATCAACACATTGACTTATGTGTATTTTTTTCAAATTTTTCTACCAAAGGTGAACACATCCTTTATGTGTTAGATGTCCACAGGCAGCTCATATTTTACTTACATCGTACCAAAGACATAAGGAAATTAGACCATCTCTTTGTCTCCTTTTCCAGAATAAAACTAGGGCAACATGTATCAAAAGTCACACTAAGTCACTAGCAGATTGTATTTATTTTGTTAATAAAGCATGAGGATTGTCTTTGCATTCAAAACCTAAGTCTCACTCCACCAGAACAGTAGCCATTTTGACAGCATTTGCAAAAAGAGTCCTTATCAGTGACATTCGTACAACAGCAACTTGGTCAACAACTTACACTTTTCTATTTGATTATAATTTGGATGTGCAGCCTAGAGCTTGCACATCCTTTGCTCTGCCATTATCAAGAATATCCTTCCTTGAGTCCACCCAGACCCTTTTAGACAGCTTGGGAATCTGTCCCATTTGTTGAATTAGATGAAAGTAGACAACACCGGATACAAAAGTTAATTCCTTACCATAATGACAGATCTGTGTTTTCTTATTTTCATCCAATTCAATATCCTTCCCTCCCTCCTTCCCTTTCCAAATTGCCTTTTTGCATCTTCTAGGGTTCAGGCAGACCTTGACTACAACCCTGTCTGTTTGTTCCACATCACTTTCCTCAAGCATGGAATGCTTCTGGTTTATTTTTCCATTCCATAACATTTGGGCTATATAATTAGAATAGTCAGCAAATTTGATCTGAGGTGAATCATTTTGAAGGAGAGAATTATGAGTAGTGGAGGAGTCAGAACTCTTGGATCCAACACTTCTTTTTATAAGGAGCTGAGGTCTTGCATCTGGTTGGATCCAACAACCCCAAATCTTGAACAGGATGAAAATGAAACAAAATGGATCCATTATTCTGGTAAGTACATAACTTTTGATCTGTTGTTGTCAATCTCGCCTTTATTCTCACTGATGGGTCAGATCCGATTTGTCGGATCCATCTTGGCCTTTACAAAAGCTCGAGGACTTCAGCAAAGCTCGTGGGTACCCTTCCCTACTCATAAGGCATTTCCCCAACATCCCCAGATCTCATTTGCTGCTCTGCAAGATGGATCTTCTAGCAAGCTCTGGGCTAAGATTTTTGTTATGATTTTGTCATTGCTTACTTCCTTTTGTTTTTCTGTATTGTGATAATCAGTATTTCACTAGCATAAACTTAAAGATATCTACTCATTAGTACCTCCCCTCTTTTAGTGTTAGTTTTTCTTTGTTATTTATTACTTCCTCTTCCTTTCCAGTTACTGTTCTTTTTAATTAGAGGGCAGTTAACCTAGTCCTTTTAAGTTACAGGACTCCCCACCCCTCCATTGTTGTTCTTGTGGTTGATATTTAAAAAACAAAAGTAAAAAGCTGAGTTTCTTCTTTTTTATCTTTACATAGTTAAACTGTTTGTTTCTGTTGTTTGTTAGCCAGAATGTCCCAGAAAGAAAGTAAGCCCTTAGGATTTAAAAACAATGTGAGAAGGGTAGCAAAACAATGCCCCTCAGTGATTTTCACACTTTATGTGTATACTGTTTGGGGCTGCTTCATTTGCAGGAGTCCTGTTCCATATGCCATGGCTTTAGCCAAAGGGTGCTTATAGAACAGAAAAATTAATTGATTTTAAAGGAGTCATTGAAAACCCCATTTTCTGAGGCTATTTCTGTTGGCTCCTCCTCTCCAAAGTCAGACAAGTCAGAGAGAGTGGGAGAAAGGCCTTCTTCGGCTCCAAAATCTTCATCAGAGCCTAAAGCCAAACTACTAAAAGAGTTCACTCCGACAGCACCTACAGAGCAGACATCAATCTCTGGAGCAGGGACTTCTTTGGAACAGACAGAATCTTTGGCTTTGAAAACTGCTATTGATCCTTTGGCTCCAAAAGACCAATTACCTGCCAAGTACCATTATCTGAGCCAATCCCCATCCTTTGAGCCAGTTTCTTCTCAGCTCTTTTCACCATTCTTAGCCAGATCGAGATCCTCAACATTGTCTACCAGGTCTACTATGAGCCTTTCAGACGAAGATGTGGATAGGGTGGTGCAGAGGCTTCTCAAGACACCTGCCTTGGCCAAGCTTCTTTAGGAACCAAACCCAAAGGAGTCAGATCAGTCTCATCTTTGCCCTTCAGTGCCTACTCCTCCTCTGATTCAGCCTTCGGTTTAGGAGCTGGAAGACTCCAATATCCAGCTGGTGTCTGTATTGGGTCCAGGGCATTTGACTTCTCAAATCCAGTGTCTGCACTGAGCATCTCCATCCAGTCGGAGCAGGAGACCCCTGGGAGCTGACACTCACTGGTCGTGTCCTCAGAGCCAGCTTGGATCTCCTTGGATCCTCGTGGCCTCAGCTCAGATGGGTTTGACTCCCACCTCTTCTTCAGAGCTTATGTCTCCTGCTCTACAGGCTCCTTCGGCCCCAACACCCATTTTGCCAGGTCTGGGAGGGTCTTTGAACCATGGACAGACTGCTTTCAAAGTTATGAGTTGGGTGATGACTGCCTCCCAGTCTCAGACTCAGTCCTACTTGGAGCTTCCTCCTTTGTCTGCACAGGTGCCTTTACCTCCTTACCCCCATCCACAGGACCCAGAGAACCCAGGCCTCAGGGTGTTCCCCAGAGAACTCCCCCCTCTTCCAAAGCTTCTCCAGATGACCCCATTGAGGAAGTCCCTTGGAAGAGATCATGCAAGAGGAAGCATCTAGACTTCCCAGAGGAGTCTATCACTTCAGATACCGACCTTGACGATGCAGAAGGGTCCCCAAGGTCTCCTCCTGAGGATGTCTCCTAGAATTTTCGAAACAGAGAGTTGACTGGCAGTCCTCTTCCCCTTCAGCGGAGGAGTTGGTATACCTGAAGGCCTTTGGATCTCGCCCTTCAACCTCTTGGGTGACTGCCTTTTGATGAGCTTATTCAGTTAATCTCTCAGAAGGCATGGGAGACCCCTGATTTCATAGAACCCACTCCTAGGAGGCCAAACAAGTACATTACAGCCCAAAGGAATAAACATTCCTTACCAAAAGTGTAGCAGTTGATACAATGGTCGTGGCAGCTGCCACAAAAAAGGAACTTTCCGAGTCCAGTTTCTGTATCCATCCTCCTAATAAGGATTCTAGAACCATGGATAGGTATGGGAAGCACATCTTCTCTTAAGCAACTTTTGCATTACAATGACTGAATTACCTTACTCATTTCACCAGACTTCAGAGGGACCTGCTGAAATAACTGTTAGACTCTCTCCAGGGAGCTATAGCTGATGCGGCGGCAGACAAAGTCAACACACAGCTTGCTACCCTCAGTTCAATGGTCAACTCATCCATGAGACTCATTTCATATGCAGCAGATAGAGCGAATAGGGTGGCAGGTTCAGGCATTCCTATTAGGAGGCAGGCTTGGGTGTGCCTTTGTGATTTTGTGGAGCCCTTTAAGTCTTCCTTTGTTAATGCTCCCTTTGATGGCTCATCTCTCTTTGGGCCCAAAGCTAAGGAAATGCTAACCCAGTTTGAACAGGAAGGTGAGACATTGTCTGCCACTGGAGTGCATTTTTCCATTCCTACTAGACCTTTTCCAAAAGGCCAGAGAGGTAGTGGAAAGATGTGGTTCAGGAAATCACAAACGTCTAATCAGGACACACAAGGTAGTAGTTCCCCCCGAGACAGAGGGGGTAATAATGGAAGACACCGCCCTCGTGGAAGAGGAGGCCTACAGAATCAGGGTTCCAGAGAATCTTTCTTTAGCAGACCCTTTCAGTTCTCCTGAAGGAGTGCCCAACTGCTCACCTCTGGAGTTTGTTGGGGGGATGACTGTTGCTGCACCTAGAAAACTGGTGAGACATAACAAATAATAAATGGGTGCAGGACATAATATCCAGGGGTTATATCATTCCCTTCTCTTCCCCCACTCCCATAAACTAATCAGTTCCAGATGTTCCACCCAGAAAGAAGGAACAAGCAATGTTAGAAATTCAAAGGTTGCTCAAAAAAAGAGTCATCAAAGAAGTCCCCGCAGACCTCAGAGGATCTGGAACTTACTCAACATTCTTTAGTTCCAAAGCAAACAGCTGATTGGAGATGAATCCTGGATCTCAGCAAACTAAACAAATCTGTGAAGAAAAACAAGTTCCAGATTTTAACACTGCAGTCGATATTTTCCATTCCTAGGAAAAGATAATTGGATGTGCTCTATATACCTTCAGGATGCATACTACCACATCAAAAGAGAAAGGTGAGTCAGGAGGTTCTTGTGCTTCCGGCTAGGAGCCCTATCATTTCCAGTTTCAAGCTCTTCCTTTTGGTCTCTCTACAACCCCCAGAGTGTTCACCAAATGCTTGGCAGTAGTGGCATCTCACCTGAGGTGCATAGCATTCCGAGTGTTTCTGTATATGGACAACTGGTTCATAACCACCACGACCAGGCATCTACTGCTACAAGCCAGGGATTATACACTCCAGCTTTGTTCCTCCTCAGGCATTACCATAAACTATAACAAGTCTTCTCTAGAGCCATCTCAAACCTTAACTTTTATAGGAGCAGACATAGATACAACCATGGAAACAGCAAGACTCCTTCATGACAGAGTGCACAATCTACATTTACATGTGAGATTGTTAATCAGAAAAAAACACTGCAAAACAAGTTCTACAAGTACTGGGGAAGATGGCAGCAACTATTATAATAATTCCTCTAGCTCAACTACATATGAGGATACTTCAGTGGTTATTTTCCACACAGTAGTCGATTCTGCATGTACCAATGTCTCACAAGATTCTCATAACCAGCACTTACAAAAAAGATCTCAAGTGGTGGATCCACTCTCCTTCAATATCTCAAGGCTGGCCCTTTATTCCCCCTCAACCCCAAGCGACGATGATCATGGACGCATCCCAGATAGGGTGGGGGGCAGGGTGGGGGGCATTATCTGGGGGAGACAGTCCAAAGCACCTGGCAGGAACACAAGGCTCACTTGCACACAAACATCCTATAGATGAGAGCAGTGCTTTTGGCATTGCAAGCATTTCAGAACACTCTCCCCATAGGAACAATAGCAATACAGTCAGACAATATGTCAGTAGTCTGGTGCATAAACAAACAAGGAGGAAGCAGATCTTACCCCCTTTGTCGAGAAGCACTAAGGGTTTGGCAATGGGCAACATCTGCCAACTGCTTTCTGGTGACAACGCACATCCTGCGGAGATCCAACGTGATATCAGACAAGTTGAGCAGGGCCATATTATGGCCACGAGTGGTCCCTCAACCAGAAAGTAGCAGAAGAGATTTTCCAAAAATGTGGCCAGCCTTGCTGCGACCTTTTTGCCTCTCCCACCAATGCAAAATGCAGCAACTACTTTGCCCTAATCCCTCCTATGGGGGAGTCACAATGGGATGCCCTTGTTCACGATTGGTCTCCAGGACTTCTATATGCTTTCCCTCCATTTCCTCTGTTTCACAAGTTTGTTGCAGACCACGGTAATCCTGATTGCCCCCTATTGGCCTGGGCAGATCTGGTTTCCCTTCCTTCAGCCTCATCTCCTAGACGAACCATGGATTCTGGACCCAGCTCCAGATCTAGTGACGCATCCCTCAGGAATGGGACATCCCAAACTCCAAAAACTCAAACTGACAGCTTGGCTGTCCCAATGCCCTTGATTGTCAGGTTTCCTCTTTTTTCCTTCCTGCTAAAATGTATCTTGTTGTCCCATAAAACCCCTACATGAAAATTATCCAAGAATAAATGGAATAGGTTTGTAATATGAGCGAGTGATAAACAGATCCCATTTTCTGCGGCCATACATTCTATCCTAGAATTTTTAGCATAACTCTTTCATGAAGGTGTGGCAGCCTCCAGTATCAGAGTTCAGTTAGCAGCAGTTTTGAATTTCCATGTGGGGCAAAATGGTGCTGCTGTTATGTCTCACAGGCTTTGCAAAGCTTTTTTGAAGGGTGCTACAGTGCTAAGACCTCCATACAAAAACCCAACTCCTCCCTGGGATCTGACCTTCATCTTGTCAAATATTATCTTTCCTCCCTTTGAACCTTCAGCCATTTGTGATTTAAAATTCCTATCTTGGAAAACAGTCTTTTTAGTAGCTATTATTTCAGCTAGAAGAATTTCAGAACTGCAAGCTTTGTCTGTCAAGATTGCATACCTAGTTTTTCATAAAGACAGGCATCTTTACGCACTAATCCCTCCTTTCTTCCAAAGGTTATGTCAGAAGGTAATCTTAACCAGTCTATTGAGCTGCCAGTTTTCTTCCCAAATTTCCAAAACAAGGGAGAATACTCACTACATCTTCTAGACGTTCGTAGACAGTTACGTTTTTACTTACACAGAACTTCAGAATTTAGAAAATCAGACCAGCTCTTTATTTCTTACTCTGACATTAGGAAAGATCAGTCACTATCAAAGGTTACTTTACCTAGATGGCTCACTCTTTGTATTTCCTACATATACAACTCTAGGAATAGAGCTCTATTTGCTATTAAAGCTCATTCCACCAGGTCGATAGCTACTTCTACGGCTTTCCAAGCAAGGTTACCTTTGGATAACATCTGTGCTGTGGCCACATGGATGAAACCCCATACTTTTATTACTCATTACAAAGTGGATTTGACCTATAGGCATAGAGCCTCTTTTGGTTCTATGGGTCTGAGGACTGTACTCCCATGAGCCACCCAAGAGTCAGGTTTCTTGGGACGAGGTCCCATCAGTGAGAATAAAGGCGAGATTGACAACAATACATAAAAAAGTTATGCACTTACAATAATGTTCCGTGTGTATTGTCCATCTTGGCCTTTATTGTCACAACCCACCCTCCATGCCCCCTTCCAGATCTCCTGGGAGACTAAGTGGGCATTCTATTTAAGGATCTGCATAGCCTCAGAAAGACTAGCCTTCACCTTTAATAACCATAATTATTATGTACAATCACCTTCATATAATAAAAGTTTGCTGATTTTCCTTATAGTTTCTGGTAGGGCAAACAGGATCTGAGGATGTTGGGGAAATGCGTTATGGGTAGGGAAGGATGCCAACGAGCTTTGCTGAAGTCCTTGAGCTTTTGTAAAGGCTGAGACAGATCTGACACATTGGATCTGACCCATCAATGAAAATAAAGGCTTAGATGGACAACACACATGGAATGTTAAGTACATAACTTCTTTTTTTCCCCACCTTTTGATAACAATTCCCTTTCGTAAGTGCCTGCTTCCACTTAGTTTGCCTTAACAACATCTTACATGTTCTTGTCAAGACCATCAGAAGGAATGATACTCAAGTTCATTTTTGTATGTATGTTATTAGTAGTACTTAGCACTTGTAGATTATTTTTAGTACTTGGTACCTGTAGTTTTATCATGACAGCGTATTTACAATAAACTAAGTATAATGTGGTCAAACTCATTAGCACCCTACACACACACACACACACACACACACACACACACACACACACACACACACACACACACACACACACACACACACACACACAAAATCAACCCATATACACAAAACATTTTTTACTGGTGTACCATGAACCTAGCTTTCTCAGTCTAAGGACATTCTTGTTTTGGCTGTTAATACTGGAATTATACTGAATTTAATGTTTTTATTTTGTAGATGTGTTACTTTCTTTATGTTTCACAAGAAAGGAAGTGCAAGTATACCTTGATAAATTTTCTTTATGATCTTTAAATGTCTATAGACCCAAGAACATATTGAAAAAAATGAGAAGTTTGGATTGTCACTTCAGTATGTCCTTATACAAAATAATAGATCCTGAAACAAAGAACCATTTATTCTGTATTGCAGTGCTGTGTTTATAGCAACCCACAGATGCCCTGTGTTCTAGTCTCATTGTCAAAAGATTTGGATGCATACAGCAATCCTGACATTCATATAAGCTGCATTTTACACTAACTCTGTTGGGCATTGTTTAAAACAGTCAAGATTTTTTGCTGTCATAATCAAGTTGATACATTCTGGTTTAATTTATATATGTGCATATATTTGCTTTGAAGTCCTTTTCAAATACAGAGGGAAAAGAAGATGATGGCAAAGAAAAAAATCTGGCTAATTCTGTCTTGAACCGTAATCTGTCTAAGAGATACAGCACAAGGAAGACTTCACTGAAGAGAAATCCAGAGGATATTGAAGAAATAGAGGTAACCAAGAAATGTTTAATTATTTGTGTGGTATCTGAAGTGGGATTAAAGCAGCCTATTTTCCTAATTGATAAGTTATGCAATTAAAACTCTCAAAAGTATCCCGCTAAAAGAAGTTACACGAATGTAGCACATTCTGACATTCTTTTATACTGTAGTGAACATGAACATTTATTGTTAAAATTAAATTTCACAACTGATAAACTTAAAAAAATATTTTGGAAATTCCACAAGTTCCTTATAATGTTAAATGGTGAAATTGCCCCTCACTGTCAGAGACAGCTACGAACTGTAAATTGTGAGTTAACCTTTTGCCTCTTTGTTAGTCATATGAATGTCTGCAAAAAAATAATTCAGCAAGCAGTATTTAAATTGTGTTTATTGTTTCTACAGACTGAAGATCTTCCTAAGGTTTCCTTCTTCAGGCTTTTGAAGCTGAACATGTCTGAATGGCCATACATCAGTCTGGGAATACTTTCTGCAGTATTAAATGGATGTGTTCATCCAGTTTTTGCCATCATATTTTCCAGAGTTATCATTGTATGTTGATATTGTTTTATTCATTAAGCATGCAACCCTTGAAGATGCTAACAGATTACAACGCTTTTGCATTTAGCAGATGTTATGTAAAGTTAAACCTAAGTATTGCAGTATTTTGTTTTGCTATGGGGTTTCAGTAAAGGGGCATCTCAAAATTTTAAATCATAGAAATGTTTCCTTGCTTTTTAATTTGAGTCCTATCCCTTCTAAAAAAAATTGTTCATAGGTAGGTACTAGGCTATTGGCCCTAGGGCCTATATAAGCCTAGCCAAAAGGTACCCTGGCTTTCACCACCCAAGAAAATTATTTTCCTGTGCCACTGTCGAGCAGAGCCACAGAAGTGATCCCCAGGGTGAATTTTCTATCTCCCATCCAGTCATCAAGATTTTTCTTGAAGAGTGCTAATGAGGAGCTTTGTTTGATATAGACAGGTAGTTTGTTCTAGAGTATGGAAGTCTCTGGGACAGGAATCTATCCCTCCAGCATGTTCTGTTTATTGTGGTGACAAGGTTTAGGTCCCTAGAGCGTGTAGCTCATAGGGATTGGGATTTCTCTAAGTGGAGCATGTCAAAAAGCACTGGGTTTGACATAACTTTGTGTGTTAGGCAGAGATTGCCGCTGAGTAGGTGATATGCGACGGAGTAAAGCTGCAGTTTTTTGAGACGGTCTGCGTAGGGCATCTGTTTGAGGCCGGTAATCCTCTTTGTGGGGTATTGCTGTAGGATGCCTTCATACTATGCTCTGTAACCATTGTTGGTATTCTTTGAGTAAGTAAAGCCACATTACAATGTCTGTTAAGTGTGTGGTAGCAACATTCATTATTAATAACTATTTTCTGCTGAATAGCACTTGCAAGAAATGGAGAAGTCACCTTAGACACACAGTCCATGATCTTTTCATGCCTATGCAGTACAACAAATCATGAACTGTGTCTTTTAAGCTTGATAATTATAAATAAAATGCTGCAGCTGCAGTCCACATCCCTTTAATAAGAGATGTTATATCACTATGTTAGTTTTAACTTTTTTGTGTGTGTGTGCTCATAGGTTCTTACGTTCATAGGTGTTTACTAGGCTAACAACCACAAGGGCCATTTTAAGCCTAGCTATGCATCCCAAATCTCTGACAAGTTCGGATACCCTTGATAAGTGTAAGAATGGGCCTGGGAGATGAGCCATTTACAGGTTACCTGTGTCCATTAGAGACATAGGTATCAAACCAGGAATGAATCTTTGGTTTCTCATCCAATTGTCCAAGTTGCACTTGAATTGGGTTAGGGAGGAACTCTGCTTCACATGGGCCTGTTCCATAGATGAGGTAGTCTTTGGGATACATACCTATCTCTCCAGCAGGTCCTATTTATATCACAGGCAAGATTTAAGTCTTTAGAATGGGTAATTCTGGTGCTGTTTGTTTTGTGAATATGCAGGATGTCCATCAGGTGGGGTCTGACAATGCCTTGTATGCCAGGCATAGATCTCCCATCAAAAGCCTGTAGGAGACAGAATACAGGGATAGGGCCTTGAGGTGATCTGCATAGGACATCTTACTTATGCCTTGTATTCTTTTAGTGAGGAACCTCTATTGGCATTCCAATTGTTGGATATGCCTGGTTAGGTACATACCAAAGGGGGCATTGTACTCAATAATAGGCCTGATGAATGCCAAATACAGTGGAGCAATGACTTCCTTGGACTTAGATGCCATACCTTTGTTTATAAGTTGCACAACATAGAATAATTCCTCACCACCATAGAGACATGATGGTCAAATGATAGATTGCTATCTATCTGTGTCCCTAAGTCCTTGACTACTGGGTCAACTCTAAGGAGTGTGTTGTCGATATGATAGTTACCAGGGATGGGTGACTTCCCAAAGAATATTATTATGCATTTATTGGCATTTAGTTTTAGTCCATGGCTCTGATGACATTTTGTGTCTGTCAGCCCCTCCTGGAGACCATTTGTGTCAGTGTGAGATTCAGTGACAGCTCTTAATTTTCAGTCTGCATATTTAGTCAGCCAGAGACCACTGAAATTGGCCTTGACTTCTGAGAAGTAAATACCAAAAAGGAGCAGTTCAAGGACTGATCCCTGAGGGACTCCACTTGTGACTGGCCTCTTTGTAGAGGTGGACTCCCTGATTCTAACTTCCTGGGTCCTGTCTGTGAGCCAGTGGGCTATTTACCGGGTGACATATGGATTTGTACCTAACCCATTGAGTTTGTCAACAGTGCCCAAGTGGGGTATTGTGTCAAATACCTTGGCCAGGTCAAGATAGGTAGTGTAAATGATTTTGCCCTCATTCATTGATTTGGTGACCTCCTCAAAAAGTCCACCAGGTTGAATAGGCATGATCTGCCATTGATGAAACCAAACTGGGTTGGGTCCAGTTTCTGGAGGTTTACTATATATCTGTTGATATTGTGTGTGTGTGTGTGTGTGTGTGTGTGTGTGTGTGTGTGTGTGTGTGTGTGTGTGTGTGTGTTTGTGTGTGTGTGTGTGTGTGTGTGTGTGTGTGTGTGTGTGTGTGTGTTATATAGCCACAACCTGTGGATGGTCAGCAGGCTTCACTTTTTTCTCCATAGAGCATTAATGATATATAGCCCTGGAGTTGGAATTGTCTTTCTTTGATTAATATATGCAGGCAGAACCCAGTCCTGTAGACTTAGCCTACCTGTTTTTTCAGTCACATTCAGTAGATGAAGTTGGCTATAAAAGGCAGAGCACCACTTGGCTTTCTTGTCTCAAAACCTAGCCAAATTCTGATGATGTCATGGGGCAGCCTTTGGGTGCTCCTTTTTCCAGTGCCTTGTTTTTACAGCTAATACTTAAGAAGTTTGAAAGAGTTAGAGAAGAAAGATAAAATAGCAGAGACGGTCAGGCCTATGTTTCATTATCTCATTTCTAAATTCTGTAGGAGATTTCCCTGTTGATCTTAATCCTTCTGCTGTAAGTAGATATGCACCACCATGAAGGCAGAAGAGACAATAGCAGAAAAAGGAACAATGACATACCAAAAAACAGGTCTTCCTGTAACAACCAGTGACTGATCTTCCCTCGACTTGTTCCAGTCCCTTCCTATCACTTAGGAAGAAAAGTCACCCATTTTAAAAGTCAGCAGTTTCAAATAATAACAGACAAGTGGGTTGGAAAAGTAGAGTCACTGGAATATATCACAGAATTTTGTGCATCACCTGTTTCAGGACCGCTACCCAGTACTTATTGTGTTTATTAAAGACCTTTTACCTTGACCTGGTGGATGCAGTAACCCAAGACCATGAAGTCTAAAACCAGGAATGCAGACGGTGCATAAGATCAAATTTGAATATCTCGAATCTGCGCTTATGCATTTCCGGTGCTTCGCGTGTAGTGTATGGTGCCTGAAATTGCAGATGAGCGTTTGTGTGAGTTTTTGTCAGTTGTATGTGTGGGTAAGGGTAGGGAAGTGTAAGTGTGAGTGTTGGATTTGTTGGTGTTTGTGTATGTGTGATGTGTATTTGTGTGTGAGAGAATGGAGGATGGCATGGTGTAAGGTTTTTTTTTTTTAATGTTATGTGTGACCTCGGAGTTGGTATATATAAGTAGCGGGGGTGTGCAGCCCCCCACATAGGTGGTGCAATCTGTTGTGTAGAGTTCTCTTGTTTGTGTGCTGTGGGTGGAATGGTGTGTGTATTATGTGGTGTGTGGTGTATGTATGTTCGTGATTGTGCGATTCGGAATTGTGGGTTTCGATTTTGTGAATGGTTTGACTTTATAGCCTTGAGTTACTGAAATTTGGGATTTCAGAAATTCGAAATTATGAAGTGAAACCATATATATATATATATATATATATATATATATATATATATATATATATATATATATATATATATATATATATATATATATATATATACACATAGAGAGAGAGAGAGAGAGAGAGATCATACAGACACCTACACACACAGATGGTTGGACAAGTTGCAGTAGTCCTGGATTCCTGGGAAGGGGATAGGGGATATTTTCTAATTTACTTTCCATAGATTTCCCATGCAGCAAATTTCCTTATGAACTCTTTTTTGCCAATAAGTCTGTTTACCTTCACTAATTAGACTAGGATTAATCCAAAGAATTTCTTGGATTTTTTGTTTCTTACTGATTCCCATTAGGTGTCCAAATCTGTTCCGTTTTGAAACTAAGGATGTTATATTATCCTATCTCACCTTCATTCTTAAAATGATGGGTTTGGCTCTGACTCAGCCAAATACATAGCTGAAAGTCTCAAACCTAGCTTGTGGCAAGAAGGTATCCCACAGTGCAGTGGTGCAATTCCTCAGATCTTGTTTGCTGCTTTATGAGGTTGGATGCACTCATCTTGGCCGTGGCTAAGTTGTGACAAATGTTCTCTTATTTTTCCTCTAAACTGTTATATTTGCCAATAGATAGCTTATCTTCTAAAGATATTTAATTTCTTGTGTGTTTTTAGTGCATTACTGTTAGGTAGTGATAGTTTATCCCTTTTGGCATGGCTTTTGCTGTTGCCTTGTAGGCCTGGTATCCCTTGTAGTGGTTGTTGTTTGTTAAGTTTTCAGCAGCTCGTTTAAGTTAGAGAGCTATTTTGTCTGTTTAAGTTAGAGGGCTTGTAGTTAATTGTCTTGTCTAGAAAATAGGACCATTTAGGTTAGAGGCCCTATTTTCTTTTTCTCCATGGTTGTCTTTTTCCCTGTGCTTCTATAATTACTGTTTAATGTAGCTTTAGCTGTTCAATAGCGATATATATATTTTCTTGTTGTGGTTGTTGTTGTCTTTGTGGTCTTACCTTAACTATGTCTAAAACCCAAAAGAGAGAGAACATAAGCCTTTTGGTTTTAAAAAATGCCAGAAGTGCTCACAAAAAAATGTCCATCACTGATGAACATGTTATATGTGTGTATTGCCGTGGTGCTATTCAACTACAAGAAGACTGTATCTTTTGTCACTCTTTCAGTGCAAGAGTACTTCAAGAAAGGAGAAACAAACTGATTCTGAAAGGGCTCTTAAAGCCAACTTTTGAGGAAGCTATCCATAGTTCTTCTTCCTGTTCTTCTTCTCCTTCCTTTAAAAAGGAAAAGTCTCAAAAAAGACATTCACCTGCAGCTTCAGCTCAGTCAGAGCCTCCATTCAAACTACCAAAAATTTCCAAGACCACTAGCTCCTCAGCTTTTCAGTCCTCAAAGCCGTTGGAGGACATATTAGTTGACAAGCTTGGTACTTCGGCTCCAAAATTCTCAGAGCTACAAGATACCTCTACTTGGAACCGGTCCGTGGATATTTCACCAGTTTCTCTGACGTTGAGATCTCCAATTCTGCACAGGTCTTGCTAACCAACCCTATCTTCCAGGTCCACCAGGAGCTTATCAGGCGATGATGTGGAACGGGTGGTGTGCTGACTCCTGAAGTCACCGATGCTGACTAAATTATTCTTGGCTCCCGTCCATTTGATCTCAGAGCGTACTGTACCAGTTATATCCACTTTTGTTCCTCCTCCAAGCCAAGCTGGTCCTTTGGAGCAAGATTGCTTGGTACTGCTTACTGTGGATCCATCAGTTCCAGGACCCCCTTCGGTGTTCACAGAGTCGACATCTGCTCCAACTCTCTCAGTGCCATTCGGGGAGTCTGGGAGCCAGGGTTCCCTGGACGGCCCTGGGGGGATTCTTGGCCCCGATCTTCTTTGGTGCCAAGTCTACCCCTCGGAGCATCAGCCCGGGTTAGCTCAGCTCCCACATCAGCCACAGCCCCAATCTCATTGATTCCAGTGCCTTACTCTGTCTCCTTGGAGCTGTGGGAGTCTTTGGAACTGGCGGGATCCACCTTTGAGCTGATGAGGAGTGTGTTGTCTTCCCATTCAACACCACAGAGGGATACTAATACTCATCCCCCTAAGGCACTGGCTACTGTCTTGGCACCACCCATTCCACAGGACAGCAGAGATCCAGAGCATCAGGATGCCACAATGGGTAAACCCCTCTCCTCCAAGGCCTCCCAAGAATATCCTTTTGAGGTGCCACCTCAGAAGAGAACTTGCAAGAGGAAGCAAGTAAACTCCTCAGATGAGTCCGTCACTTCAGACACTGACCTCGATGAGTCAGAAGGGTCCCCACGGTCATCCTCTGATATTTAATTTGCAGATATTCTAGAGTTCCTGAAGCAGAGAGGTGGCTGGCAGACCACCACCCCTTCTGATGAGGAGTCATTGCTTTTGGATCTCAACCTTCATCCTCCTGGGTGTCTCTGCCTTTCAATGAGCTAATGGACCTGGTTAGTTGAAAGGCATGGGAGTCACCTGACACTATGGAGCCAGTCCCTCAGAGGCAAAATAAATTCTTGTCAGCTCCTTCGGGAAAGGAATTTCCAACCAAGGGGGGTACCTGTAGATGCTATGGTGGTGGCAGCAGCCACCAAAATGGAACTTGCAGAGACTTCCTCATTTGTTCATCCTCTGAATAAAGACTCTCGAATGATGGACAGATATGGGCAGTGTGTCTTTTTGTCAGCGACATTCTCACTTCAATCGCTGAACTACCTATCTAACTTTACAAGGCAACAAAAAGATCTCCTGAAAGAGCTAGGAGATATTCTACAAGGTTCAGGGTGATTGAGAAGGTCTCCTCCCAGCTGTCTACCTTAAATTCCATTGTCAACTCCTCCATGAGGGCCATATCCTACGCAACAGATGGAGCGAGTAGAGCAGCAGGTTCCGGAGTTTCCCTTAGGAGACACTCCTGGATGCACTTGTGCAATTTTGTGGAGCCCTTTAAGCCTACTTCAGTTAACGCCCCTTTTGATGTTTCCTCACTCTTCCAACCCAAAATAAAAGACTCTCTAACCCGGTGCGAGCAGGAAGGGAAAACTCTCTGCCATTGGAGTATGTTTTTCTGTACCTTCAAGACCTTATCCTAAGGGCCAGAAGAGTGGAAAAATGTGGTTCAAAAGATCCCAGAGAGTTTTCCAGGATGCACAGGGTGATTCCTTCCCCATGGGCAAAGGGGGAGGCAATAACAGTAGATGCCGCCACAGAGGCAGAGGGGGCTCACAAAACCAGGGTGACTGATTCCTTTCGCGGACGCCCTTATCAGCGCTCCTGAAAGCAGGACCAACTGCTCTACTCTGGAGGCAGTCAGGGGACGTTTATCCATGTATCCAAAAGCCTAGCAAAATATCACAAGAGACAAATGGGTACTAAAAATAATATCCAGAGGATACTCCATCCCATTTTCCAGTCCTGTTCCACAGATCAGATCAATCCCAGATGTTCCACCCAATCTTAGGGAGAAAGCATGCATAGAGATTCAAAAGTTGCTGCACAAGAATCATCCAAGAAGTCCCCAGAGACCAAATAGGATTCAGAACTTACTCAAGATTCTTTTTGCTGCCAAAAAGAACAGGGGACTGGAGGCCCATATTAGACCTAAGCAAATTAAATGAATCTGACAAGAAGTCAAAGTTCCGAATGGTGACACTGCAGTCTATACTTCTCTTTTTAGGGAAAGATGATTGGATGTGCTTGATAGACCTTCAAAAAATGGACAGGGCATCAAGAAGGTACGTACACTTCTGTCTGGGAGCCAGTAATAACCAGTTCAGAGCTCTGCCTTTTGGACTCACTACAGCCCCCAGAGTGTTCACCAAATGCATGGTAATAGTCACGACTCACCTGAGGCATCTAGGATTCCGAGTGTTTCTCTATCTAGACAACTGGCTCCGATCTGCCACCACCAAGTATCTACTCCAACAAGCCAGGGATCTAACTTTGGACATTTGCAATCAGCTGGGTATTGCAGTTAGTTTTCAAAAATCTGCCTTGTTGCCTTGTCAGCATATTACATTTATAGGCACAGATCTAGACACCTCCTCTATGGTAGCATGTCTTCCAACAGAAAAAGTTGTAGCACTCAGGCAACAGATACTTCACCTCCTTCCCAAGACAAAAGTGAAAGCAAAGATAATTCTAAGATTACTAGGACCAATGGCTCCCACGATTACACTGGTCCCTCTTGCCAGAATGCACATGAAGATCCTTCAGTGGCTGTTGCTCTCCAAATGGTCACTTCAAGAGCTTCTGATGTCTCACCTGATCAGATTAATAGAATCATGCAAGAAAGGCTTAAGGTGGTGGATACACTCCATTCATGTGACCATAGGGAGACCATTTGTTCCACATCAATCCATAGCTACAGTCACCATGGACGCTTCCCAGATAGGGTGGGGGGAATTATCTGGGAAGAACAGTCCAAGGTACATGGAAAGAACACAAGGCTCACTTGCATATAAATGTCCTAGTGATGAGAGCAGTGTTTCTTGCATTGCAAGCACTTCACGATTCTCTCCCCCTAGGGAAAAGTGCGATACAGTCAAACAATATGTCTGTGGTTTGGTACATAAACAAGCAAAGAGGAACCCGATCTTAGCCCCTTTGCCAAGAGGCCCTAAAAGTCTGGCAATGGGCAGTTTCTTTCCAGCGCTTTCTAATAGCAAAGCACATTCTGGAGAAGTCCAACGTGATAGCAGACAAGCTGAGCAGAGCAATCTTAATGTCTCACAAGTGGTCTCTCAATCAGGATGTTGCGGAAATGATTTTCCGAAAATGGGGTCAGCCTTACTGCGATCTCTTTGCCACTCTCATGAATGCCAAGTGCAGAAACTACTTTACCCTAATCCCCCCTCCAGGGGAGACACCGAGAGATGCACTTGCTCACGACTGGTCCTCGGGACTTCTGTATGCTTTTCCTCTGTTTCCTCTCATACCCAGAGTCATTCAAAAAGCGCAGTCCTCAGGAAGCAGGATTATTCTCATTGCTCCTTACTGGCCTCACCAAGTTTGGTTCCCCTTCCTTTGGCCTCATCTTCAGGAGAAGCTTTGGATTCTGGATCCAGTGCCAGATCTGCTGAATCATATGTCAGGGGAGCTTCATCCTTCTCTCTACACCCTAAAATTAACAGCTTGGCTACTCCACTTCCCAATTTAGTCAGACTTCACAATTTCACTCCTGCAGTCAAATATATCTTAATGTCCTCCCATAAAGCTTCCACTAGAAAACTGTACTCTAGCAAATGGAAAAGGTTTTCCTTTTGGGCTCAAAAGAGGAACATTGATCCTTTTTCTGCACTTATCCATTCTATTTTGGAATTTTTGGCAGAACTCTTCCAGCAAGGCTCAGCTGCAGCAACCATCAAGGTTCAACGTGCTACAATATCAAATTTTCACATTGGTGATTTTATTTCCAACTTAATGTCACACAGGCTGTGTAGAACCTTCTTAAAAGGTGCCTCCTTATTAAGCCCTCCCTTTAAGGAACCCCTTTCTCCTTGGGATTTAAATTTTGTTTTGTCTCATCTCACGTTACCACCTTTTCAGCCCTCATCATCTTCAGACCTCAAGTTCCTTTCCTGGAAGACCTTGTTTCTAGTGACTATAACTTCTGCTAGAAGGAGTTGCAAGCTCTTTCTATTAAACCACCATATTTGATTTTTCATAAGGAAAGAGTATCCTTGCGAACTAATCCTTTCTTCTTACCCAAAGTCTCTTCTCCAAACAACACAAATCAATCTAATCTATAGAGCTTCCTGTTTTCTTTCCTTATCATAGCAACAAGGTAGAATACAAATTACATCAACTAGACGTGCATAGACAACTCAGATTCTAATTGTATAGGACCAAATACTCTAGAAAATCTGACCAACTATTCGTATCCTTCTCTGATGCAAAAAAGGGTAGTTCACTTTCTAAAACTACTCTTTCCAAGTGGCTTTCAAATTGTATTACATTCATTTATACCTCAAATCACAGAGACTTAATTTTCAAAGTGAAAGCTCATTCCACTAGAGCAATGGCTACCTCATCTGCCTTTCAAGCCAGAATTCCCATGGATAATATCTGTGCAACAGCTACTTGGACCACTCCACATACTTTTATCACCCATTACAAAGTGGATTTGGCCTCCAGGGACAGGGCCTCCTTTGGTTCCACGGTGCTTAATGGTGTACTCCAGTGAGCCCCCCAGGGAAAAGGTGCTAGGGATGCTCTCCCATCATTGTAAGAATGAAGGCGAGATAGGACAACATAACATAAAGAAGTTATGTACTCACCATAACGTTCCATGTTTGTTGTCCATCTCGCCATTAATTCTTATGAACCTACCCTCCTTCCCCCTGCCAAATACTCCTTGTGGACCTGGTGGATGTTTTTATTACCTTCAGGAGTTCTTTGTTTTAGCTTGTTTCTCCTCCTGCTAGGTATAGTATATATTTGTGTATATATATATGTGTGTGTGTGTGTGTGTGTGTGTGTGTGTATATATATTGTATATATGTATATAGTGTACATATCATTCATTAGTAGCAGCAAACAAGATTTGGGGAATTGAATCACTGCATTGTGGGATACCTTCTTGCCATGAGCCAGGTTTGAGACTTTCAGCTATGTATTCGGCCGAGTCGGAGCCAAGAATTGTCTTCGAACCCATCATTGTAAGAATGAACAGCGAGATGAACAACAAACATGGAACGTTATGGTGATTGCATAACTTTTTTTTTAAATACATATCTTGTGTTTGTATATCAGCCCATTCCTTTGTATGACCCATTTCTTTAGCTTGCACTTGGAGTACACATACCAGACATCATTCAGTATCTAACAACTTTTATCTAAACTTCTATGCCAAACTTTGTGTAAAAGAGGTAGTTGATTGTTTTAGGACACAGAACAGACAAAGGTACAGCCTGTGATGAAAGGAGGTGTCAGGACAGCTAGCTGGAATTTTGTAAATAATTATATGTCATATGTGAATATT
The DNA here is from genome assembly GCF_019279795.1 of Protopterus annectens. Taxonomy (NCBI): domain Eukaryota; kingdom Metazoa; phylum Chordata; order Ceratodontiformes; family Protopteridae; genus Protopterus; species Protopterus annectens. Next base: position 224,944,617 of record NC_056731.1, read on the forward strand.
AAACTAATTTATATAAGATGCTTGTGTTACAAATGTATTAAAACTATGTCATGTGTATATCAAACTGATTTGTACAGATGTTTGTGTTGAAAGGGTATTTGTAAAGTGCTTGTCTTTGAAATGTGTGCACAGTGTGCCTTACTAGAGAGAGAACAGAAATGTATGTGCACTATTGCAACTGTTTAAATGCTAGTGTTTTAACAGAGGAGACTAGAGGGTTAACCTCAATCCAGCAAACATCAGAAAAATATCTGAAATTAAATCACTTTATAGGCTAGGCCATAAAGATACTATCTCACAGGTTTCAAGGCAGCCAGAGGCACAAAGTCTGTACTAGGAAGCTTTCTGTATTGTCTTTGGGGTGAACTAATTACTACTCTGAAAGCATGGAAGAATGCAATTGTTTAATGAGTTCCAGCACCTGTCAAAAGATCTGAGCAAAAGCCCTTATGTGTGTATTTTTACAGGTAGGCTGCTAAGTCCTGCTAGCTTCCAGCAATGGGGGTTTTGCTTGGGAACTAGAAGTCAGATGACAAGAAGTGATGTCATTCTGCAAGCTATCCCAGTAGTAGTATTTTAGATATTATTTTGAGAAGTCTGTTGGTGAGACAGAGCATTCTGTCTTCTGTCTTGGACCTGACAACAAGAACCATTCACCACATCATCTGCCTTGCTGTATTAAGTAAGTTATTAGGGTATAGTAATTCTCTTTTATACAGTCAGGAATATAGTAAAGCTTAGTTTCTTTATCTGAGCCTGTCCTGCAATGTTATTTTAAATATTTCTTGTGTTTTGAACTCTGATGTCACTGTGAATATATACTTAATATTTTCTTGTTCTTTTATTTATTGTTAAATATATTTAAACCTCTCATTGTGGCTGATCATTGTAGAGATATTTACCTTTTGAGAGTATGTGCATACTTATTTGTTGACACTGTGTGGGCCACTCCTAATAATCTTGCTCTTGGTCAGACTACCATTTGTATTAATATTAACATTACACAGTAAGATTGGACACCCAAGTAGCTGGTGAGGGGTTCTGTTGGCAGTGGTAACTACCTTATAGTCTGGGCAAAAGGAAGCATGTGTGTGTGTGTGTGTGTGTGTGTGTGTGTGTGTGTGTGTGTGTGTGTGTGTGTGTCAGCTACTTGGGCAGGGACAGGAAGCACTGGCTAGACAGAGAGTTTTGGACTCAACTGTATAGCTGTGCCATTTGGGAGTCTTACTGGGGATCTGGAGAAAGAGGGAGAAACCAGCCCTGGACTTACTGTGGTCTCTATGTGCTCTTAATGGAAATTGCACTTGATGCAGAAACATACCAATCAACCATGAAATATCAAAAATCTGGACAAGGCCCATGAAAAATAGGTACAAATCTGTACGCTGATTAATGTAAAATTTGCATACATAATTACACAACCCCGCCCACTCCAATGGAATTGTGGGATGCCACGTTTCAAACGCAGACTGAAGAACAGAACCAAAATATAGCACCAGAGAATCCCTGTAGCCATTCTAATTTCCCATTACCTGGCTATTTCACATAATTTACCATAAACACTAATGTGTGCATACTGCTTTACTACAATGATTATTTGGATTTTATTTTTTACGTTTTATAGCACAATGCACAAACAGTAATAGATATCTGGCTGCTAAACAAAGCAATACTGTCTCACAATGAAAATAGATTTGGCATTAAAACATCTCTGCCCTTGAAACTATCATTCACCGAAACAGCATTGAAATCCACAGATTACCTTTGGGCTGTTTTCATATCAGAAGCCCCTTGCACACAAAACAAGAAACATACATGCGTTTTTTGATACACCTTCCTGATTTTATTATATTCCTTGTATAATACAGCACACTTGTTAGACTTAAGTTAGAGTGCATTTTAAATTTATTGTTTAAACATTTTTCCAGTAGGCAATGAAACAAAATGCATGAACCAATGACAAAACTGCCTTATTCAGAACACTTCCATGATAGTCTGTTTATACACACACACACACTATATTATATATAATCACAGTAGTGTAAGCCATAGGCATGTTGCACAGCTTCTTGCACTTATTTTTAATTGGGGGGGGGCAAAAGGCAAAAAAACAGGGATGCATTTTAAACATTGCTTGAATAAAATATTATCACCATGCATTTCACTGCCAAGTATTGAACCGAGGTATCTCTACACTACAGTCAGAACAACGTACTGCTAAACCAAATCAACAGTTTGCTGAAAGACAGGAAGACAAACTTAAATGGCTATCATTTAGTGAATTCAGTTCACACTCTCAACCTCTTAGCACAAAAAAACAGAACAAAGCCAATAATGGGGGAATACAGCCCCAAAACATTTCAAATGTTGATCTTATAAACTTAAAACAAAACCTTTTATTCTAGCAATTTTCTACAATTTTATTTTATGAAGAATATGAAGCTTGAAATTGAAATACAAAATCCAGAAATGCATAAATTCACAAGTGGCGGTGGCTAGGGACTTTAGGCTTTTTTACCTTGTACCCAAGGTACAGGGTTTGAGCCTGAGTACCTCTAGCCACCAATTGGAGAGACAAGCTAGAGTGTCATGGTTTTTCCTTCAGCATTTAGTTTCTACTTCAGTTCATTGAGTTCCCTGTCACAATAAGCTGCTGACCTAGAGTACATTGATGTATAGAACTCGAATGGTTATCTAGGTGGGATTAGAAGGCCCCTTTATGCTCTTACCATTACTCCGTTTAGCCAACGATGCAATGCCTGTTACCATGAGCCACGCTGAATGCATGTTTTCATGTACCCATGCCTTGTTGAGCTCGCACATTCCCTCAGATGGTACTCCTTAGATGAGAATTGTCTTTTTTCCTCTTATGGTGCTGCCTTCACAAAAACATAGTCTGCCATTTTAATTAAAATTATCTTGGGCACAGTCAGTGCTAAAGCTATTGTTTTGAAGACCTGGCTTAAAATGACATGCCTTTTTTCATATGGACTGCTTCTGGCAGGGTTTCACAACAAAACACACACACACACACACACACACACACACACACACACACACACACACACACACACACTTTCTTCCTTACCTGTTTCCCCCGCATAGTGAAGCAAAAGTCCCTCTCTAGGGCAGCATATTCAGCAGTCCCTCTCTCGGCAGCATAAAGCAAATCAGAAGAAGCAAGTCAGCAGTTCTAAGTCCGTCTCTCAGCAGCATTTTCAAGGCAAAGCACTTCCCGGTAGTGAAGTCCCTCTCTCGGCAGCATATTCAGCAGTCCTTCATCCCTCTCTAGGCAGCATAAGTAAAGCTTCTTCCCTCGAAACAAGTCAGCAGTTCTAAGTCCCTTTCTCAGCAGCATTTTCAAAACACAGCACTTCCTGTCTGCTTGCAGCCAGCCGGAAATGATGATGTGAGCTCCGTGAATTCAATTCCGGCTGGCTGGAAGTGCTGTCAGAGCTGACGTCATAGTGCACGTGATGACATCAGCTCCAACAGCGTGAAATTTCAAAAAATAAAAAAAACAGCAGCAAAGAAATTGGAAATGAAGGGGTGCCCGTCATTTGGACCCCAAAACTCAATAAAAACAGAGTAATTTGGGACGGTTGGGAGGTCTGTGCAGAGAGCTGCATTTGGAAATACTGTGTGCGTACCTGTTATCCTCACAGTGAACATCCCCCCACAGGTGCAAGTGGTGAGGATTGAGGCTCCTTGATTACTGGCCCAGAGTTGGGATATTCACGTCACATATTGGTTGGCAGTGGTGGGTCGTCGTTTCTTGCCCCTTCACTAGGCAGCAGTGCCATCATGTTGCAATAGTTTCTTTGGAATTTTCTTTCCCATAGGTATTCATGAATTATCCAGTGGATTTTTGAATGTTGTCATTACAAAGAAATGGATGATGCAGGAGTAACTGAAACATGTGAAGTTTAACATTATTTTTACAGACAGTTTTTCCTACTAATGATAGGGTCATCATACTCCCATTTATTTGAAAGAGTGGATAGTTTTTGAAAAAAAAAAAAAGTATAATAATTCATCTCCAGTGTCTTGCCTACTGTTAGTGTGAGGCTGAAAACCACAAATTTTAACTCAGTTTGCCATTGCTGTATCAGAAATTAATCTAGGCTTATGTTGTTGTCTCTTTCGGCTTTTCCCGGTTAGGGGTTGCCACAGCGGAACTCCGGTCCGCTAATGATTGGCAGTAGATTTTTACGTGCTGAGTTGCCAGCCCTGACACACAACCTTAAATGAAGGTACGCCCATTCACACATGTCTCCACACAGAAGACGCTCTAGCTGAGAATCAAACAGGACAATGTCTTACTGTGAGCGACAACACTACCGCAGCACCACACACAAAAAGGAGGAATTGTGTTTTAGTTTTATTAAGAGTAACCCTGACAATTTACCATATTCTTCAGCCTTTGAATTATTCTGGGCAGTGTTTGCTTTGGAAAGTATCACTGTTATGTCATCAAAATGTATTAGTAATTTGGGAGTGATATTACTATCAATAGTGTCCCTGTACTCCTCTCAGTTTGATGCTTAATATATGTGTAGTCAACAAGAGCAACAGAGGTAAGAAGGGGCATTCTTGAGTTATACCGTAAGGTATTCCGAGAAGTTTGGTTGTTTCTACAGTGATTATAATTCAGGAAGTAGGACTGAAATAAAGTAACATCACTCAATATGGATTTTTTTACAAAATCTTTAGGTTTACAAGATTTTCCATGATGTGAAGATAAACTGCACTGTTCTTGCCCTTAATGATCCCTACTTGAACCTGGAGGATCAAAATGAGCATATGAATGTCCATCCTGTTTCCAGGAGTTTAACTCAGGTTTTAAAGCCTGTGCTGATGAATGTACTCGATCTGTAGTTTGTTGCAGTTGTGGAGTCTTTATTCATCTTTTGTAGCTTTGTGTGACTTCAGGTGAGACACTTCCTTTCCTTTATAGACTCTGACAGGACTCCTTAAGAAGAGGTATGATTTTTAGCATATGTTGATTTATTTTGATTTGGGTACCCACTGGGACCAGCTGGAATACAGTCCAGCGTAGACCGCATTTATGGGCTCACCAATAGACAGTTCTATATCTCTCACTATTTGGTCTGTTGCAATAGCCATGTAGTTAAATAGGCCAATCCTCCCACACTAATGACTCATCCACACATTTCATCCTTTGCAGTTTCTGTTTGATTTCAAGACAATACTGGTAACATTTGGTTTTCCAGTTAAGTTATACTGTCCTTAATGATATCAAAGAAATGCGTACTCTCTCTCTGCTACCCACATCTTGCCTGTCTGGACCAATACTATCTGTGCCATGTTCATAGTATTAAGATTCATCTTAGTACATACCTGGATGTGTGATTGTTACAGTCAGTCTGTTTTCTGTTGCTTGGAAACCAAGATGTCTTCCTATATATTCTTCATCTTATCCTTTCACTCTGTTAAAAGTCTGCTGCTGCAAAAGTCGTACTGTATCTCACTACTGTCCTTTCCTGTTATATTATCTACGAGGATATTTATTTCCTGCATTAGTTGGCTAGCACATTCTTGCTGCACTTTTTGAATGTGTGTCCTTGTAGAGGATGGAATTTAGTATCCAGATTTTTAAATGATTAGGAAGGATAGCTGCTGATAAAGCCAATATTACTGAGACAAGATCTGATAAATATGTTGGCAGACATCTGGATACTAAAGTCCTTGGATACTAAGATATAATTGTTGTAGTTCAGTGTCTTATACACAACCTGAAAAAAATAGGTCCATAGATTTGGTGAATATGTTCAAGGCCAGATAGCCATCAAGGAGCTTCATGCACAGGATTCCATTTTGAAACTTATGGCTGTTATTGTAGTTATCCAGTTCCTTCTTGAAGATATGAATTGATGGGCTGAGTATAGTTGAGAGGATGCTTTTTCCATAACTGTGAAAGTTTGAGATCACGGTTGTCAGGTTTTACAAGATTATTGATTTTCAGTCTTCCTAATATTTAATCTGGTCTCATAGAACTGGTGTTTCTGATCTTACTGAGGGCAGAAGAACCATTGTAGATGTAATTTCTGGATTTGTGTAAGGAGGAGAGATGGATGTGTTTTTGCTCCAAATTTGCTGTTCTGTTAGCTATGTCTGTTGGCTTTGTTATTGTGATACTGTGATGTTTTAGTATACTGCATTCTTGTTTCTTTGTCTTCATATTTCAAGTGTAGTTGTAGAGGATCTTACTGCTGCTGCCTTTCTTGATGGCAAGTTTTACTTTTAATGGAACTTAAGGAGCTATTAATGAGCCTATTTCCTGTGGTCCAGTGGTGCAAGGTTTAATTCCCTCAGCCTTCATTGCCTAACTGTGTGACTCGGAGCAAGTCACTAAAGCAGACGGTGCTCTAGGACTGAGTGTGAGAAAGGTCCATGGAAGATAACTTCACTACCCCAATACAAATAAATAAATAAACTTCACTCCTTTTGATTGTTTTAGTGATTTATGCTTGAATGAATGATCTTTAATGTTGTATTTGGTTGAATAAAGGTTGAAGACTTTCTACATTATTTTTTAAATAATTGTTGATATTTGTTACTCAGTCCTAAGCAATGTATTGTGGATTCATTACTATATTTATGTTTCATGGGAATGAGTTTATCAAAGTAGTTATTTAAAGTGTTGCAGAGGGCTGTGAAAACAATCACTAGTAAGTTGTTGAGGCTAATACTCTGTCTAAGCAGAGTGGCACAAGATGATTGTTCAACACTTAAAAGCATTTATTGTTTACGGTATAAGTTTGTTATGAACACACTGCATTGAACTCTTTCAGGTGTAATTCTAGGCACTCCTGGAATATTTCTGACCACAACCAAGTCTGTTTATACTAAATGAACATCCCTATTCTAGAAGGATATTCCTACAAAGTCTTTGATGAGTAGTACACCACCAGAACTGGGTAATATGACTGACTGAGCTTCTCAGTGGTGTCCTTGGCCTTAAGTTTTAAAAGAAACTATGTAGTTGTAAAAAACAAATTCATGCTAACCAGCAGCTTATCTTCCAACATCCACTATGCAGTCATTTCAAGGCATGCAAATATTTTCCTGTTAAGTCTGGCAGCTACTTTAATAGAAAGCATATACAGCTTACACAGGACTAGTCTGCCACATGCAGGCAGAAGAGGAAAACACATTATTAGCTCTCCTGATTACATATTTAATTACCCCATGCTAGTAAATTTTTTATTCACTTAATTGAAACTGTTTGTCTCATGTTAAAGAGTCGTGTCCATGAACTATAAGTTTGGATACATTCTGAAATGTAGTTTCATAGTCTGGTTAATTTTCTACCTCTGCAGTGCAGTGTTCATAGGTTCATAGGTGTTTACTAGGCTAACGACCAAAAGGGTTTTTTTTAAGCTTAACCCTGCATCCCAAATCTCTGACAAGTTCTGGTAGCATTGATAAGTGTAAGCAGGGGCTTGGGACGTGAAATATTTGCATGCAGGGTCCTGGGAGATGAACCATTTACCGGCTGCCTGTGTCCATTATAGACATAAGTACCAAACCAGGGAAGAATTTTATGTTCCCCATCCAATTGTCCAAGTTACACTTGAATTGGGTTAGGGAGGAACTGTGCTTAACATGGATGGGGACCCTAGTCCACAGAAGGGTTTGTCTCTGGGATACATATCTGTCTCTCCAGCATGTCCTGTTTATATCACAGGCAAGGTTTAAGTCCTTAGAATGGGTAATTCTGGTGCCGTGTATTTTGCAGATGTGCAGGAGGTCCATTAGAGTGGGGTCTTTCAATACCTGTATGGCAGGCATAGATCTCCCCTGTTCTTTTTCTATTCCATCACGTTGGATTTTGAAACCTTTTGTATAGTTATCCCTCTCCTTGTCTTCCTCTAGGACTGCTAAGGGAGTAAATCTTCTGTAGGTTGTTACCAGAGTCCTGAGTAACTGTTCTTACGTTTTCTTTCACCTGTTCATGACTAAATAATGAGAGCACCTTCTTCATCCTCTGTAACCTACAAGAGGGTTGATAGTGAGGAGTGGTCTTATTTTTGCTACCATCATTTCCTCTGTGTCCATTTCCGTACAACAAAAAAATCTTCAGGACTTGCATATCACAGCAAAATTTTCTATGACTAGGATGTTCTGTAAACATCAAGAAGTCTACCCTAGAACCCACTCAGTCCCTAGTGTTTCTAGGATGCCTGCCAGACACCTCCGTAATGTTGACCTTTCTTCCTCTTGACAAGGATCAGGTTCTGAGAACTTGCTTCCACTCTCTGACAAATCTGCAAATGACTAGCAAGAGAGAGATCTTGAGAGCTGTGAGATTCATAGCATCCATGATCCAAATGATTCTACATGCCAAGTGAGAAAAATTTAGTGGTACCTCAAATCAATTTGAGTTCTTTTTCTAATTCCAACTGCCCAGCAAAACATGGCAACAGATGATTCAGATTTTGCCTGAGGGACATGTTCAAAAGGTGTCTAAACTCAGTCAAGACAAAAATAAGCATATAAACATCAGTGAGATGAAGGTGCTGATCTTTGCCTTTCAAACTCTATCACCTCTGGAACCCACAACTCCTTGAAATTCATACACATGGTATATTAAGGGGAGTCTTCTGCAGACTTAGGCTGGGAGCTGGCAATTCAACATAACCTCTTTCTCTGTGCTGTGTACATTGCCTCAGGTCAAAATATAAGTAGCAGTGGTCAAAGAAGACTCTAAGGTCAAAAGAGACTAGGCTGAAGATATGCAAGTTGACAGGAGTGAAAGCATAACAGTTCTATTAAATACTTGGAGCTCCAGCAGCTCAGGAAGAAGAGGAAATAGGTGTCATTGAAGATGAATTTAAGCATCTCAAAACCACTTGTGTGAGGATTATAGAATAGATATCTTGCTAAAACAGGTATGGAAATAACATGCATAAGGAAAGCTGATGGTGGAATGCAGAAGACCAGAAGTTATCAGAATAAAGGAGTGCAGAAGAAAGTGTGAGATAGAAAAGACAGACCAGTCTAAGAAGTCATATAGAAAAGACAGACTGGACTAAGAAAGAATACTCGTTGGCTAAAAAAGAGGCTAAGAGACCAGTCTCAATAGAAAAGAACAAGGTATAAGAGGTACTTTACCAGCTTCTGGAAAGTGACTCGGTGGATGGCACAAAGAATCTCTATCAGGTTGCAAGGTAAAGACATAAAGTTAAGGAAGATAGCCATCAGACACACTTCATAAGTGATGCCAGCAGCAACCTGCTCACCAGTCTATGGGAAATCAAAGCTAGATTAAAAGAATACTTCCAGCAGCTTCTCAATGAAGAAAACTCCACAGAAGTTGTACTGTCTCAGACACATCTAGTGATGAAAGAGGAAGAAGCTGTCCCTAGAAGTAAGTAAGTACAGCATTAAGGAAAATGACATCAAGGAAAGCAGCAGGCTCAGATGAGGTCACAGCAGATATCCAGATGCTAGGTGAGTTAGGGGAGAAATGACTTCAGGGGCTACTCATAACGATATAAAGAGAAAGGTGTATCTGAAATGACTGGAGAATAAGCATTCTAATCCCAGTGTATAAGAACAACGGGGACATTCACAACTGTGGGTAGTATAGAGATATTAGACCGATTTTACTCTGCATGAAAGTGCTGGACAGAGTGATTGATAAATGAATACACAGAGTAGTAAAAAGTAAGAGTAGAAATGAGCAGTATGGATTCAGATCAAGGTGCAGCACAACCAACCCTATATTTAGAGTGAGACAGGTAGCTGGCAAGAAGAAAGACATGAGGAAAGAATCCAGCTGGGTATGCCTAGACTTGGAAACAGTATATGATAAGATCCCAGAAAAGAAGGTTTTGGTAGTCTTGAAATGGTTTAAAATCCCAGAAACATTGATATAATTAGTACAGACTATGTACAAGGACCTAATCGCAAAAGTATGAGCAGTGTTTGGACTTACAGAGGAGATTTTCAGTGGGAGTGGGTGTTCATTAGGGTTCAACAGTGAGCCCACTGCTGTTCATACTGGTGACAGACTACATTTACAAACAGGAGAGGACAGGTTAACAAAGCTACAGTATGTAGACAATGTGGCATACAGCTGTCTCTGAACAAGAATTTCAGCAAATTATAGGGGAGTGGAATTCAAAACTGAAGGCATACATTATGAAACTTAGAGCAAATAAGACAGTTGTCATGACAGCCTATGGGGGGGCAGAAGAAGCTGAAAATTGAGATAGAAGGGAAAATAGTTTAACAAGCTAACAACTTTAAGTTCCTGGGAGGGGTGGTAGAGAAGAATGGAAGTTTGAATCAGGAGGTTAAAGGTAGAATCAGAGGGGTTGCAGCCAACATGCACCGAGTGTCAAGGGTAGTCTGTGACAGAAGAATGCCAAAGAAAATATGAAAATTGTGGTATACAAAACAGTGGCAAGACGAGTACTGTTGTATGGTACAGAAACCTAGGCAGTGAAGGCAGACCAGCTGAGGAAGCTAGAGGTGATGGAGATGTAATACCAAGTAGGATGCACACTGAGGAACAGATAATGAAATGAGGATATCAGAGCAGAAACCCAAGTAGCTCCATTTGCAGAGAAGATCAAATAAAACAGATTATGGTGGATCAGGCACTTGTGTAGAAAAGCAGAATACAGTCTGATGAAGAATATTTGGGAGAGTCAGGATAAAGGCAAGAGGAAATGAGTGTCCAGGAAAGAGACCATCAAAGAAGGTAGGAGAGTGACACTGAATCAACAGAGATGGTGATAGTTGGCTCAACATTCCAATCCCATGTAGAAATTGGGGAAAAGGGAGTTGATGGTGATGATGATTCTTAGTTAAACAGCTCATCTTGGCAATAAATTACTGTTACATCATGAGCTTTTTCAAGACTTGACCTTGACCTCTGCTTGAGGACAGCCAAGGGATCTGTTTTATCCTCAAAAAATTCTCAGTTACCTGTGTTCTGGTCCATGACTCATAATGCCGTATCAAGATCCTCTGAAGATAAGCAGATTTAATTTCTGCTAATGCCTCCCATTTAAAAACCTCCATTGAAAGCAGCAGAAGAAGAGGTTCCTTTACTTATAATTGCATTTTAGTTTGGACGACCTTTATTCTCTTATTTCAATTAAGTGGCAAGCCATTTCCTTTAAGGTCCTCTTATGGATATTTTGTTTTAGTGACAAGACACAACCCATTATTACAACCCCTTCATCCCATAGCTTTGTTGTTGACTTTATCATTAGAAAATTATTTTCTCTTCAAGTTACAACGTTTTCCTGGGATCTAGGAAGGCTTCTACTATTTTCACACTGGATACTATGTTTTCATCGGTGCAAGAGACATCTCTTTCAACTACTCTGAGTGCATTCCCAGTTACCCCAAACTATCTCTCTCTCTCTCTGACCTGTCTTTCTTGACCATTAAGACACATTTTTTTGCTTGCCAAAATATCTTACTTAGAATCCACTGTTTGTTCCAGACACACATTGAAGGTATTTCTCAAGGGAATATTGCATTTAAGACATCCTTAGATCTCTTTTGGGATCTGAATTTTGTCATAGAATTTTTGGAAAAAATCAGTTTGAGGCATTATAATTGTGTTCTATTAAAATGTATTTCATAGAATATGCTCTTTCTTGTGGTAATCACTTCATCTAAATTTGTGTCAAAGATTCTGTCTATGTATGTAATACTTTGATCTGTAAGGACAGGGTGGCTTTTCATACTAACCTTTCTCTTATGCCAAAAGTCATTCAAACATTGCATTAATCCAAAAGATCTTTCTTACTTCCTTCTCTTAATAATTGCAGGGATAAGGGGGTAGCATGCTTCATAGGGTGGACCACAGAAATCTGTTGTTTGTATGTAGTACCAGAATGAACATTCCAGAAAATTGGAACTGCTCCTTATTTCCTTTGTAGTTAGCATATCTGGAGCCCTGGAAGAAATGCAGATTGCTTCCAACTCCATTGTTTTTGGAGGCTCTATCAGTGCTCATTCTGTAAGAGTGGTGCTTCCCTCTGCTCTTTTTTAGAAGAATCTCTTCTACAGTTTGTTTGAGAAGCCCTTGAAAAGTTTGTAGTCTACACTTTCTACAGAATATAAACTAGATTTGATGCCCAAGGGGTGGAGGTAGTTTTGCATGGGTGTTTATCTGTTTGATGCAGGCTGGAACCCCCACCCTGATTTTAGATATATAGTTTAATATTTTACTCAAACAAATATTACAAAGCTATAGAACTTGTATGAGGTCCCACCATAGCAGTAAATGATTGAATTTCCATGTCTATACAGTAAATGTCTTCACTTCATCCCCATGTTTATCCTTCATGGCTAAGCATTTTAAGTTATTAGTCCTGGTGCTAAATTGGAGAGCAGAGCTGCTATACAGATGACATTTATCTCTGTTTGTTCATAGGAATGTTCATAGATTAGTACTAGGCTAATTGCCCTTAAGGGCCATTTTAAGCCTAGCCAATTATCCGCTGTGAGAATCAAACCCTGTACCTTGTATATGTAAGGCAAATACTTTAACCATTATGCCAACCTCCCATCCCATATGAATGTCCACTGTAATAATATTTTGGATAAGCCTTTTGCTAGAAATAGATCTCAATTACTAAGAAACAGAGTGCGATGGCTAATTTGGATGAACGGTGACTAAAAACTTTATTGACTTGTTTTATTTGCAGTTTCTTACCATAACAGTTCAGCCGGATAGTCTTTATCTAGAAAATGGCTTAAGTGCAGGAAGACAAAGCATAACTGCAGCAGAATTTTTACTATATATTTATTGATTTGCACCCATAAAGGAAATAATCAGAGTGGATGTATTAGTAAGTACTGGCATCATTCGCAGTTATATAGTGCTTTCCCAGGAAAAAGGACAGTTCTGTGCATAGCATTACAAGCTAGGGAAGTGAAAGCGATTTAACCTATCATAACAACTGATAATGGGATTGTCTTGCATTGGTTCATTTGACATTCCTGCTATTTAGTAGTGGGTTTAGGAAGTATATAAAATTGTGTGGATTCAATATCTGTTACTGTAAGCCAATGAGGCTAAGTTTGTTTGTTTGTTTTTGTATGCTTGATTGTTTATTTACATTTATTGACCAGGGTAGACCAATGATCCATCAGAACCAGGGTAGACCAATGATCCATCAGAACCTGTCTCATGCTACGATCAAGTATAATTGTGTAATGTATAATGCATTGATTTGAAAACCAGCATGGGGGCTGGACTCCTGGGTGCACCATAGGCCCTATCTGTTTGAGTTGGTGGTAGCTCAGACCATCCCACTCAACTGTACACATTTTCGCAGAATGTCCAGATTTTTGCCTCATATTTTTTACCCATTTTTCATAAAATGGTGGTTTCCTGTCACATTAATGGCAAATCATTAAAGGTCGAAGTTAGAAAATGATGACAAACATTTGAGTTTCAAACTTCATACCCTTCAGAAAATTCATGGTAATGCAAAACTTGTTGTTCTATCAACCTTTTAAGCTTGTAACAGCAATATTTAAAAATTGTCCCTCGTTTTGGGCCTTTGTCCTACTTTTATTTATGGCTTTGCCCAGATTTCTTGCTCTTAGAGGTTGAGAGGTATGGCTCAGACAGATGTAAATGATCCCATGGCACCCATTGAAGAGTAGGGGTCCTTTATTTATATACAAAAAGAACTCTTATTTACAACATATTTATATATTTACACATACTTACAAATGTAGAAAAAATATAGAGATATAAAAATGTATTTACACATATTCATAATTTCCTTTAAAATTGTACTAAATTTTCATCCCTATTAGACCCCACTCCTTTTTCCATAACCACCATCTGATTTTCTTCATGATGTTGGTAAAATTCATTTACCATTAAACATAATTTTGTTTATTCTTTCATTCCATGTAACCCATATGACATAAAATAACTTTTTTATCTATTCATTTAACATATAAATTCACCCTCTATAACCTGTCTCCCTGTCTCATGTAGCTTGCCCTCTCCCCTCATTAGTCATTTTTCTGTTATCTGATAGCTGTCTTAGTCATCTTATCTAGTTAATTACCTGTGTTTACTCAGTCTTGAAATACGCCTGTCAAAGCCTCACTAACTCATCTAGACTGACTGTACTTTTTAACTCTGCATATTGTACTCATAAATAGTTTATGTTAAATAACTATTTTAATGCTCTGTAAATAATTTCTATGCTTTTACTATACCAACCTGAAAATGTTTGTTGTTTATATATATGCTTTGACTCTATCAACTTGAAAATGGTTATTGTTTGTATATAATTACTATTGTTTATTTACAATTTTATTGCAATTTTGTGGAGCTTTTCTCTCTAGACCTCCACTGAAAAAGAGCTATCAGCTCAGCCGGACAAACCCGCTCAACAAATGTAAAATAAATAATATTCTTTACTTCTTTTCTTATAATATCCATATTTAATCACCCATGTTTATTTTATCCACTGCTTTTATAACTTTGAAAAAATCTTTTTTACAGTTTCCCCATGATTTTTTTTTACTTTTTTACATTTCAAAAACACATGTTTCATAGTTTCATCTTCTTGGAAATTTAAACATATTCTATCACTTTTCTTTTTATATGGCATATTTCCTTTTACTAGTGATTTATCTATTACCAGTAGGGTTGCCACCTTTCATTGTGGCTAAAATCGGAGTAAGGCCACACTCCTCGCATCACCAGTGTCCCTGCCCAACCCGCATTCTTTCCTGCCCACATTCTGCCCATTGTATGACATCACTGTGACATCGCCTGCTGGGAACACCCTCTTTTTTTCCATTCCTGATGCTTGATTTCAACTGATTTACTATGCTTTTCTGTAAAAAAGCATAGTAAATCAGTCGATTTACAAACTCTGATAGCCTGTTTTCTTTTCTGAAACAGAATACTGGAGTTTGTGCAGTGTATTCCGGACTACCAGAGAATCAGTTTGATTTCCGGATAGTCTGGAAAAAAATGGAGGGGTGGCAACCATAATTACCAGTCTCCGCAAAAAATCTTGACATTCCACATTCTGATTACACTGTTTGCTTCTTATTTGTATAGCTTTATTTTTTTTTTATCTGTTACATTTTCCCATGGTTTTACATAGTAATGCTTTATCATTGCATTCTTATAACATACTTTTCTGTTTTTCTGTATTATCAGTTTTTGTTTTACAGAAAAATATTTTTCTTGGTAAAATTTTATTTATTCATTTATACACTCTTTTTTCTCTTTTACATTTTTTATTATACCCCCAAATGTATCAAATTTATATTTACAAAATTTTACTACTAATCTCTCATCTGTTTCATTTATCCACTTTAACACTTTGTACAAATTTAATGAACCAGCATATACCACTGGGTTAATTAACCCTAAAACTCCTTCCTTTTTATTTACATAAAAAACTCCTGTTTTTACTGGGTTTAATCTGGAACCCATATAAATGAAAAAAAAATATTTGCAATAATTCCTTTTCAAATACTGTTTACAACATAATTACACCTGCTAACTATGTTATTTTTCTCATCAGTACTGAATTTATCAGATAAGCTTTTTTCTGAAAGATAATTTGTATGTTGTCCAGAAAAGACAGGTTTGTTTTATTTCTTCTATTGTTTTTTTCCCCCATTGAATTCTACTTACATCTTTATTCCGAAATGGTATACCTAACACAGAAATTTCATTCATTGTAAAATATACACCCCCATCTTTACTACATCACCTAAACCTTTATTTTTCTCTATATTTAAAACCATCCCTAACACCCCTAAGCACTCAGTTGTGCAAATGGTTTACTTTTGAAATTCTGAAAATGCATTCATTGACCGGTCACAATATCAACCCAAAATGTGGAAATCTGTAATGTCGAGCAAACTTCCAATTCAAAACCTAATACATCGACACCTGTAGTTCGATGTATTTGACATAGCAGGAGGTGATGTCAGTCACCCAAGCTATGCAGCGTAACATACAATTATAATCTATAGTCAACAGCACATGTATTTTACTATTTTGCAGGGGAGCAAGCCCCTGTGCACCCTCCCTGCAAATTATATCTGCCAACTTCGAGATTGCACTACAGTGAGGAAATGAGTTAATTCCCTGTTCCTCACTGAACTGTGATCTCCACTCATAATTTTGAACTCAGATAATCAAAGTACAGTACCCATTTGGTGTTGTGCATTCCATGAATTCTGGTTCGGCATTGTGTCCATTGGATAAGTGCCTTTCGAACACATGCCATTCAAACACAGGCACTTTACAATTTCAGTGGTAAACCTGTGCAGATTATTACTTTTCTTATACATTTTTTTTTTTTTGCAATTCTTGTAATGTCATCTGCGTATATTAACAGAACTGGAATTCTTAGCCCATCAGGTGTTATATACTCTGTCTCCTTCATTTTGTAATTTATTTTACATACTATCACATTCATAATAATAAGACAATCATAAAGCCTTCTTTAGCTATGTTAGAAACCTGGGTGGAAACTCCCAGATATGCTCAGAATTAGTCCAAAATGATAAAAAAATCACTGAACCCACAGACATTGCCAACATACTGGCAGACAGGTTCAGTGCAAATTTCTCCCCTCCCTCCCCCCCAAAAAGAGAAATATCTATCCCACCAGAGTCTAGCCTCCCAAACATCTCAGATGCCCAGGTGAGAGCTGCTCTCTCTAAAGCAAAAAACACAGCATCAATGGGACGGAAGGTGTCCCGGCTGTGTGCTACACGAACTCAATGAGGAACTAAACCCACACATAAGGCTGCTGTTTAATCTTAGCCTTACTACAGGATACGTACCCAAAGAATGGCGTATGGCAACTGTGGTCCCACTCCACAAAGGCAGTGCTTCTACGGACCCTGGAAATTACCGCCCCATAAGCTTGATGAGCCTTGTCTGCAAAGCTATGGAGAGGATCATAATGGAACTCATAAATAAAGACATTGGGGACCTACAGACACTGGATCCTACCCAATTTGGCTTTGTCAAGGGCAGATCCTGCCTCTTGAACTTGGTTGACTTTTTCGAAACAGTCACTAAGGCCATTGATGAGGGTAAGGCAGTTCACACAGCCTACCTTGACCTAGCAAAAGCATTTGACACAATACCCCACTCGGGCATCATAGAAAAGCTCACCAGCTTAGATGTAAACCCATATGTCACAAGATGGGTTGCAAACTGGCTCAAGGACAGAACACACAGGGTTAGAGTTGCTGGTGCCATGTCAGACTCTAAGCCGGTCACGTGCGGTGTCCCACAGGGCTAAGTCCTGGGCCCCCTCTTGTTCGGCATTTATTTTTCTGAAGTGCAGGCAAACATAGGGGGATTGTGGCTGACAAAATTTGCAGATGACTGCAAACTGGGCACCATAATTGACACTCCATCAGACACAGACATCCTCCAGAAAGGTCTCATAGAAATGGATAACTGGTGCCAGAGCCATGGCCTTAAGCTAAATGCCAAAAAATGTATAGTCATACCCTTTGGGAAAAACAAGGTAACCCTAATTACCACATAGGTGGTAATCCATTAAACATGGAAGAAGTTATCAGGGACCTGGGGACCCAAGTTGACAGTAACCTCTCTTTTGACACTCACATTGCCAAAGTGGTTAGGAAGACCTTCTACATTGCCCACCTGATCATGAAGGGATTCACATCCAGATCAGGAGAGGTCATTGTACCCCTGTACTCTTCACTTATCAGACCAATGATTGAGTACAACGCCCCATTCGCAATGTACCTTACCCGACACCTGCAGCAGTTGGAAAGACCCCAAAAGTTCCTCACCAAAAGGATAAAGGGGCTCAAACATATGTCATACGATGCCCGACTGAAGAAACTCCAGCTCTATTCAGTCGCATACCGTCTGCTCAGAGGTGATCTGTGCCTGACATACAAGGCCATGTCCAACCCGAAATTAATGGACATGCTCCACCTCAAAAAATCCAAATCCACCAGAGCCACAAGAGCAAGAGACTTAAACCTCAACACGGATATAAATAGGACATGCTGGAGGGACAGATTCATCACCCAGAGACTCCCTACACTATGGAACAGAATCCCAGTCCATGTGAGGCAGAGCCCCTCACTGACTCTGTTCAAGAGAAATCTTGATGAGTGGATGGGAGATCGTAGGTTTACCCCGGGAATCATCTCTGTATCACTGCTGGACAGAGGCACAGCAAACTAATGGGTATAGTATTCTCATCCTAAGGGGTGGTGAAAGCCACACACACTCTGGCTAGGCTTATAAATGCCCTAGGGCAGATAGCCTAGTATGAACCTATGAACTAATGCGAAAAGTATGCAACTCATTGTACCACTGTTCATATGCACCTCTTGGCTTAACCAGACATTTAGAAGTATTCTTAGTTTATTACTACTATATACTGACATATATGATTTCTTAACTTTCTCACTTACATTGAACTTTTTCATTATGCCCTGTAAGATTTTATGTCCAAATGTATCAAATGCCTTATTAGGGTCTTCTATCATGATTTTTGCTTCTTCTTTTCTATTCATAATATCATCCACAATTTCTCTATCATTAATAATTCTTGACAACCCTTCTTTATATTATATATTGTCTTCCATAATATTTTCTATATTAGTTTCAAATCTCTTTTGCATTATGTGCATAAAGATCTTATAATCATTATTATTCAGTACTATTGGTCTCCAGTTTTTAATTGTTTTCTACCTTCCTTCCTTCATATATATTTAAGTATTCCACTACATAATTCTTTATGCATAAAACCTTCATTTAACCATTCATTCAAAACCTTTAAAAATATTTTTGCCATTTCCTTAAATTTTTATACATTTCATACCCTATTCCATGTGGTTCTACAGCCAAAAATATATTTACTTGTGCTGATACTTTATCTAGCTCATAAAATAAATTTCCTTTCCCAACCCTTTATTCTCTTTTTCTGTTAACTTTTTAATTTCCGTCTTTTTTCACTACCTTCTTTTTCCTTTAAACATTTTTTCTACGTGTTGTATTACACTATTCATAATCTTTTCATGAGGTCTTTCTATTTCTCCTTTTGTAACTTTTATTTCTCTCATACCACTACCATCTTCCTTTACTAATTTGCGTAAGTAAATTGATACTCGTTATTTTTCCTTGGAAAAATATCTTTGCTTATATAACAATTCTTGTATTTTTTTCTTGAATTCTTTCATATAATTATTTTTCTTTGTCAAAAAGTACTTTCTATCATATGTTCTAAATCTTCAAATGCAATTTTTCTTTATATTTTTCTTTCTCTACTTTTCTCACATGATATTGCCCCTGTAAAAACATTTGCAAGATTTTCCTTTAAATATCATCTGCCATTCAGACCATTGTTTAATAACATGTTCTCATAGTAATATTATTTTAACATAACTCCTTCTTCATTCTATGTTTGCTCATTTATCCTTTTTATTCATTTGCCTATTTTATATATTCCTTGTTTTCCTTTATCTCTAGCCATATTGCAAGATGATCAGAAAATCCTCTTTCAGCTACCTTTCTTTTTCCTATAACTAAACCTTCTGATACTATAAAATAAGCTCTTTCAGTTTTATACATACCCATTTAGTAATTCTATGAATTTTAGTTTCAAAATTGTAACTTACCACATCTTATAACTTCTAGTATTTATTCTTATATCATGTCCTTTCTTTTTACACTGTCTCTTAAAACTAAAATTGAAAGTCTGTTATTATAATATTTATATTTTCAATATATAGTCTAAAAATGATAAAAATAAGCATTTCCTTTCTTTACAATTAGTATAATGCGCTCTTAAGGGAAATTGTACTTTACTGTGTGCGTACTTGTTATCCTGTCAATGTGCACGTCCCTTATTGGTGTTAGTGGTGAGGATTGAGGCTCCTTGATTACTGGACCAGTGCACGGGCATCACACATACAATGTTATAATTCTGTGTACTTGTTATTTCCATTTTAAATCATAAATGGTTAATCCTCCTATTTTTTTTCTAATGTTACGTGTAATTTATTTACTGTATTTTTACAGAATATTGCCATTCCAGAACATTTTTTATTTCTTAAATTCCAGATTATCTTTCCTGCCCATAATTTCTTTGTAATCTTGTAGTATTTCTTCATTTGTTAAAAATCTTGTGTCTTGTAATATAATTACATCTACATCACATGTATTACACCACTCCAAAATTGCTATTCTGCTTACTATATTCTTAATACTATTCACATTTATAGAAAGCATTCTAAAATGTTCATTTTGCCTTTTGCGTTGATTTATAGTTTCAGAAGTTCATATCTAATTACTAAGCTACTTTCTTAATAGGCCATTCTAAGCCTATCCATATTCCCTCCCAAAGGTGAGAAACAAACACTGTACTTGGTGTCTGCGAGTCAAACACCTTAACCCTTATACCAAACCACAGTCATTAGCTGTGTATATTCTTTTTCATCCATTTCCTTTCTTTTATCCATTTATATTTTCTCCTTTTGTTTTTTTTATCTCTTCACCAATATAATTATTTATTTTATTTCCTTCCAATTTGTCTTCTTCAGCACTTATTTTAGAACCTTCTTCTGTGTCCTGTTTATTTTTTTCACGTCTAATTTTTCTTCTATTTATACTACTTCTAAAAGTTCTTCTCTTTATTAATTTTCTTCTCTTACATTTTCTTTACTGTAATTTTCATTTTTGCAATCCATCCATAATGGCAAGTTGTGTTACATTTATAACATTTCATTTCTTATTTTTGCATTATGTCCCATTTCTCCACAAATATAACATTTTCTTTTATCACAGTTACTTATCAAATGTCCTTTTCCACAAAAAAAAAAAAACATGTTTTGGGTTGTCCTCAGTATTTTATGATACCCTATTTCCCTCCACATTTATCATGCTTAGTATATGTATAACTTTTTATATTCTATTTTTAACAGTTATATAATCCTATCCACCAGGCCATAAACCCTTTTTATCATAAACATTTGCAATGTCCAGTACTTCTTTACATAAAGTTTTCAAATGTCCTTTCAAAATCTCTTTCCAGCTGTCTTCGAAAGTACATGGATTTTCTTTTTTGTTTCCCTGTTAAATGTTTTTATTACATAAAGATTCCAGGAGTTACAGTCCTTCTTTTTTTCATATTCTCCAAGAAAATTTTCCATTGAAAAAAAAAAACAGTCTCATATATAATGTCACAAAATGTCTCTTTGTTAATAAGAATAAATGATCTTGCCTCATGCGTTTTACATCCAAAAGAGTTGTTGAATCACCCCACACTTCATATCTATGTCTTTGTCTTCTTTACTTTGAATCCTTACTACATACTTCTGTTTTTCATTTTCTTCTCTCTTCTTTTCTGCTATTCCCCTTTTGCCTTCTTATCCTTTCTATGCTGCTTTTTTTTTCCAACTCACTACTGTTCTTCAAGATTTTCTCTGCATCTTCTTTTTGCATTTTCTCTACAATATCCCCCCAGGAAATGTCTCCCTCATTTTCTAGCTGAATCTGCATCACCATTTCTTTAAGTAAATCATCCCACAACTCTTGCGATTCAAGAGTCTAATTAAACATCCTTCATTTCTCGACTTATCTCCATCAAACAGATTTCTTTGAAACATCTTCTCAGAATACTGCACACATTTTTTGCTCTCAATATTTGCTTTCTTCTCCACTTCTCTCACAACTCCATTATCTCCTTCTTTCTCCATCTGTCTCCCTGTTTCTCCAAGCCACCTCTGCACCTGGAACAGAAACAGGAATATGTCCTTCCATTTCACTGTTGCAGTATTCCTTACAATAAGTATCTCCTGCCAAGGACAGCCTGACGTCCAACCAGTATACCAAAGCCTTTAGGTTGCTAAGAGTACATCGTATGTGACACATATGCTTCTCCACATACAGCATAGGGCATAAAGGTGATGTCTGGACATAGCATCCTTAGAAATTCTTTGCTACTAGTCCAAATGCCATCTCTGATCATTGGTCTGAATGCTCGTTTCATTTGCTGGTTCACCAAGCTGTTTTTCAGTTAAGTGCCCATTGGGGTTTTGTTATCTTTTTTCTTTTGTTATTGTTGCTTGTGAAGCTCATGTGATTCAGAAAGGGTAAATGCCAGTGTGGGAGACAGATTCCTCATAAAGATCATCGCGAGCAGTGTTTATCTTGTCTAGGTGCTTCCCAAGACCATACATCCTATTCTATTTGCTAGGATTTCATCCTGAAGACTTTGCATTGAATAGTTGGCTTTCCTCTTTGGCCATATACTTAGAAAACTCACATCCTAAACTTTTGGCAAAAGACACCATGGAAGGAACTTCCCAATCTGAGGATCAGCTGTCTGTGAAGAAGAAGGCCAAGAAAGTTAGGTCTGATTTTTTGGCTGTGCTGCCTCCACCAGATATATACTCAAGACAAGTGAAAACCCAGAAGATCACCCTAGAGGCCTTGCAGACATCTGCTTCGGATGTTCAGGGGGGAACCATGACTGATTATTACTGAAGGATGTAGGGATGTTCCTCAGATATTGATTAGGGAGTAGGTACCGACTGCTATTATAGATGGGGTCTGAGCCTTCTAAATTTTACAAGGCTGACATCCCTTTAAAGAAGAAACAGAACACTAAGCATGTTTCTGCTACTCCTAAGGATCCTCAGAGTGAATGGCAGAATTTCACTTAAGGATTGTTTAATACCCTTTTGGCTTTGAAGCCTCCTCAAGGGGTTTCTGTTCCAATTCCCCTTGGTCTTCCACTCCTCTAAAGAGGTCTAGAGAACAAGATTCCTGTGAGAAGGAGGAGGAGGAGGATTCAGATGAGGAATCCCTTGCCTGTTCTTCCCAGATTCCTTCTCCCTTAGACTGTCATTCTGGGGAAGAGGAGTCAAGTAGTCTTGAATCTCCTTTTGAGAAGATTTCCTTTAGGGACCCAGTTTCCGGAATTATGCAATTTTTCAAATGGAAGTGTGCCCAGGTGTCTGATTTCAGATTAGGTATTATAAACTTCTGCAGATGGAATCTACTAGGCCTTCTACTGTTCCTCCTGTTCTGGCTGTCTTGTTGGACACCTTTTCTACTGCATCCCAGGCTCCTGATTCCCAGCTTCCTGCTCCCAAAAAAACTGATAGGTTTTATAAGGTGTCTGATAATTGCAATTTCCAAGGCTCCTGATTCCAAGCCCCTAGCTCTCAGAAAGCCTGGTAGGTTTTATAGGGTGCCTGATGATTTCATCTTCTTTTATAAGTACCCCTCTGTTAACCCATCTGTGAGTCTGTGGCATCTTGACAAACCATCAAAGTTACTGCAGTCTACAAAGTTGCTTTCATCTGATAAAGGCAGCCAAATAATGGAAACATTAGGTAAAAAGGTATATATCTTGGCTACCCTTGCTTTTAGGGCTGTAAATTATCAGACCCATATGACAAGGTATATTTTGGCTCTTCTATCTCAGGCCAGTCAGGTTATTTCTGACCTTCCTGACTCTGAGGAGAAGACTTCTGCTTCCTTCCCAGTTAGGGATTTCTTTCTGTTTGTCTTTCTCTGTCCTTTCTTGTTAGTTAAAGATTACTCAAGATTCATGGGTTCTTTCCATCATTTACCAAGTTTACTATATCATCTGAAAATCTCTTCCCAACTTTTTTGGACATTCCTCAACCCCCCCCCCCCCCCAGGAACAGTTCCCCTTTTTTCCAGAGGTGCTTCAGGGTCTTTTAACTCAGGGAACTATTCATGAAAGGGCAGTTTCTCAGAGGGAAGGGGTTTTATTCCAGAATGTTCTTGGTCCCCATGAAAGAGGGCACATGGAGACCCATTCTGGATCTGTCTCACCTAAACATCTTTTTGAAGGTCCCTTCCTTTCTGATGTTCCGTCAGGCTTTGTTTCCTCTGCTGCTTCCTCAGGCTTTTCTAGTTTCTCTGGACATCAGGGATGCTTATCTTCATATCCCTATGCATTCCCTTTTCAGGACATTTTTGCATTTCTCTGTTGCTTCCTGTTTTTCAGTTCTCTGCTTTGTCCTTTAATCTCTCTACTGCCCCCAAGGGTATTCAGCAAATGCCTCACTCCTGTGAATGCTTTTTTCAGGCTAAGGGGATTACAGGTCTTTCCCTACTTAGACTACCTACTTTTTCAGCCCTCATCTCTAGAGATACTACTACAGCATCTTCACATTGCCATTTCTGTCCTGCAAAGCCTGGGGTTCACTATAAAGTTTCAAAACTCCTTCCTGACTTCTTTACAAGATCATGTTTTTCTGGGTTGCAGGAGCCAGACTCTTCCATTGCTGGCATCCCTGCCTCCTCCCAGGGCCAGAACTCTCCTTGACTTCTTTCATTCCCTTTTTCCTCTAGCCTCAATCACAGCCAGGGAATTTCTGAGAGCTCTGAGTTTCATAGCCTCCACCATTTGTATGCTCCCTCTAGCTAAACTCCACATGAGGAAGAGTGCAGGGCCTGTGGTCTCTTCAACAAAAGAAATACCACATCAGTGTCAAAGAGATGAGAGCTCTTCTGTTGGCTCTTTAAGCATTTCATCCACTTTTCACTCCAGGGCCCCTCAAGGTACTTTCAGACATTACCACAGTTATATGGTATGTCAGCAAGCATGGGGGGACAAGATCGTATCTCCTTTGCAGGTTAGCACTTCAAATGTGGGAGCTAGGTATCTAGGATCAAGTGACGCTTCAGGCAATTTACATTCCCTCAGGTCAGAACATTGTGACAGACTCTTTGTTGAGCCCATATCAAACTCCCACGAGCTGATGAGTCACAGGGATGTCTTTCTGGACATTGTCCATCAGTGGGGTACTCCTCAAATAGATTTATTTGCCCCCACTCCCAGACAACTTCCTCTTTTTTGTGCCAGAGCACCATGCCCTCTATCCTTGAAGGTGGATGCTCTCTTTTTTTCCTGGAAGGGTATGTTTCCTTATGCTTTCCCTCCCCTTCCTGTCATTCCAAAAGTCCTGTTCAGGATAAAGCAGGATGCTCCTAAAGTCTTGCAGGTGACTCCCTTTTGGCCCAGACAATACTGGTTCCCCCTTCTTCTTCTGCATTTAGCCAAGGTCAATCATCACAAGTTACCTCACAGGGTGGACCTACTCACGCAAGACAAGGGATCACTCATCAACCCCCACCTGATAACTTTTCAACTGACACATTGGGTGATATGATTTTGATTCCATATAGACACGTTTTGTCTGAGGACATGCTTCGGGTCCTGCAGGAGGCCAGGAGACCCAGTACTAGTAAATCCTACTTATCCAAATGGAAGAGGTTTTTTGTTTGGTGTCTTTCTCATAACCTGGATCCACTTTCTGTGGATGTTCACTTTGCTTCTCTCTTATCTGTGTGAACTGCTCAATGCTGGCATATTCTTCTGTGAAGGCCCACTTGTCAGCTATTTCTGCTTTATCTGCTTTTAGCACCCCCCCTTTAGTCTCTAAATTTGAGGTAAATGGTTTATTAAAAAGTGTCCTTCATATTAGACCTCCCAGGAAGCCTGTCTCTCTTTCCTGGGACCTTAATTTTGTTTTGGAGAAACTGACCCAGGCTTCTGTTGAGCCAGTGGCTTCAACTTCCTTGCAGCATTGTTCTTGGAAGACTGTCCTTCTTTTGGCCCTTCTTCCAGATGGGTATCCAAGCTTCAAATCTTTATTGCTGTTCATTCTTGTTTAGTTTTCCATAAGGACAGGGTTTCCCTTTATTCTAATCCTTCTTTTCTGCCCAAGGTGGTGAATGAGTTGTCTCTTAATCAGTCTATTAATTTGCCCACTTTTTTCCTTCTCTGCAATCTGCTAGTGAGAAGGTTTTGCACACTGTGGATGTACATAGACAACTCAGATTGTATTAGGATAAGACCAAAGCTTTTCGCAAATCTGATCTGTTTTTTTCTTTCTTTTCATCCTAGATCTTTAGTATTGGCTGTTTCCAAGCAAACTGTTTCCTCTTGGATGTCTAAAGCCATTTCTTTTTGTTATTCTTTGCATGTCAAGAGCCTTCCTTCTTCTGTTAAGGCTCATTCTACTGGGACTGGGGCTTCTTGTCGTGCTTTTTTCAAAAGTTTAAATATGAACTCTATTCTTGAGGCAGCTAGCTGGACTTGTGTGCATACTTTTACCAAGCACTATAAGTTGGATGTGATATCCGTGGCTAGAGCTGGTTTTGCTAGGGCCATTCTTCATGGGTTCCCAGAGGGCTTTGCTGGTCCTCCTCCTCCTCCCACTCTTCTTCCTGAGCTTTGCACTCTCCCTATTGTAAGGAATACTGCAACAGTGAAATGGAAGGTCATAGTACAGTTGTGTAAAGTCTTACCATAACAGTAGATGTCCTTCTGTTCATTATTGCATTATTCATTCCCTCCCCCCCCCTCATTCTTTTCCCTTCTGGATGTGTCTGTTACCTCTCTAATCCTTGGACTGGCATTCCTACTTGAGCTGTCAGTTATAAGGATGGTATATTTGGATTTCACATTTATGCCCTATGCTAAACTCAGGGAGCATGTGTGTAACGTACGGTGTACCGTTAGCAACCTGAAGGCTTTGGTATACAGGCCAGATGTCGGGCCACCCTTGGCAGGGGATCCTATTGTACGGAATATTGCAACAGTGAAGAGAAGGACATCTACTGTTACAATAAGATTTTATACAACTGCACTCTCTCCTGTAAAATGGATCCTACTCACAACAAAAAAGAGTAGGGGAAGTTCCTTGATGCCCTGGCTAAATTTCCCCTAGTAGTGTAAATACCATCTTGGGTCTACTCTGAAAAGAGGCTGCTAGCCTAGTGGGACTAATCTGGTCAACAAAGGATAAATAAGTAAAATTATTTAATCGTATGTTATATCTCAATTATTTGATAACTGAATATATATTTAATCTACACTGAACTGATAATACTTACTTTTGCTGAGTTTAAAATCATTGAGTCTTGGAAAAGAGTGTGACACTACATCTAACATGGGATAGTCACCTAAAGTATTTAATGTTTAAGCATACACTGTATGTAAGGTTCTATAATATATTTCTTTGAGTTGCATGGGTATGAATTTCTATATTGTGCAAGTTGGTGACTTGTAAAAATTGGTATAATGTATGCCACCCCTGATTTGAATTTTGTTGTTGATGATAGAGTTTACATCAGTGAGTTCTGCAGTGTAACTGCACCATAGGCATAGATTTGTAACTGTATTCCTACACAATAATCATCTATGAAATTCTCTGAAAGGCTGAATAGAATCCTCCCCACAAAGAGGCCACATGTTTTAACAGTGCAGATGCTGACAGATATTTTTTTCAGTTCACAAATCACTAAAAATTATTTCATGTCATTCTCTAATTCATCATCATCATCATCATCATATTTGATGCTAGTTTAGTGGCAGTGAGGAAGAACACAAGAATTAAGCTGTGTGTGATGGCACTTTCTTTCAACTTCTTCTTTCCTGCACTCTTAATTAACACAATACAAAGTGATATGATAGTTTAATTATGATCATAATGCTGCATCAGCTTTACATTAAACTGACATAAATAATGTTGGTGTTGTCTTTCAGCTTTTCCCGGTTAGGGGTCGCCACAGCGGAACTCCGGTCCGCATATGATTGGCAGTAGATTTTGACGAACACAGAGGTGCCAGCTCAATGTTCAACCTTCAACGAAGGCACGCCCATTTACACATGTCTTTCAAACAACCACCCAACCGTGGGGGGGGACATGCAGACTCCACACAGAAGGCACACCCCGCACTCCAGCCGAGAATCGAACAGGAGAACCTCTTGCTGTGAGGTAACAACGCTACCGCTGCACCACCGCGGATGTAAAACCATGATTACATACGTATGATCAGTAAGAAATATATCTGGGGGAATCCCCTAAAGGCAAAGGCACTGTTTTTACAAGAGACATAGAATAATACAGCAAATATTAATTCAGGCTGTTTTCCTTGCAAAGAAATGATTAATTTGGATGCACACCATGATGGAGCTTGATTATGAGCATCTTTTTCTCCACTTGATCATTCAGTAATATTCATCTGTTATGTCTCTATTATTTACCTTTTTACTTCCATCTAATGTTTCATTGGAAAAATATCTGTAATAAACTATCTGTGTGGTGTAGTCATATTAAGTGCATTATAGTAGTAACTTACTAATTGTAGGGATATGGTAAATGAAATAAGTGATGGACTGACTTGTCTCCTTGATATGCAGTGTTTGAATTGCTTTTACTACATTAGCACTCTATTTTATTTTACCGTGAATCACATATTAAGATGTTATATCCTTGGCATGGGCCAAAAGAACGTCACAGGCTTTTTTTTTTACTTCTGGTTATTTTGGAATATGCAAATATAATCTAAAGTATTATGACTGGGTCTCCAGTCATAACCAGATTATTATGTGTTTGAAGTATTGCTTCTCTGCCTTTGGTTAAGACCAATTGTAATAAATATATGCTGTTCATCACATTTATCAGTGCTGCAGTAGCCTTAGCTATATGGAGTTATATACTGCCAAGAATATAACAGACACCATCTAACAAAGCTTCACGGCACCTTCCACATGTCCAAACCGTTTGAGCTGAGCTGACTAAAAGACAAGTTTGGGTGCAAAGCTCTTCAGGGCTTTTCTGCCTCCAAAGAGTATGCTCCTCTCAGGCTTTACTTTCAAGGATCAATGGTCCATTGTACTTTTCCTTTGCTGGGCAGATAAGTACCCTTTGGGGGAAAGAAAACTTCCATTTTCTTATTTGTTTTGCTGTTTTATTACTATCCTTTTCACAAAAGTTATTTTAAAGCTAGAAGTGGTGTTCTAAGACTGTCATGGGACTGTAACAATTTTAGGTGGAGCCCTCATTTTTCATGTCAGTTTAAAAGTGATGTAAAGTAACTGAAAACTATTTTTCTGTGGAGAAATTGTATTTATTTTACTATTGTGATGCTGGCATTGGTGTTTAAAGTCCTTTTCACTGTATTTTTCTGTCAAACAAAATATAGTAAACTGTTAGTCCATACTGGCATTTGCCGCTTGTCTTCCCCTGGAAAGAAGCACCATTTTTCACTTGACCATGGAACAGACTACTGGTTCCATGGTTAATCATTCTTCTTGCTACCAAAAAAAAAAAAAAACTAAGCAAACAGCCTTTGCCACCACAGCAGGCTAGCAATTTGCCTCAGGTGGGTGCCTCTACTGTGACCGTTTATTGTACCTCAAACTACTCATTTTTAACTCCGGCTCCCTGTGCTGTAACACCTACAGCCACCATGGACTACAAGTTAGCTGCAGCTTCTGCGGCTGTTTGGGATCCCCTCAGTGGGCAAGGGAAAGCCACTCTTGCCAGTTCTGGGAGAGGGAGCAGGGAAGGTTTCCCTTTTGTGTCAGAATGCTATGCTTATCCCTAGGAAAGTTGCTGCTGCCATTAGTAACATGGTTGGCCCCATTTTTCTTGTCAGAAAGAAACAGAAAACCAAGCATGTATCTACTCTTCATCAATTTTCTTTGGATAAGATTAGTTTACTTTGTCTGGCTCAGGGTTTAATTCAGGCTGATGATCCTTTATGTAAAGTAGTTTTTGGTAAAAGGAAAAAGGGATACTTCTTTTCCTGAAGAGATTCAATATTCTGAACCTGAACAGGAATATGCAGAGACAGATGTAGCTTTCTGATAAGGCTCCAAGCCTTTATAAACTACAAGCACTGCTAGTGATTCCCTGCTGGGTGAGGAAAGTAAACCTATATTTTTTCTTGTCTGTGAGTTGCTTAAAATGATAGATTTTTTTTCTATGTGACTTGCTTCATTTAATTTTGTGAATTAAGAAATCTGCTTGACCTGGTGTTTTTATTCTATGTGAGAGACACACACAAATTGTTTAGGCTGCACATTTCACATTTTTTTCATTGGTTAAATTGTTTCTGGTTCTTTGATTTTTCCATTAAGACTCCAAGCCTGGCTGACCTAACCTTGGTCGGATCCGAGGGCCTCTGATCCAGAGAGCACCTGGATCCGACAGACTGCATAAACTACAATCACTGCTGGTGCTTCCCACATTCCCCTTCTTTGATCTGCTTTTTAAACCTAGTGATTTTAAGCTGCCGGCCCTTACTGTAAATTGAGCTTTATAAGCTCCTCCCTTTATACACTGCTGTTGATATCTTGAATTATTTATTTGCCTTTCCTTGTTCTTATTTTGAAAAATGTGCATTTTGCCTCTCATTTGTCTATTCTACTGATTTACTTGCTCTGAATTCATTATCCGGTGAGCTGTTGGATAAAGCAGTGTATTTATTCACACTAGCAAGCACCTTTCTACGTTTTTACATCAAGAGGTCAGTGGATTTTTCATCTGGTGCACTGGGATGTAGCCTGGTCTGTTTAGGTTGAGGAAACACTTGTGATTTCTGCATATAATTTTATTGGGTTGTGGGCTTATTAACCAGCTTATCTTGTTTTTAGTGCTGTTATAAATTCTGTACAACTGAGTGGCTCTTGACTCATTTCTACAAAGTGAAGTACTTTTATTGAATAATCACAGTTTTATAAGCTGTTTAAAGTACACTGCTGCATCCATATCTTTAAGTTTGTTTGTGATATCATTTCGTATCTTTGTTTGTTTGTGGTAGCATTTCACGTCAGATACTTCTTTACTATGTTTTTGCATTAACAATACTGGGATTATTCATCTAGTGGCCGTAGGTATTTACCTGGTCTGTCTGATCTGGGAATCACACATATGGACTCTAAGTGTAGTTGTTGTATTGGCCAGAGAGCTCAGTCAGTTTTCTGTATTTCCATTGCTGGTATAAATTCGGCACATTTGCATGGATCTGTTAGCTATGCCGTTGTTCTGTACAGATGCAAACATCCATAAACATTGCCTATTTTCATTATACTGTAAAAGTCTACTGTGCTAGTTACATTATTATAGCACACAGGACTACTGCTGCTGAGAGAGCACCTGATTTGGCTCTGGGCAGCATCACTGGTTAGGTTAGCTGTGTATTGCACCACATAAGCACACTTCCCTCATCTGGTTGCAAACACCCTCCACACCTATTCCTTTCAAGTCCGTATTAGGACTTGCAACCATGGGTGGTCACTTTCTTGCTATCTCTGCATCCAGCTTGGTGGACATGGGTATTCTGAGGCAATGTAACAATTGCCTTATGTACACTGACAACCACTTAATTCTCAAACAGACAAATACAGTATGTGAGAGATGTAGTTACACATTGACATATAAGGCTAGACTCTCACATACAGACACAAAAAGCAATAAACAGGTTGTCAGTGACTCACACACATCACCCACTGTACCCACAAAGGACCACACACACATAGACCCACATATGTGGAGCTGCCCACATGTAACTTACCCAAACCTCAAAGACCTCTCAGGCACAATCCTCAGAAATTCCACATGCACACAAGCAAGACAATTCCCATCACAGCACATAAAACCACATCTCATTGTGCCTCAGCTACCAAGCACAAAAGGTGAAACACTCTACTACCCAATATTCTGGTCATAGGAGACTCCATTGTGAGACGCACTGATGTCCCTCTTACCAGACTGCATAAGAGGAAGGTTACAGTTAGTTGCTTGTCAAGGGCCAGGATTCACTAGATCACACAAGCACTCAGGTCACTTACCATTAAGTACCAGTATGGTTCAGTCATGGTCCACGTGAGTGTAAATAACCTGAGATGTACCTCCTTTGACTATATGAAGAGAGACTTGATTGAGCTTTCTGAATTTGTACCACAGGCAGATACGAGCCTAGCATTGAGCAGCATTCTACTGGCTCCAAGGGTGATGCCAAAGTATCAGCAGAAAATGATCAACTTTAATTTCTTTCCAAAAGGGTCCAATACTTTTTAGCCTGGGAGGACATGGTTGATAGGCCATTCTGCTTTGCCTGCGATGGTCTTCACTTGTCACTTCTAGGCTTTCAGATATTGGTCAAAACATTATCCACCCCAATAGTGCTTTATTTAGGCATTGCCAAACAGACAAACCTTCCAACATAACAAACACTTCTCAGAAAAGCTAAAGATGTTACTGCTCAATGCTAAGAGCCTCAGCAAGAAATTGTACTCGAGAATGCTGACTTCTGTGCAGTTACTGAAACATGGTTCAAAGCCTCGGAAAGCACTCTGGCAGTGCATGGCTATAATGCTTTTCATACATTCTGACCACCCAATGAACAAGAAAGAGCTAAAGGTGGAGGTGATATTTACCTACATAAAGGATAAACACACCTTAAGGTTGGTCAAACAATATGAAATGCTTGCACTACTCCATGTCCAACTAACCATAGGAAAAATCCATTGCCATATTTTTGCTAGCTGCATGTCCCGCATTATGAACCAGGAAGCCTGCATCATACCAGAAGTTACTAGAATCACTCACCATCCAGCCCAGTGCCACAGTCATGGGTGATTTTA
Organism: Protopterus annectens; assembly: GCF_019279795.1. Taxonomy (NCBI): domain Eukaryota; kingdom Metazoa; phylum Chordata; order Ceratodontiformes; family Protopteridae; genus Protopterus; species Protopterus annectens. Next base: position 224,977,097 of record NC_056731.1, read on the forward strand.
ACTACCCTCCATTAATTGGGAATCATACACATGCACTAACACACAGGCCCAAAGATTTCTTGACTTTGTAAATTCAAATACCCTGGAGCAATTGGTTTGCACTCCCACTAGAGAAACAAATATACTTGATCTGGTAATCACAAATATGGGAGAGTGTCCTCCCCCTCAGTGTTATGTCCTTGCTAGTAAGATCAGATCACAAAGTGGTCTCCCTTGAAGTAAAGGTAAAACTGTCCTTCTCACGTAACCCCAAAATCTTTTAAGAACTTCTCTAAGGTAACACCCAGTTTTAAGGGATGGCATAGCTAGTTTCTAAGCTCCACCAGATCCAGAAAATACAGAAACCTATACAGATGCATGCACAAAAGCCCTGTATGACCATATAAACAACTGCTTAAGAACAGCACTACCAGACTGAAATTAACCCAAGTCAAATCACAAAAACAAGCCACCTTGGTGGAACCCTATTATTAATAGCTTGCACAACAAAAGAAAGAAAGAAAATCCTGTTGAAAAGTAAGAGGGAGTGTGCACAGCATAGAAATAAGTCCCTCATTAGTGTAAATAAGTCTATCAGGCTACTAGTCAAAGCTCTAAAAGCAGACTTTGAGGTAAAAATAGCCTCCAGAGGTAGTGATAATTTTTCAGTTATGTCCTGAATCTTAAGAGCAATACCTAACAATTTGTGAAATTAGTTGTAGATGGCATCACCTCTACTCAGCAGGATGACATAGCAAATCTGTCGGCCAACAAATTCAGCTCTAATTTCACCTCTCCAATACCCCCAGTTCTCCCTCAAAAATATCCTGCACTATACCACTGCCAATTATTAACCAAGGAACAGGTTACCACTGTGCACTAATAAACCAAAAGTGGTAAAAAGTGCCACAAAGTAGACAAATATGCGAAAAATAGGCAACGGAGGCCAAGCCAGTTCCAACACAAGCTTCTTTTATTGGCGAAATTCACAAAAATACATCACTCCTGTAACATTTTTGTCATAAAAACTTCATCAGATGAGCGTACTAACCGGCATAGCTTGCTTATAAATCTGTTATTTCTTTTAATTAACCAATGAAACACTATAATGTATTAAGTATGTTAATCAGTCATGAATAATGTATTATTAAGATGTTCCTATAGCAAATAAACTCTGAATTTAATATACACACATATATATAAAACCTTTTAACTTTTTATAAAACTTCATACTTATAAATTATTGTAAAACTGTGGATAGATGAATAAAATAATATGTTTGAAAATAGATGATATATAAATAAATAAGGTTTAAAACTGCAGTAAAAAGTATTTGTATGTATTTTAACATATTAATATAGAGTGATGGCACCATCTGCTGGACAAACCAGAAATCACATATAATTTAAACATGAACAGTAAAATCTTGACCATATAAATAAATAAAATATAATCCTTAAAAGTTTGAAAATATATATTTTTTAAATGTCCTAAATAGAAATATGTGAACACATGAAAAATATAAATAAAAGTGGGTATTACAACCTTTAGAAATGATTTCATAAAGTTTGTTACAATGTTGCTGCTCTAAGCTTTAGTACAGGTACCAGTGAAACTGTATCATTCAACCCTGGATAATTACTAGCTTCCAGGACTAATTGCCAGTACAGCTCCCTGTATCTAGCCTGGTTTCCCAAGGGCCTCCTCTTGGATCCATAGGTATAACTTCAATTATACAAAAACAAACTAAAGTCCTATTGCATACTTGTGTATGTTTAAACAAAGCATTATTTTCATTCATTCTCCTAATATCATATCTGTGTATGTATATTCTTTGTTTAAATTTTCTTTCCATCTTTCCACCATAAAATGAGTCGCATGCATTACATAGGGCCAAATATATCACCCCCTTGGTATTACAATTAGCATAACCTATAGTGCTAATGCACCTATTCCTGCGTCTTAAATGTATTGTGTCTCCAGGCTGTACATATGAACACTGGTTACAAATACCACATTTCTGTGTTCCTTTTCTGTTGTTCAAATGTCCACTCCCATTGTTGTAATGTGTATTCCTCTCGAATATATTCTTAATGTTACATCCTGTCCTAAAAGTGCATTTGAGTGATTTTTCAAAAATAATGTTTAAGTCTGATATCCTTGCAAATTTATTCCACTCATTCTCAATAGTTCCCCTTACCACACCAGTTTCTCCATCATAAGTGATGGTTAAGGTAGATTGATAAGTTTCATTTCCTGTGCGTTTACCTGGGATGGTAGTCCCTATACCATAATCTTCTATACCTAAAATGGGAGCAAACCTTGTTTTCCTTGCTTCTAGTACTTCATCATATATTTACTTTAACAACTCACTAGGATAACCCCTAGCCTTAAATAATTTCATTAAAAATTCACACTCAGTTTCAAAATCACTATCATCAGAAGTTATTCTACTTGCACGAACCAGTTGCTCCTTCACTACCCCTCTTTTCTGGAATGGGAGATGGTCACTGGTATAGTGCAAGTATGAATTAGAAAAAGTCTTTTTCCTGTAAATCTTAGATCTGTAACTGTCATTAACCTTTTGTATGTTAACGTCTAAAAAGTTTAATTCTGTATCATTGAATTCACAAGTAAATTTAAAAAAATTGGTGGTGCTTAATAAATAATCTAAAAATTCTTTAAATTTATTCTCTGTGTTAACCCACAACAAACATATATCATCTAAAAAACATCCGTAAAACTCCAATATTGCCTGTATTCTGAGTTAAAAACATATTTGTCTTCCCAGTGAGAGAGGACAATATTAGCATAAGTGGGGCACAATGTGCACCCATTGCCACTCCTCTTAATTGTCTGTAATACTCTCCTTCGAAGAATATAAAATTATTCTTTAGTACTAGGTCCATTAAAATTAAACATGTACAAAATTCATTATATGTAATGTCCTTAAAACCTAGCAAAGATTCTTTGAAACAAGTTAAGTCAACATCATGTGGTATAAAGGTAAATAAATCTACCACAGCCAATGTAATAAAATTTAATTCCTCTGAATACAGTGTGTTATTGAGTCATCTAAGAAAATCCTGTGAGTCCTTTAATATATTTGGGCTTCCTAAAACCAGATATTTTAGTTTGTGATCTATGTATTTTGCTAAAGGTGCCGTAACAGACTCTTCAGGTGACAAAATAGGTCTCAAAAGGGTGTTGTTTATATCTTTGTGGACCTTCGGAATACCAAAAATGGAGGGCACTCACGGCTTATCTACATAGAAAAAAATTGTATATCTCCCTGTCAGTCAGGTCTTCCAATAACAAATAATTTAAGCACACAAAAATCTTTTTATAGGCAATATTGACTTTATTTAGTGATACTCTTATGTACTTGATATCATCACTAAGTATGTCCAACATTTTGCCTTCATAAGTAATATGGTCCATCAACCCCCCCCCCACACACACACACACACACACACACACACACACACACACTTGTCAGGCTTCATAATCCTTATAAATATCTCTTTCTTCTTTTGTCATGTTTGGAATAACCTTATTGTTCTTAAGGGCTCATTTTCCACCATAACCTCAACATTTTTGAGTTGGGGGTGCAAAGGTGGATTAAAAGTACTTTTCTTAACTAACTCATTATTAGTATTGGTATTAGTATTAGTATTAGTATTAGTATTAGTATTCCTTTTCTCTTTCCCACAAAAAAAATAATTCTAAATTCTTCTTCCTGATAAAAAGTTTAAAGTCCACCAATAAATTAAAAATATCTGTTTTAACTCTAGGTATAAAAGTAAAACCTTTTAAAAATAAATCAGAATGTCCTTTGGTAATGTTCATGTTTGTGTAATTAAAAATGTTAAATCCCTTATAACTGCATTTAAAACTATCCTGCATATTTTCTTGTTGGAGCAGTAAAATTGTGACAAACTTTATGAAATAATTTTTAAAGGTTGTAATAGCTACTTATATATATATATTTTTTTCATGTGTTCACATACTTCTATTTATGACATTTTAAAAAATAAAAAACATTTTTTTTATATTTTCAAACTTTTAAGGATCATATTTTATTTATTTATATGGTCAAGATTTTACTGTTCATGTTTAAATTATATGTGATTGTTTGTCCAGCAGATGGTGCCATCACTCTATATTAATTCATTTAGGTTCATAGGTAGGTACTTGGCTATCGGCCCAAGGGCCTACATAAGCCTAGCCAACAAGGTTCCCTGGCTTACGCCACCCAAGAAAGTTATTTTCCTGTGCCACTGTTGAGCAGAGACATAGATGTGATCCCCAGGGTGTATTTCCTATTTCCCGTCCACTCATCAATATTTTTCTTGAAGAGTGCTAATGAAGAACTTTGCTTGACACAGATGGGTAGCCTGTTCCAGAGTATGGGAAGTCTCTGGGACAGGAATCTATCCCTCCAGCATGTCCTGTTTATTGTGGTGTCAAGGTATAGGTCCCTAGAGCATGTAGCTTGGAGGGATTGGGATTTCTTTAGGTGTAGCATGTCCAACAGCTCTGGGTTTGACATAGCTTTATATGTTAGGCAGAGATCACCTCGGAGTAGGCGATATGCTACAGAGTAAAGCTGGAGTTCTTTGAGGCGGTCAGTGTAGGGCATTTGTTTGAGGCCAGTAATCCTTTTTGTGAGGTACTTCTGTGGCCTTTCCAGCTGCTGCAGATGTCTTGTGAGGTACATTCCAAAAGGGGCATTGTGCACTATAATGGGTCTAATGAGTGTCGAGTAGAGGGGAACAATGACCTCTCTTTTCCTGGATGAGAACCCTTTTATGATAAGGTGTGCCATGTAGAAGGACTTCCTGACTACTATGGCGTTGTGACTATCAAAGGAGAGACTACTGTCCACCTGGGTCCCAAGGCCTCTTATCACGCATTCAGTGTTAAGTAGTTTGCTGCCTATGTGGTAGTTCATGGGTACAGAATTTTTACCAAAGGGGATGACACTGCACTTTTTGGCATTGAGCTTGAGGCCATGGCTCTGTCACCAGGCATCTGTCTCATCGAGGCCCTTGTGTAGGATGTCCACATCATTTGAGGACTTGACTATGGCTCCTAGTTTGCAGTCATCTGCGAACTTCGTTAGCCAGAGGACTTCTGTGTTAGCCTGTACCTCAGAGAAGTAGATACCAAACAGAAGAGGTCCCAGGATGGAACCCTGTGGTACTCCACTTGTCACTGCTTTGAGGTCAGATTTGGAGTCTGCAACTTTTACAGTGTAGGTTCTGTCAGTGAGCCAGTTGGCAACCCATCTTGTGACGTAGGGGTTTATACCTTATTAGTGAGTTTAGCTATAATTCCAGAATGGGGGATGGTGTCGAAAGCCTTAGCGAGGTCAAGATAGGCTGTGTGAACCACCTTACCCTCATCTACGGCTTTGGTGACTGCCTCAAAGAAGTCGATCAGGTTCAGGAGGCATAATCTGCCTTTCACAAACCCGAACTGGGTGGGATCCAGAGTTTGGAGGTTACCAATGTCTTTGTTTATGAGTTCCATGATGATACGTTCCATAGCCTTGCAGACCAGGCTCGTCAGGCTAATAGGTCGATAGTTCCCAGGATCAGTGGTGGCTCCCCCTTTGTGGAGTGGGATAACTGTTGCTGTGTGCCATTCAGTGGGCACAAAGACTGATGCCATGATGATTTTAACATACAAATGCTTTTTACTGCAGTTTTAAACCTTATTTATTTATATATCATATATTTTCAAGCATATCATTATTTTATTCATCTATGCACAGTTTTACAATAATTTACAAGTATGCAGTTTTATAAAAAGTTATAAAAAGGTTTTATATATGTGTGTATAATAAATTCAGAGTTTATTTGCTATAGGAACATCTTAATAATTCATTATTCATGACTGATTAACATACTTAATACATTATAGTGTTTTGTTGGTTAATTAAAAGGAATAACAGGTTTATAAGCAAGCTTTGCAGGTTAGTACTCTCATTTGATGAAGTTTTTATGATGAAAACATTACAGGAGTGTGTTTACAACGTTCATGTGTCTTTGTGAATTTCGCCAATACAAGAAGCTTGTGTTGGAACTGGCTTGGCTCCAAGTGCCTATTTTTCACTTATTTACCACTGTGCACTCTAAAGCGAAAAACATGGCTTCAGTCAGGCCTGACAATACGCCATGTTGCCTCTTAAACAGATTAAATATCAGGCCCATTAGGATCTCTATTTAATGACAGCCTCTGGACTGGCTTTGTCCCACTATAGTGGAGGACAGCAGCAATCATCCCTCTGCATAAAGGAGGGCCATCTACTGACCTGGGAAATTACAGACCCATACGTTTGACTAGTTTTATATGTAAGGCTATTGAAAGGACAATCATGGACATGATAAATAATGATGTAGGAGACCTCCAAATGCTGGACCTATCCCAATTAAATTTTGTCAAGGGTAGGTCATGCCTTTCGAATCTGGTGGATTTCTATGAGAAAGTCACTAAGGCCATTGATAAGGGTAAAACAAAACTGTACATACCAACTACCCTGACCTGACCAAGGCATTTGACACAATTCCACATTCAGGTATTATAAATAATCTCACAAAACTGGGCATTAATCCCTATGTTACCAGATGGATAGCCAGTTGGATCATGGATAGGACACATGGGGTTAAAGTGGTTGAATCCAGATCCAGCAAGAGGCCAGTTAATAGTGGTGTGCCACAGGGCTTAGTACTGGGACCACTCATGTTCAGAATATACTTCTCTGAAGTCAAGACAAATACTTTAATAAGTCAAATACCTCTGCAAATTACATCAGTAGCACGCCCCTTAAAGTGGACTCAGGTGAGAGAACTAGGTACACAGATAAATAATAGTCTGAACTTTGACCGCCATGTGTCTACAGTGATGAGTTAATGCTTTTATGTGGCACAACTTATAAGTAAAGACATGGCATCCAGATCCAAGGAAATTATAGTTCCACTTTATGCAGCCCTCATTAGTCCAGTAATAAAGTACAGTGTGCCATTTGGCATGTACTTGACTAGCACTTACAGCAGATGGAGCAACCTGAACGTTCCTCACAAAGAATAAACAGGGTGTTAACAACATAAACTATGTGGATAAACTAAAAGCCCTATCCCTTTTATCCATCTACTACCAACTGTTAAGGGGTGACCTCTGCCTGACCTGCAAGGCACTCACACATCTAGCCCTGCTGGAGCTGCTACACATCCGCAAGTCAAACAGCACGAGGGTCACCTGAGCTAGGGATCTAAACTTAGTCAGCAACTCAAACAAAACATGCTGGAGAGACAGATATGTGTCTCAGAGCTTGCCTCTTCTTTGGAACAGGCTTCCTTTTCAGATTAAGCAGAGCCCTTCCCTGGCCCTCTTCAAATGCAGTTTGGATCAATGGATGTAGAATTGCAAATTCACATCTGGGGTAGTGTGTATGTCCCTTAGGAACAGGGGCAATCTGTAAGATGCCCAATGAACAGGCTCAAATCCATTCCATCTTCTTGCCCCTGGGGGCCATATATTGGGTAAAATCGGGTTATGGTGAGTAGGCTTGTAAGGGGCCTTAAACTGTTAACCTAGTAATCTACTATGAACCTATGACCCTATACAGTTTTTTTTCTCAGATTTCTGATTCAGGGGAAGGCTCAGTTTCTGATTCTTCCTGTAGCAGTTTCTCTTTGTCTGAGACTATTGCTAGAATATGTTAGTGTTCTCACTGGGAGAAGACTGAGGTTTCTCAGTTCCTCAGAAAATACTATAAGTTGTTACAGAAGGATTTTCCAGATCCTACACCCATTCCTCCTGTTCTGTCTGCTTTAGAAGATGTAGAGGGTCTGTGCAGTGGTGCAGCAGTTAGCACTGTTGCTTCACAGCAAGAGGTTTTCTGGTTTGATTCAAGGCTGGGGTGGCCTTCTGTGCAGAGTCTGCATGTCCTCCTTGTGTTCGCGTTGGTTTCCTCTGGGTGCTGCAGTTTATTCCCACATTCCAAAGACATGCATTTGGAGCATTTCCTCCTGGACCTCTGCTGAAAATGGGCCTTGTCCCAGTCGGAGTTTCCTGGTTAACAAACATTAAATAAATAAAAGTATGTATTACTGTCTGCAGTTTCCCTGATAGTCAGCCAGTTGTCCCTAAACAGGCAGATAGAATGTATTAAGTTCCTCAGTTTTTTCAATTTTTATACACTATTCCCAAACCTGACCCAATAGATATATCTGCATTTGATGCTACTGCTGCTAAACACCTAGTCAGTTCCAGTCCTACTCTTTCTGATAAAGTTAGGAAAATTCTTGATAGGTATGGGGGAAAGGTCTATACTTCAGCAACTCTGATTTTCAAGAATTTTGAATTGTCAGACTCATATGTTAAAGTTTATTCTGACTAATTGTGAAAGTATGAGGAATATTTTATCTGCAGTTTCTTCTTGTGAGGAAAAATCTGCTTTAAATAACTTGTATAGGTCACTGCTTATCATTTACTTTGGGTGTGTGCATGATCAGGTCACTACTTATCATTTACTTTGGGTGTGTGTATGACCAGGTCACTACTTATCATTTACTTTGGGTGTGTGTATGACCAGGTCACTACTTATCATTTACTTTGGGTGTGTGTATGACCAGGTCACTACTTATCATTTACTTTGGGTGTGTGTATGACCAGGTCACTACTTATCATTTACTTTGGGTGTGTGTATGACCAGGTCACTACTTATCATTTACTTTGGGTGTGTGCATGACCAGGTCACTACTTATCATTTACTTTGGGTGTGTGTATGACCAGGTCACTACTCATCATTTACTTTGGGTGTGTGTATGACCAGGTCACTACTCATCATTTACTTTGGGTGTGTGTATGACCAGGTCACTACTCATCATTTACTTTGGGTGTGTGTATGACTCTGTCGATTTTTCTTCCAGGGCTTGGCCACTTGTACCATTTTGAGGAGGCTTGCATGGCTGCAGTCTCAGAACCTTCCAAATGATGTTAAAAATGGAATTTTAAATTTACCGTTGTGTATAGATTTAGTGCTTAGCTCTTATGCTGTAGAGATGATTAAAATGTGTGATGAAAGGGGCAGGCGAATCCAGGGAATTTCCAAGATTTTTCAAAACTTTTTTTCCAAGGGATTTTTATCTTGTCATCCAACATTGTCAAACATCAGAATAAACAGTCTCAATAAAATAGAGGTAAACATACATGTAAGAAGAAATGGCAAAGGGGTTGCAAAAAAAAGTCTCAGATCTTGCAAAACTAAGGATAGTCCAACAAGTCCTAATGACTATTCAAGAGAACCCGTGATGCTCTTCTACCCTAGCCCCTTTTTTCTTCCAGAAGGTCTGATCTTCATTTTTCTGTTTGACAACAGTTAGTTTCAGACAAATGGGTTATGAAAGTCATTCATCAAGGTTACAGATGGAAACGGGAGGAAATTCCTCCTTTCTGGGTGGGTCATTCCTCATCCTCCAAATCCGACTCTTTTGTTTCCACTGGTCCATCATTACATGCTCTTCAAAGAAGCAATAGAACTATTTCCTCCTTCCTAGGCAGGGAAGAGTTTTTAATTCAGGGATGTTCCTAGTGCCAAAGAAATAAAATGCCTGGAGACCAGCTCTGAACCTTTCTTTCCTAAACCTGTTTGTGATAGTGCCCAAATTTAAAATGATGTTACTTCACAACCTGTTACATCATCTCCCTCTTTCAGGTATCCTAATAACTCTATACTTAAGGATGTTTATCATCACATCCTTATTCATCCAGACTTTAGACATTTCTTAAGTTTTTGTGTGTTTGGATCACATTATCAGTTTTCTGCCTTACCTTTTGGAGTATCTACTGCACCAAGAGTGTTCACAAAGTCTGTAGCTCCAGTTATAACTCATTGCAGGCTACAGTGTCCACATTTTTCCATATTTAGATTTGCTTATTTTTGCAGAGTATTTTTTAAAGTGTTAGGTATCTCTCTGTGTAGGGTGGCAGATCTATTGCACAAGCTGGGATTCCAAGTTAGTATTCAAAAATATTTTTCACTCTTTCACACAGAATTGAGTTCTGGGATTGAAAAACTAGACATCTCAGATCAAAAAGCTTTTCTTTCGCAGGAAAAAAAATATATCTATATTTACATCTATTTTTAAGGTTTTCCATGAATCTTTGGTCATGCCATGGAACACCTCAGGATTTTGGGTCTCATGGCATCTATGATTCTCTTGATATCCCTGTCAAGAAAGATACAGTGGTGTCTGAAATCTCTTTGGCCCCAGCATCAGCGCCCTTTATCTTTTCAAATCCCAGTGCTGGGGTATGTCATGAGAAATAATTTTGTGGAGACAGCAGGTATCTTTAAATCCAGGTTTCTCCTTCTTCCTCCCTGCTCCAAAGCAATCAGTCGCCACAGATGCCTCAGTCACTGCTTGAGAAGCAGTTTTAGGAAATATAAAAGTGCAGGGGGTGTGGGACACCAAGGACAGATGCAAGTAGATAAATATCAAGGAGATGCTTGCCGTGATCAAGGCACTCAACTCACTTAACCATCTTTTCTCCCCGAGACCTCTTCTAGTGGTTACAGACAATACCACAGTTGTGTGGTACATCAACAAGCAAGGGGGTAACTAGGTCATACCCCCTTTGCAGACTAACCAGAATAACTTGGGATATAGCATCACAAAGCAGTCCCACTCTGCAAACTTCCTACATTCTGTCAGAGCTCAATTGTGTGTCAGACAAGCTGAGCAGGACAAGGGCAGATTCTCAGGAATAGAAACTAAATTGGGGGTGTTCCAAGATTTGATCTATTAGTGGGAGGTTCTTCAAATAGACCTCTTTGTGTCCTGTCTTTACAATTGACTGGCAAGATTCTGTTCAAGGACTCCAAGCAAAAAGGCCTATAAGACAGATGCCTTTTCTTTTCCTTAGACAGGAATGCTCCTGTATGCTTTTCCACCCTTTCTACTAATATCCAGAGTACTTCTGGTCCAGGTTACTGTGGTTCTTTCTTCTTTTGGAAATGGCCAGTGCAGTTATCACAAGCTTACTCACAGACTGGATCTACTCACATAAGAACAGTGGTGTTTGATACACGCTGATATCAGACAACTTCATTTGACTGCCTTGATGAGAGGGTCTTCATTCCTTTTAGGCCCCTATTTTCTGGGAGTGTACAGCAGGTACTGATGGAGGCAAGAAAGCCTGTTACTAGACAACCATATATTAGTAAATGGAAATGTTTTTCTAGTTGGTGTCAACAACATAACCAATACCCATGTAGGGTTAGTTTCTCTGGCTTTATACTATTTATGTGAGTTACTGTCCTATGGCTTTTCTTATTCCTGTATCAAAGTTCATTTATCAGTCATTTCAGCACGTCTAACCATGGATCCTCCTCTTTCCAATGCAGTCTTGTGTCAAAAATATTTTTGAAAGGGGTTTTGTTTAAGAGGCCTCCAAGAAAACTGATGGCCCCTCCTTGGGATCTTATTTTTGTGTTAGAGAAGCTAATACTCCTCCATTTGAACCAGCTAATCTGGCTGACTTGAGGTTATTAACATGGAAGGCAGTTTTACTAATTGCTCTGACTTTTGCAACAAATGCATCTAAGTTGCAAGCTTTTATTGTGAGTCAACCCTATTTGATTTTCCACAAGGGCAGAGTTTCTTTGAGAACTAATCCTTCTTTTATGCCTAAAGTTGTATTCACGTTTGCTTTAAGTGAAACTGTGTCTCCCCATTTTCTTTCCTGAACCTAAAATGAGGTAGAAAGGATACTATATTTCTTGGAAGTCCACTGACAACTCAGGTACTATCTTGGCAGAATTAAGTTTTTCATATCTTCAGATCAATTGTTCATTTCTCATGAAGGCAAGAAGGGACAACCTGTGTCAAAACAGACTATTTCCAAATAGTTGGCTAAGGCTATTACATTTTGTTATACTCACCTTAACAAATCTATTCCAGGCAAGGTCAATGCCCACTCTTCCAGGGCCATGGCTTCATTTATGGTTATTTGGAAAGAGTTAGATTCTAGAAGTATTCTAGAACCTGCTACTTGATCCTTTGTAGATACTTTAACAAAGCACTGTAAGCTTGATTCCTTTTCTAGGGCCATATCAGGTTCTGCTGTGACCATTCTCCAGGTACTCATAGACTGCTCTCCTTCCACATCCCAAATGTAGTAAGCTTGGCTAATCTACTCAAATAACTAAGAGTACAGCATCAGTGATCAACATGATAAACATAGTATATTTGTTTAAGTAAACTTACAGTAACAGTAAATGCTCAACTGATCACTGCAATAGTAGCCACTTCCCTCCACCCTTGGTTTTGGTGGTTTTTTAATGCCATGGTGTTAGGCCATTGCAGATGTCTTTTGTCTTCTTTTGTCTAACTTGAGAAGTTAGTGAATTCTGCTGAAGCAACAGTAAAAGTCCTCAGTATTTACCGTTTTTGAAGGCAAAATAATGGGATGCCACGAATTTCTGAGTGGCCCCTTCAATTCATGCTTTTTTTTAAAATTTTTATTTGCAATTTAAACTAATGGTTGGCATCATCACACATCACCAGCATATCGCGGAATGTCATTAACGTGCAGGGGTGTGTGTAATGACATCAGCTTCGTGAGGCAGTGCCTGACTGCCTGTTGGACTTGGAGACTGGGGCAGATGGGAGTTTCAAACCATGAGTAGTGACGACGTTGCACTAGTAGCTGTGTATCAGACTGCCTGCATGTCCCACAGTTTCTGTTCTTAGTTGCTGTTAAGAGAGACTGTGAATGTTTCTGTATCCAGATTCCAAGTAGTTATTTTCTTCTGCAAGGGTTTAGTCTCACTCATCTGCTTGCATCATTTTCGTTTCATTTACGCACTTGAAGCTAGTCAGTGTGTGTTGTAAACGGCAGCAGCCACAGCAGCTTAAAACTGGAGTGAAAAAAATGGCAAGTAATGGTAAAGATCGGTCGGGAAGGTTGTTGCAACAAGAAAGCATGCAGGTTGTGGAAGGAATCCAAATGGGAAGCAAATGCTGAGAATGAGGACATGCATATTTCTAGATCTGACAGGTTATGGGTATGAATAGTTAAGTGCAAAATTTGTTCATGAATCTCACAGCCCTTGAATGATATGCTCTGCAAGAGGAGGGAGCTTGATCTGGGAATGCAGTGCTCAGCACGGCTGCTGCACCAGCAGAGTCCCCAACTTCCAGTCCCTTCTGCCAGTGCTGCCACCAATTTGCTACCCCACCCCACTGTGGGAGAATGAGGTTGATGTTGCTGTGCTGTAATTGGACTGATGATCGTATGGGAGAGGATGAAGGTAAGGTAGCTGGACTGGGAAGTGGGGGCAGTACATTTCTGTCTGTTCAGGGGGAGGAGGGCTAGACCCACACAGTCCACCTAATTTAAGGGTCAGGTGAAATGAATGATGGATCAGAATGTCTGTGGTATTTTGTGTTTGTGAAGAAGGAATGCATTGCTGACACTTGAGATGTGAAGCACATCATTAGGCATGCAGATGGGAACTCTCTGAGCAAGAGGACATACTCATTTTAAGTTTTTTTACAATTCTGTAACAACCTGAAATGTAGTTTCACTTGCAGTTGATGCAAATGTGCATGCTTTTAAACCTCTTTTTTTCTGCTTGCAGGTGGCAGTTAATCTAAGCAGATCCTATTGTATTTGTGGGTTGAATGCCAAAGGTGCAGAACTGGTGTGTTGCTGGTAGGAGGCTTACCTGGATTGATGGGTGTGCATATCACATGACTGATTTATCCTCAGTTTACCTGCAGTCTGCACTCACACACTTCTGTATGCTGTAATAAACTGTTATGTGCTGTCACTAGATTGATTTACCATGCACCAATTTCCTTCCTGCAGGTACAGGCTGCATCCTTATTAGCTGGTTGAGGGTGTTATTAAGTTGTTGAAGGAACATGTGCTATTTTCTTATTGTATGGGTGTGCTTTAAAGAATGCCATCAATGCATACTCTTTACCGACATCTTAACCTAATTAATATTTTGTGCATGATTCTAATTACTGAAGTATTTATGTTTTCTCTATTCATTCTGTTTCCCATTGTTTATTATGTTGCTAAATTCCTGTCTACTTAAGTTGTATTATGCTTTTTTAAATTAACTTCATGTTATGCTTGTTCCATCAAGTTCGGGTCATGACTGGTCAACAGACCAGCCTTCTTACTTAGTCAACAGATAATTTATTTCATTTTAATGAATTAGTAATTATCGGGAAAATGTATGCTCCAATTATGTCTGACAAAGCCAAAAATATTGATGGGAGTGGGAAAAAAGGAACACAAATATGGACAGATTATCAATATTGCTCCTGGAATCTCAGATAGTTGCTAGAATAACAGATTTTGCATTATTACGTGTTTTCTAAGGGATATGAAGTCTGCAATTCAAATGTCTACCATTATTTGTTATTATTTAGTGACATCATCCCATAATTACATGACAGTGAGTGAGGTTGCATGATTATGCATGCAAATGTTATGTTAATTAGCACTCTGATTTTTGGCCAGTTGTGTCTGTCTACTTTTCATTTGCCTTTGTCCAGATTTTTGATGTTTCCAGGTTGAGAGGTATGGTGGTAGGACCACTTCTGCCACTCCAGTATCAAATCATTTGTAGGTGGTTTTCACACAGAACTTGGAGAAGTTGCACCTGCAGCTTAACTTATAGATCTGATGTTGTGTGTTCTGTCTGTTCCTTAATAGATGGGTTTCAGATTTGATCCTAGATTTGACTTTGGCCAATTCTAGACTTCTGTATGCTCTGCTCAGGCTCCTCCAGTTACCCATAATCACCTCTTGCCCCCAAGATTATTCAGAGCTCATTTGTCACTCATAGTGAACAGAAGTGGTCCACTCAGCTCAGGCTCGCCTCAGGTAAGTTACCTCTTTTATTACTTTTTGTAGTTATACTAAAAAAATTGTTCTGCTTGTCATGGAGTTCTTTTCCTAGTCTCTGGATAACCTTTCCTTTACCCTTAAACTGTTTGGTAAATGCAAGCAGTTTTATTCCATTTGTCTCACACCTTTTTTGGATTATCTTCCTTTCCTTCTCTTTCTCTCAGGTTACCTGCTATTGGGCATTTCTTCTTACCATTGCTGGTATTATGTTGTTGAGCTTACCATTAGGTTTTGAGTTTAATGTGTTGCTTGCAGCCACAAACTTCCCAATTTAGACACTCAGCAGAAATGTTTTTATTGCTTGAGTGCTGCCTATTTGGAGGAAAAGTACTCTGTTTGTATGGCCTTTGACCACTGGGCTATAACTGAATGTAGAAACAAGCTGGTTTTACAGGGATGTCTCCCTCCTTCTGCTGGAGAATCATCCAAATCTGTTTCTGTGTGGTCAGAAGCCTCCCTGTTTGTTATGACATTATCAAACAAATCTAGAGGAGAGAAGACTGACATGGCCAGGGACAAGGGCAAGGAGTCATGGAAGGGCTACACTGACCTCTCTCCTTCATCTCAATTGTCTTTGGCTCCCGCTTCAAAAAAGTCTACGTCATCAGATCCTACTCCTCCTTCAGATCCAATGCCAGTGCGATGTAGAATGCCACCTTTACCAGAGCTGAGGTATTTACTGGGGCCAACTTCTCCCTACCTGTACTCCCCTTTTCTCCAGGAGGAACCAGCGCAAAGGTGAGCAATACCCCCATCTACCTCATCCTCTGTCAGGCCTGTTAGATCCACCAGAAGTGTGGCAAAAGCAGGTGTGGATAGAATGATGAGGAAGTTCCTCATGACTCAAATTCAGCTAGGGGGTCTTTCAGCTCTGTCTCTCAGTGGCTCAGTGGACCTGTGTATTTTCACCTTTCAACCCTTCCTATGGTTGCTTCTACTCTGATCTGCCCACTGTCTTCAGGGTGTATTGATATGAAATTCCCTCAAGAGATGTCTGCATCAGATCCGAGATTATGGTCATCTTTGACTTCGGCGACTTCTGTGATTCCACCAGTTCTGAGTTCCCCTGATCTGGAAGGATCTTTGAGCTGAAGCTTTGGCACCAGCTCAGGGAGTAGGGGATTGACTTCAGAATTGTTGGAGCTGTCCATTCTGCCTATGGCTTTGGCATTTGATAGCACGGTTCTGGCATCAATCTCAAAACAGAGATGATCTGGTTTCCTTGAGCATCCAGTTATGGAGGTCTTGGCTCCTACCAGGATGATTCAGAGTTCTCCTTCAGCTTCCTCTTTTGACACAGTTGAGAGAGCTGTCTCCACATTGGGGAATCAAACCTTTTTCCTCTCTCGGCTCCATTCACCTAAAAGCTGAAAAGCATAAGCCCTGATCCTACACAATCTATCCCATTGGGGCAGCCAGTTCATATTAACCTTGAGATGTTCCACACCCAGCAGTTTTCCAAGCCTTCTCTGGAGCATCCCACTTCTGATGCTCCTTGGAAGCATTCATGTAAGAGGAGACACCTTGACTTGCCTCAGGAGTCCCTCACAAGACACCGATTTTGAAAAAGGGAAGGGATCCCCCAGATTACCACTTGAGGATGTCTCTTTTAGAGAGATCCTAGAGCTGTTGAGACAGAAAGGAGGTAGGTCTTCTGAAGCCCCCACCCAAAAGGAGTTGGTGATTTTTTCAGGCTTTTGGATCCATCTCAGCTACTTCTTTTGTAGTCCCTCCCACTGATGAGATGATCAACCTGATTTCTCAGCAGGCATGGAAGGAACCAGATGTGACAGAACCCATACAAAAAAGCCAGATAAATATCTTGTCACTCCATGTGACATACAGTTTTAGAGCAAAGGCCCAGCAGTGGACGCCATGATAGTGGAAGTGGCCACCAAAAGGGAACTCACTGAGAAAAACTTATCTATCTACTGCCTAACAGAGTCTAGGGATTTGGATAGATTTCAAAAGTGAGTCTGCACTTCAGCTACCTTTGCCTTAAGGTTATTGAATTATTTAGCACATATTACAAGGTTTCAGAGAGACTTGATGAAGCAGTTCTACAAATCTGTTTTGGGGTTCATATCTGCCGAGAGAAAAGAGTGGACTTGGACTTGCAGATGGCCACCCTTCAGTCCCTATCAAATGCCTCCATGTGTCTGATATTCAAAGAAACTGAGGCCACTTTGAAAGCTGCAGATTCAGGCATTATCATAAAGGGGTATGCTTGGATGCACTTGTGTGACTTTGTCAAGCCCTTCAAGGTATCCTTTAGTAATGCCCAGTATGATGATTCAACTAATTTCAGAACTAAGGTTAAATACATGCTCTCCAGAAGCCAACTGATGGGAAGACCCTTTCTGCCCTAGGAATGTGGTTTTCTACCCTTCAGAGGACCTTCTTTAAAGTCCTGAAGGGGCAAGAAGCCTGTTCCTGAAGTTTCAAGGTTTCTTCCCAGACACTTCTGGAGATAGATCCTCCCATGGCAGAGGCAGGAATATTAATGGCAGACATCCTCCTTGAGGCAGCAGAGGCATGCAAAACCAAGGCTTCAGGGGCCCTTTCTCTGAAACACTTTTGAATGGTTGCCTGACTGCTGCACTCTGGAGGCAGTCAGGAACACTTACCTCTGCACCCAGAAGCCTGGATATCCATCACACAAGATGTCTGGGTGTTGGCAGTCATTACAAGAGGCTACTCCATTCCCTTTATGTGTCTACCCCCACCACAAAAGAAAATTCCCAATGCTGCTAGACAAGTGAGTCATTCATGAGGTCAAACCAGATCAACAAGTATCTGGAACTTGCTCAAGATTCTTAGTACCAAAAAAGAATGGGGATATCAGGCCAGTTTTAGACCTTAATCACTCAGTCAGTATGTCAAACACACAAACTGCTGGATGGTCACATACAACTTGTCCTTTCTCTGTTTAGGAAAGATGATTGGATGTGCTTGATAGATCTTCAAGATGCCTACTACCACATCAGAATGGGCAGGTAGTTGAGAAGATTTCTTCATTTCCATCTGGGGGCCAGTCACTTCCATTTCAGAGCCTTGCCATTTGTACGACAGTGGTCACAGCTCACCTCAGACTGCAAGGGTTCTGTGTGTTCCCTTGCTTGGAAGACTGGGTCATCATTATCCTTACCAGACTTCTAATCCAGACCAGGGATTATCTGATCCATCTTTGCTTACTACTAGATATAACAGTGAATCATAAGAAATCCCATCTTTCTGTGGTACAGATTTTGGAGTTTATAGGGGCTCACTTAGATGCCACAACACATATAACAAGACTGCCAGTGAGTAGTAGGTCCACCCTGCTCAACCAGGCCAAACAGTTTCTAGCCTGTCAAATGACATTGACCAGATTGGCCTTTCAACCTTTGCGGTCAATGGTACCTTCCATTACCTTAGTTCCCTTGGCAAGATATTACATGAGAATTCTTCAGGGGGCACTGGCAGTTTAATGGTCCATCAGATATCAACCTATGAGTTTTTGGATTCATTTGACAAACATTTGCATGACTCAGATAAAATGGTGGATAAAATCCCATGAGGTTCCACAGTGCTGACCCTTTGCCCCTAACCATCTCAATGCCACAGTGACCACAGATGCTTCCCAGCTATGGTGGGGGGAGGTGCATCACATGGGGAAAGATGATCCAGTGAACATGGTCTTCCTCCAAAGCCAGACTTTACACCAGTGTCTTAAAGATGCAGGCATTCCCCCTAGCATTGCATGCCTTTCAGGATGTCCTTCCTGTAGGAATGATTTATATCCACACAGACAGATAACATGACAGTAGGCTGGTACATCAAAAAGCAAGGGAGAACACAGTCTTACCCACTGTGTCAAGAAGCCATGAGAGTCTAGCATTGGGCAATATCTTCCTGATAGCAATGCACATACCTGGAAAGTCCAGTGTTGTAGTGGGCAGGTTGAGCAGGTCAATTCTGTTACCTCACAAGTAGTCTCTCATTCCAACATTTACAAAACTAATTTTTCACCAGTGGGGTCAACCATGTTGTGATCTTTTTGCTTGTCCCATCAACTCCAAATTTAGCAGGTTATTTACCCTGATCTCTCCAAAGGGGGAGTCATCGATATATGCTCTAATGCATGTCTGACTCCCTGGTCTTCTCTATGCCTTTCCTATTACTCCACTTATCCAAAACTTCTTATAGAATGCTTTGCAGAGGAAGATCTTGGACATCCTCATTGCCTCATTGATGTGGTTCGCCTTTCTCTGGCCTTACTTGATAGGCCCACCTTGGGTGCTGGACCCTGATCTGGATCTTTTCTCTCACCCATCCGTCATGCCTCACCTGGACATTCCAGCCCTCAGATTAACCACTTGTTTTTTCTGCTTCCAATGATAGCTAGTTAGTCCAGACTTTCTTCCCAAATTATTCACATTCCCATTTCTTCCCTGAGACCATCTACCAGAAATGTTTATAAGAGTAAGTGGAAATGATTTTCTGTCTGGGCATCTCAAAGGAATCTGGATCTTTTTTGGCTCATATTCCAGCAATTCTGGATTTCATAGCTTCTGTTTTCCATGATGTGGACAGTAATTCTACTACTAAAGTTCAATTAGCAGCTATTTCAGATATTCACATTGTTGGGGAAACCATTCTACCTGAGCATGCCAGAAACAATGTAAAGTCTTTTTGAGAAGTACCTTCCTGCTTGGACCACCACTTAGAGTTCCTATCCTGCTTTGGGATATGACTATTTTGCTCCAAGCTTTGACCCAGGCACCCTTTGAACCTGCTGCCAAAGTGGACATGAACATTTTGGCTGGAAAACCCTCTTTCTAGTTCCTATTACCTCAGCCTGGATAGTGTCTGAACTTCAAGCTCTGTCATATAAACCTCTGTACATTATCTTTCACAAGGACAGGGTGTCTTTACAGACTACTCCATCTTTCATACCCAAGGTGGTTACTGACACATCTTGAAATCTGTGCATCAAGCCACCAGTTTTCTTTCCAAATTTGTCAAAGTAGAATATATGCTTCCTCCGTTGAACATGTATCGTCAGCTACATTTTTTCCTCCATTGTGCTAAAACTTTCAGAAAAACAAACCATCTTTTTGTCTCCTTTTCCCAATTTAAGCTGGGACAAGGCATTGTGAAAGAATCCTTAGCTAGATGGTTGCTGACTGTATTTCTTACTTATATAAGGAAAAAGGCTTGACTTTTCCCAGACCTGCCAAGGCTGAAGCTAGTAAGATCTGTCTAAGTCTTCACGGCCTTCTTTACAAGGGCCTCAGTTGTTATTTGTACTGCTGCCACCTGGTCTAACATTCACAAATTAATTTCTCATTATAAGCTGGATCTGCTATCCAGGGATAGGTCAGCCTTTGGCTCAGCAATCCTGTGGAATATCCATCCGTGAGACCACCCTGAGAGCTAAGTAGCTGGGGACTCTGTCCCACTGGTTGAGGAACAGATGGAACAGACAACATCAGATACAACAGATCTGTTTTGTCTGTTTCCATCCTTCCTCAATTCCCCTTCCATTTCATGGCAGATCATTAGCAGTGTGCTTCTGGTATGACAGTATGACCTGCCCTTGTCCAGGATTAGAGCTCCAGAACTGTACTCAATTTCACACACCCCTTTTTGGGCTGCATTATGTTTTTTTTCATTATTTTCAACCAGGATTATGTTCTAGGGTTAGGGACAAAATCAATCTAAGTTAATCTTAGGGACAAGAGGGAATTATTGGTAAGGAGAAGAGCCTGACCTGAGGATCCACAAGTCTCAAAGCATCCGAAGTCTGATCCAAGATCGTATCTGAAACTCATGTGTTGAGAAAGGATGGAAACAGACAACAGAGATCTGTCATTATGGTAAATACATATCTTTCATTTTTAAGATATCACTGCTTACTATTTTGCATCTTCTGCTAAATAAATGATTGTGGAATTTTAGGCAGCACAATAGGAAGATTCAGAAGTAGGTTCATAGGTAGGTACTAGGCTATTGGCCTTAGGGCCTATATAAGCCTAGCCAAAAAGGTACCCTGGCTTTCGCCACCCAAGAAAATTATTTTCCTTTGCCCCTGTCAAGCAGAACCACAGAAGTGATCCCCGGGGTGAATTTCCTTTTACCCATCCAGTCATCAAGATTATAGGTTCATAGGTAGGTACTAGGCCTAAGTATTGCATTATAAGGGCCTGAAGGGTAAATTGTTTGGGTTAGTGATGACTGCAGATGAAATTACCACCAATCCCAGTTTTGTGAACAGGTTGAGCTAAAAGCCACATTCAGCAAACTTGAAACAAAGTTTTTTTATTTTTGCAGGGGCAAGCTCCTGCACCCCCCAAAACAGGGGAAGATCTCCCACACCTCTAACTTATATATGCTAACTCCATAATCGCACTACAGTAGAGAAAATGACAAACTCTTTTGAGAATGGTTTTCTGCGTAATCTCTTTATGGTATTGGACTCACTGTGTTAGTCATCAAATAGCTGTCACTTTCCCAGTTTTTCAGTCCTATTCTCATGCTTTGAAGTAGTAATTTGTTTTTATTAGTCTTTGTTTACCATTTAGGACCGCACTAAAACTAATGATTGTACTATGACTTGTTGAGTTATATAACTCAATGAGGCACTAACTCACTGAACACAACAGACCCAGATATTGACCTGAAAAAAATTTAATGTAAGCATTTTTGTAGGGAAGCAATCCCCCCCCCCCCCACAAACTTACATATACCATCTCTTCAGTTACATAAATATGATGAACAAAGAAGTCTCCCAAAAGAAAGGAATCACTGATGACATACACTTAAAAGCTGTACCAGTAGTGATTTCTTATGGAAAACAGAAACTGGAAAGTTCAGTTTCATTGGGTTGAACTCTGCAAGTTGATTCCTCCAGTAGCTAGCACTCGATGAGAAGAAGGGAATCTGAATAAAAAAGCTGTTATCATGGATGACACTGGAGCTACATCAGTGATAGGAGCTTGCACTTCAATTCTAAATAACTGATAGGTGTGATAAATTTTATTTTGTGTGTGTGAGACAAGTACTACGATTAAGTTAACTTCAGGCACTATTGCTTTAGCTCACTAATCTGTATGCCATGATGAGGTAAATTGCATACCTCCTCTATTTCCAAGGGCCTTAGAATTTTCAAACTGGTTATGGCTGCAGTACATAACTAAAAAGTACTTTTTGGAATTGTACATAATTTAACCCATCCCTTTGACAACTGTTTCAAAACAGAGCTACAATTTATCAGTAA